>NW_022111373.1:5336041-5337000 GCF_000313985.2 Echinops telfairi
TTCTACTCCCATTAACAGTTAGTCTGGGAAACTCACTGGGGCACTTCTACCCTGTCCTCTCAGGAGCTCTAGGAGTATTGACTCAGTAGCAGTGAGCGAGAGTCCAATCAAGCTTTATGTTCAAAAACAGGTAATGGTACAGTTTGACAATCTCTATTGTTCTTAATTGGCCTTGGGCTAGTTCCAACTCCTGGCAACCTCCTGGCACAGGAGGGCTGCACTCCAAGGGGTTTTCATGGCTGTGTTTATTGACAGCAGATTGCCAGGCTCCTCTTTGGAGGTATTTCTTGGATGGGTTCTAAGTGTCAGTCTTTCCCCTAGCAATGACAAAGGACAATGCTGCATGACCCCATTTACATGAACAAGTAAAGTACGGAGAAAGACGGGCCTTATACTCGGGTAAAGCGTTGACGGTCTCGGAAACCCGCGGGGCAGTTCTACCCTCTCCTACAGAGTCACTGAGTCAGAGCGGACTTGACAGCAGTGGATTTGGTTTTGAGTTTGGAGGGTGGGAGGGAGAGAAAAACGAGATTGTTTCCTGGGGTACATCGAGTTTCTGTTAATTATGAAAGAATGATTTGGTCAAAGTCACTAAGTGGTACATACAAAGACTATTAAATTGGCAAATGAGTTATAAATTAATTTAGCACAATAAAAATATTTCAAAGTTTTAAAATGCCTCTAAAAATAAGCTTGTCAGTGATTTTCCAAAAATTAAAAATTTTTACTTTCGCTCTACAGTTTTGTAGTTTTTATCTTATCCATTTGTACACTCATTTACTAAGTCAATAAACACTAGCTATTAATTAAAATCTAAGAAGAAACGAAAGGAAATGTCCTCAACCTCATTAAAAGTATCTGTGAGCCATCCACCACTAACAATGTATTTAATGGTTAAAGAATGACTGCTTCGAAACACAGGGAATCCAGAGAGGATGAGCCCTTCAGGACCAGTGGTG
>NW_022111373.1:5337462-5343398 GCF_000313985.2 Echinops telfairi
GAAGGACTAAGAAATAAAATAATAAACATAGTTGGTTTGAAAGTAATGACTTTATTAATAAATATACATCCATATGATGATGTAGATACAAATCATGAACACTACTCCATTCCATAGACATTAATTGCACACGAGTAGCTCAAGTTCATGGACAGAAAAACATACACAGTATTTATTCAGACTTTTTTACAGCAGAGGACAGCGTGCTTTTATCAGTTAATTGGTAGTTATTTTCTCCCATAATTACCTAATTACCTGTGAAAAAGGATATTATAAAAATTTTAAAAGAATCAGAGTGGTCTTAATACTATAAATCACACACTTATTGATTTACTATAGCATAAAAAATTTCAAAACTTAAATCATTATATGCAAAAAGCAGAGACTTATCTACTTGGGAGGGGAGAAGAAAAACGAGAGACTTAGATACACCCTAGAGTTTAATAGCATATAGTTAAAAAATAATGGTAGTTTAAAAATATATGTGGTCCAAGGGAAAATGTTTTGAATAACTGTTATGAACTATTCTATTATAAAGGGATAATAAAGTTGTACTGCATATAGACAATGACTGACAGAGTGGCAGTTACTGACATCCCCTGAATTGTTCTTTTAAAGCTTCTTAAAATACAAAAGAGAAGTTTGATTTTATCTTCTTTAACTCATACTTACACTGGATGGATCACTCTTGGCTTAATAAATGAATCTAGACTTTTCTCCCTCAACGCAAACCAACTCTTATCTTACTTTAATGTGCATGTAAATTCACACATCAGTTTGGAATGAATATTGATTTGACAGATGTTTCTTTTTTCAAGGCAATTAAAGGTACAAGGAATTTTTGTCTAACTAAAATACTGACTTTAAAAATTTCCCCAAATATTAAAATTAATGAGATACTTATATTTTCTTTTAATACATTGTGCCAATTTTTTTTAAATACCCAGGGCAAAACTCCAAAGATAGTATCAAAATCATCCCATACTGAAGATTGGTTATGCAAAGTTATCTGTCAAAAAAATGAAAATTTTATATGTATTAGAGCTCCTTATTTGTTAATAGAATAATAAAAATGGCATGTTAAAATATCTAAAGAAAAAATAAGACAAACTTACTTGAATGGTAGATCATTTTCTGACCAAAAGTTTTAATATAGAATAGTGAAACCTATTTTGTGAAGAACAGAATTACACAGTATAAAATTAGTAATTTACCTTTCAAGGAACAATCATACAGTCGGGAGAAAAGATCAGCTTTCCCCATCTGATTATATTAAAGTTTAGGCAATCATTTAACATGCTATTTCAGTGTTTACCATGACAAGAGACAGTGTTACAAAAGATGCACAATGTAGTCTTCAGATTATACAGAAGTAAAAATACCTTATAATATTTTAAGATTTCAAATACATTATCACGTATGTGTCTTTCTCTTCAGCATGGCACTAGTACACTGTTCACCAGGAGAAAGCGTAAGTGGATTAAGGAGATGCACACCAGTATATGGATCAAATATTCTGGATCACTGCCCACATAAACAGCAATCCATTGCTATCCATTCACAGCCGCAGAACATCCTTCCCTCTCCCCGCTTTCTTTCCTGGGACATAGCGCCTCACTGCTGAGCCAGACCTCCTTTAGTTGATTTTACCATTTCATAAACGTGTACAAAATTCATTATACAATAATACATCTGCTTTATCTTCTGACACAGAGCACCACTGAGTAGCTGGGCTGGAGGCTCGGGGCGAGTGAGGTGGCTGAACATAGGAAAGGGCCGTGGGTCCATAGAGCAAAATCAGGAATGAAACAAACAGAAAGGGAAATGCCAAATGGACTTCCTATAGAACGCAACATGCGGTCAAATCCTAGACAGTGGTATATATTATCATAAGAAAAAACATTTAATACAGGAACGAGGTTCAAAAAGGATTTCTAAGCAACCAACTGCTGAACATCATCTTGAGAAATAGCTAAATGACAGATACATAATAAAAACAGATAGATGAACATATGAATACAGATGTAAGCATTTGTGTGTGTCAGAAGTTATACTGAATAAATTACTTAAAATTTCTATTTTAAGCCTCAGCAAGAACATACTCTTGAAGCCATTTAGCTGCCAGAATGTGACAATTGATTAAGCAGTCATCCCACACTGTTCTCTATGGTTTGTGCAATGCTAAAATTGTTGAGGTCACTGTCTTAGATGCCAGTGCACACAGTCCCACACATAATGCAACACCTCTTACTGTAAAGAGCAGCATAAAGTCCAGCTCATTGTGTCAGGCATCACTGGAACACCTGAAGGCTTGCTGCTTTTTTCCTGATAAAAAAGGTACGAAACATGACATCCATTTGCAATCAGAGCTTGCATTAACTGAGAGCAAGCCAAACAACACAGCATGTGCCCTTTCAATAATTTTTTAAATTTTGGGGTACTGTAAATCTATAATAATATAATCTCAAAGGCAATTAAATTGCAAGTACATACATTGTAACTTTAAAGTTCAGTGGAATTTTCAAATCCAAAGTTTAAAATAGTTTAATTTATTTAGACAAACTCAGAATAAATAAAATGTGTATTAACAAGGGCTATTACTTTCAAAAACGATGGAAAGGGATTTACCTCCTGCCCTACTATATATATTTACCCCAATGCTGTTGTTTTTTCCTTTTCTATCTATTTTTGCTTTTAAAGCAAACATTGTTGGGGGGAAAAATTCTTTTGGATGAAGTGGTCTCCCAGGATCCACAAGATTTTAAATAATAAGCATATTTTTCTATTTTTTTCATGCATAGATGAATTCTTATATATTTCTTAATATTTGGGTTCTGACAGCCAGGAGACTGCCTTCTGTTTATACCAGTTTTACGGTCTACCATTAAATTTGTGACCTTGGTAGATATAAACCGGAAAACACAATAAATTCTAATGTAATGGGAGTATTCCTCAGAAAAACTAAAAAATTACAAATAAATGAGCAACACTAATCAATGTCTTTAAACATAATACTTTAAAAAATTCACTAAGTATAAAAAAGGCAGCATGTACTGACCATAGCCATATGCGGGCCTTCGGAATGTCTCTTTTCCTATTTCTATTAAATATGCTCTTCTCAGAATGCATTATATTTCATTAGAAATGTCATGTGCAGGTGATCATAAAATAGTTCAATTTTTTTTGTAAATATGCATTATTTGTAGTGTTTGGTATATATGCTCTTATGCAATTAAAAAACATATAACTTATCACTGCTGAAAAACAAACATTGATGGTTAGAGCAATTAATGGCATGTAGGTAAATAAATACGAAGCTACCTAAACATAGAAATTACAAGTAAGCTTTTTAACATCTGAAGTTTATGTAAAATGCCAATGCATATGAATGTGTCCCGTCTCATGAAAATGGTACAAAAATTCAGTTATTACCTTATGCAAGTCCAAATCATTAGTTTGTTTTACTCATCAGTTAAAAATACCTCCAGATAGTACCTTTGTTATACTGCACTTCACAAACTAATAGTTTTAACGGTTTCAAATGTATCTGTTTAGAATGGCCAACAGTTGTAATGAAACACACGGGACTGCCATAACACTAACGGAAAACCAAAAATGATTTAGGTGGTATTACAGTTGAATCTATGTACAAATACAATGCCCTGCTCGCGCCCTGAGTGCATCTGCCCGCATATGGCAGCTCTGAGCAAAAGCAGGAAAAAGTCAAATGGAAACAGATTTGGAAAGCCCAGGCCCTACACTCCTGTGTGTAAAAAAAAACCAAGAAGCTTTGGGATTATTCACACTCTTCCTTCTCAAGCAGACCCTCCTTTCCTGCTCATTCATTCACTCATTGGGCGGCTTGACTTCACTGCTGGTTTCCCCGACCCCGTGAACCACTCTGCCGTGCATCATCGGGTAAGGAAAAGCAGCAGTGCCACAGCCGTAACCGAGATCGGCAAGACGCGACAGAGCTTTAATGCTACCTGGAGGTCTCCCTGGGCTGACTTTGTATCCCGCGGCTTTAGTTGTACCCAGAGGTCGGCCTGGACTTGTCTTAAATCCAGCTGCTTTGGTGGTTCCCAGGGGTCTGCCTGTGCTGGTCCGGTATCCCGCTGATTTGGTGGTTCCCGAAGGCCGGCCGCGCTTACCAGATCGGTTGAGATTTTTCTTTTTCTTTAGTTCATCTTTTATTTCTATGCTCCTGCCACTTGTAGTCTGCAAGTGTGTTTCATTTAGTGGGTCTTGCCTCTGACAAGCCATGGGTTTGTGGCCGACTGTGTGGCTGTATTTGCTTTGCTGGGAGGCATATAAGTCAAACTGGTCAGCAGCGGCTCTCATGGCATCTTCATTGAGGCAAGAAGGCTTGCCAGGCCCACAGAAAGCTGGGTTACTGCTGGCAACAGGATGCATCATTTTCTACCAAAAATAAAAGAAAAATATGCATAAATACACCATAGGCACAAAGATATATTTATATGACAATATTCAGTGGGAAAATAGTCTATTCCCAAAATGTAAGATCCTAAAATTATGCTGGTAGGCAGGCCTCCAGACCACTTATAAAGACACACATCAGCAGAATCTAAGATCCTCATTTTTCTCAATTTAATCATGGGTAGGGACAAAAGTCACACAGGATAACAACCATCATGCTGGTTTAGTGGCCACCATATTCCCTACTTAGCAACTGGTGAAATATAGAGTAGAAAATAAATCGGCTACATTTTGCAGGCTTTTTTCTTCTAGATGGTTAAACAATCCCCAGGAGGCTATCAAGAAAAGGTAAGAGCTCTAGTACGTGATTCTTTTTTCAGTTTACCTAGAGTTCTTAGAATGCTTCCCCCTTTAGCCTTTATTGTATTTTGTACACATATGCTACTTCTAACCCAACCACAATTTCCACAGGGCAGATTACTTTCTCACCATTATGACATTATTTATATGAACTCCTAATGTATACTACCCTTTACATAAGAGGGAATGTGCCAGCGAAGAATACAATCTCTTGGGCCAAGGTACCGATTGACTCCATGACTCTAGCCAAACAGAAAGCAGTGTTACACAGTTAAAACAAAAGAGCAGCTTCCTTATAGAAAGTCCATGAACACTGTGCACACAGGTGAACTTACAACACAGAAATACGGGTAATCACTACAATGAAGCACCTCGTTTGAAGGCACGACTATCAAGACACAAGGTTGAATTACATTGTTTGCTCCCTTGATCAATAAATACGGCACGGATCGTTTTGAGTTCTGTGACTTATTAACCCACAGATCAAAGTCTCTTATTTTGTCTGAGAAGGCACTGCTATGACACCCCCCTCTTTAGAAAGGATATATTACAATTACAACCATAATACGCCAATTCTAAACAACCATGTCATGCAGACATATAGAAAATGAAAGTTTAGAGAGACGTGAGAGAAAGTTATGGGTTCCAAGTCACATTTAGAAAAGGAATCACAAATGTATACAAGAATGCTTTTAAAAGCTTGTTGGGAAATTCCACAACTTTTAATTCCACTTTTTCCATGAGCTTTTGAAGGCTCTGTGTATATTAAGGTCTTGACTTAATTCATTAGATGTTTGCCTGTTCTCTTCAAACAGGTGAAATTTAAGATCTGAATAACTAAAGAAAATAGTTATTCTCAAAGGCCAGGAGATAATTTATGAGAGTCAAAAATCACTGTAGGGTTTGTTTGTTTATAAAGGCAAAAAGAAATGGGAATCAAGCCACAGAATTGTTAAATTACTAAATACTCAGTGAAAATCAATAGATACAGATTTGTTGCCCAGGTGGTTCAAAGCCTTAATTTAACTCTGAGGGGAAAAGTCTACAATGAGATGCTACTTGCTCATGGCAGAAGCTTTATAGACTTTAAAATAACACTGAACTCAACACAAATATTAAAAGGAGTAATTTGTCTTCGG
>NW_022111373.1:5343888-5353714 GCF_000313985.2 Echinops telfairi
AAAAAAAAAAAAGGAGTAATTTTTTATTCATTTCCCAAGGATATAAGAGAACTCAGTTATATCCCTTAGTTAGCTCAAATTCTAATTTTAGATGAGCTGTAACTCAAATATGGACTCAGGTAATCTGACTTCAGAATCAACGTCAGTACAGTGCAACATTTATCCTTTAGGCCAGATCATTTTCTTTGTGGGAAACTAACTTGTACGTCACAAAAGAATTTTAAGTCGTCCATTTCAATTTTACTTTTCTCCCTTTTATAACCACTCAGACTAGTGGTAGGTCTGACGGGTAAGGAATCTGGAGGATTTTTAAGGCTGTAACCCTTCTCCTCTCTACAAAACTTTATTCATTTTAATTATTACTATTTCCCTTTTATTTGTAGACTATAGAGGCTAATTTTTGTGGTAGGGCTGTGTGTTTTGGGATTTTTAACATCCCGTGTTTCCACTTACGAAATGCCAATAGCATCCCACTATATCTCTCCCCACCCTATCGGTGACAACCAAAAATATCTCCAGACATTGCCAAAGGTTTCCAGGAGAGGGAACTTATCCCACTAGCCCCCACCACCACCCAAAGCCTCTATGAAACTACAAGATTCAGTTTAAAATATTCCTATTCACCTTTTTAGCTCCCTCCTCTCTCTTAATAGGAGCCCAGGTGGCACAGTGGATTACATGCTGGGCTGCAAACTGCAGAGCCAACCATTCAAAGGCACCTTCTGCTCCACAGAAAGAGGCTCTCTGCTCCCATGAAGATCTGCAATCTTGGAAACCTCCGGGGGCAGATCTACTATGTCCTATAGGGTATTACTATGAGAAATCAATTCCATGCCAGTGAGTCTTCGGTCCAAGTACCCAGAAAACCCTTCTGTTGTTGCTGTTAGCATGGCAACCCCACTAGAGGTTTGTGGGGGAATTACCACATTTTTATACAAATACATGCTATATGCTTCTCTTTTGCAAACCATGCATTAGTTTTCTCTGCGTGTGCTCACTATTTACAAAAATAGTAACTACACCCTCTCCACTGCGTTATAAACTGAAAAATGTATGTATACAGATAGGATCAAAATACCAGTTTGAGTACTGCCAAAAGTTGGACTAAAGGCCACATGGAAATAAAACACTCAGGTTTTAAGAGAAAAAGTGACCTCTTTTATGATCTTAGTATCCAGGGATCAACCTGCCAGAAAGTTCAAATAAAAGAGGTAGAAAGATAGAAGTTCTCTTCCACAGATAGGACTACAAGTCGAGAGGAAATGTTTCTTCTTACAATGAGCTTCAGCGCTTTACAGTTTTGCTTTTTCAGTCCCTATAAGATGTATCTAAACTCTCTGAACGTACACTTCCCCTTATTAAAGCAGTCACCATATATAGCATCTTGCTTGACATTAGACATTTAGCACCAAGATATTACCACATAGTCTTTACTCAGACATAAGCCCACATTGCAAAGCACATACCATTTAAAAATCAGACCAGTCATAAAGACCAAAAATTTCATACTCATCTCCAGGTTCCTTCAATCTTCTCTAGGAATTTATGCATTTTGTTTGTATTACATTTATTTCCTCTGACATAGCTCAAATATATAAAAGGTTAATTGTAAGCACTGGGACCCAAATAAACGGACAGGAACAGAACGATTCCAATAACTACTTATCAAGACAATGAGAACACTGACTTTAGCACATTTCTAAAGGGCAAATTTTCGATCTTCTGTATGTTTTAGGTCATCGTTCCCTGATGCTGCCAATAGTTAGTGTTCCGGTTACTCAGTAATTTGATTAACAAACAGGGCATGCAGTTTTCTATGACAACGGACCCTGTGAATTGTAAACTAAAAAAAAAACCAAAGAAACAGTTAAAACCAAACTTTTCCCACTTTCAGGCCTCTAACACTGAGAATCAGCCCTATCAGATCCTACTTGAATAATCATCATCGAATGGTATCCCGTCTTCCCAAAGTTCACTTCATGCAACTTTATACAAAAGGCCTCAATTTAGTGCCTGTTTTCGCTAACTGAAAAAAACTCCAAATTATTTCTTTTCACATTCAAAAGGGGGGAGAGAGGGTTCGGTAGTGAAAAGTGAAACTAGTGTTCGGATTTTGCAGTGAGCCAAAAGAAAGGTTATTTTGCTGGTCTGAGAACACTCACAAACCTTTTCCATATAAATGAATGGTAATTGTTCTTCGCTTTATGCCATTTCAGCTTATGAAAGAAAGGTTTGCTAGGAAACCTTTACTCAGGCTGCAGTATTCACATACACAGTATGCTTTTTGGTCAGAGTAGAACTGCCCTGCGGGTGTCCGAGGCTGTCAACCTTTACCGGAGCAGAGAGCCACCTCTTTCTACCAAGCATTAGCCCTGCACTTATTAACACAACCTTTATCCCACTTAAAGGGCTTGACAGTTAATAACGCTTACCGTTATCTCTGACTGTTCCCATACTCTAGTACAGATTTCACTGAAAGTACCTCGGCCACATTTCTTGCGAAGAATCCCCGACCTTGGGGTTAGTGGCCTAATGCTTAGCCCCCGGCACCACCTGGGCCCCACTGGGATGCTCTAGCGAGTCGGAGGCCACGTTCCTTGCCAAGGGTCGGACTGAATCCTGCTAGTCTCGAAAGCGGGGGCTGAACAGCAGTAAGGGTTAGCGAACAGACTGCAGGCGACCAGAGGTTAGGAGACCTAACATCACCTAACGAAGGGGCCCTGAGCCTACAGTCAAGGCAGAAGGCCTCCATGGGGCAGGCTGCCACCCGTCGTCCCCGCCGGCTCAAGGAGCCCTTGGGTATGGCCTTTCCTTCCCCTCCTCTTGAACGTGGCGGCCACTGCTGCTTCAGGGGGGACGACTCTCAACTGTTTGCAGTCCCTTCACGCGGCTCTCACCAAGGACTAGACCCGCCGTTCACGAAACCCAAGCTCTGCGGGCGCAATTCTCCGGCGGTGGAAGTCGGGGCATTCGGCTAACGGTGGGCTCGAATGGGTCCGACCTCCGGATTCCAAGGGAACCGTCCACTTGGAAACAGAGGGGCCAAAAGGAATGCCAGCAGCTCGGGCCCTGGGCCTGGAAAGTTTGCAGGCGACGGGAGGGGGCCGAAAAGAAATCCCGGCCTTCTTTGTCCTCTTCCTGGTCCTGGATTGTGCCCCGCGGCGCCGTTTCCTCCGTGCCAGAAGCCTTGTGGGACCCGAGGCGTCGAAGAAGGCGGACCTGTTGTGCCCGACGGCGGCTGGGAATGAATTCGCCGGCTCGAGTCGGCAGGAGACAGACAGGCTCCCCAACTCGAAGAAGGGGTGCTGGACCCTCCCCAAACCCCAGCTCCTGGGCGGCCGTCCGCAGGCTCCACGCTGGCAGGCGGCAGGCGCTCACGGAGGAGGGCGTCTTCGGACCTCCCCCTGGCCTAGAACAGGCGCCCCCTCCCCCGTCGCAGGAGCCCCCATCCCCCCAGTAATGGCTCCCCGCCGAGGGAAGGGCGGCTGCGGCCGGGGCCCCTCCTCGCGCTCGCGCTAGGCCGGAGCTCCGGCCCCGGTGTGAGAGCCCTTCTCGCAGGATCCACCTCGCGGCTCCCCCGCCGGCACCCGCCGCCCCGATCCTGTCCCCCGCCGGCCGGCCGGCCGAGCCCGCGCGCCCACCTACCTCAGCCGCTCGTAGCCCGGCCCCTCAGCGCGTCCAGGGGCTTCCCATGGGCTGGGAATCGCGGGTCGGCGCCGTCCCTGCCCAGCCCGGCCTCTGGGCGGCGGGGACAAGGACCCCCGGCAGAGATGGTGGCGACAGCGGGGTAGGGAGATGCCGGCTACCGCTCGGTCCCTCGTCCCGAAGCAGAGGAAGAAGCTACCCCAAGCCCGGTCTGCGAGGGGCGACGTGCGCGTGCTCGCGGGGCCGCGCACGCACAGCTCGCACTGTTCGCACACACGCATCGCGAGACCCGGCCCCCGGCCCACGAGCGCGCGCGAGGCTAGACCTGGCCGCCAGGCTGCGCTTGCGCGGCGTAAGAATAGGGTCAAGGAGAGGGGGCTTAACTGCTGAGGCTCTAGGGGGTAGCGACCTGCCAAAAAGGGAATTGACAGGAATTTTCCCACGAGGATTGATTTTCTACCTATTCGGCGATGTCAGAATTACTTCTGATTCCATTTCTCAGGTTACCGATCTAATAAGTGGTAGAATTAAGATCTGGATTTAGTAGTCTCCTAGGAACTTCATAATTTCGGTTGGCAAAGTTTTTATTGAAACTGCATCGTGCTCGGTGAGGCTTAACGCATCTTAAAGGTACTCAGCCTTTATCCTCCAGTTGCTTATGGATGGGTGGGGTGGGGGGTTGCTTCCAACTGCAAAGGAGGTTGGGATGTTGGGACCTTCAGTCTAGGATCTGGAACGCCTTATCATTTCCCCCCCATTTTTATCGGCACATAATCCACATATCATACAATTCAATAGTTCGATCCTATCAAGAATCATACAATCGTTACCCCAATCAATTTATAACTTTTTTTTCATGGTTAAATCGCTTTTAAAAATGAGTGGCATAATCACAATCAGTTCTAGCGCTCCCTCCCACCTCCCGAATACATTGTTTGCTTTCCCAACCCCTACCCCTCCCTATCTCCCAGCTCCACACACCTACCTCTGTTGTTTTTAAGTTTTTATTGGACATTGTCCTCTTAGAACTGGCAAATTCTGCATTCTCCCATCACAGGAAGAGATGAGACAAAAAGTGTTTTGCTCACATAGCCTCTCCTTTTATGTTTTAAAGGACTCCAGGCATAGAGGGGGTTGGTTTCCCCAGGCCTTCCTGGATGTCACATGGGGAGAATCCAGAATTAGGGCAGCTGCTGAAAGGAGGATGCTTTGTGCGACAGGAGAGAGATGCTAGAAATGGGGTATGGCGTGGGTTAGAGCTTAAACTCTGAAACCCTGGCTTGCAAAAGGCTATGGGTGGCAGTGACCACCCAGAATCCACTTGCAGAGTCCTCGCAGAGATGAAGCCTCCACTGTAACACTTTCAGAAAAGCCCTGGGGCATGGTGGATACTCGCTGGGCTGCACTCTAAAAGGTCAAACAGTTCCACATCAGCAGCCACTCCGTGGTAGAAAGACGGGGCTTTCTGCTCCCCTAAAAGGTTAGTCTCAGAAACTCATAGGGGCAGTTCTGTCCTTTCCTGTAGGGTCACTATGTGTCTGCATCAATCTGATGGCAGTGAGTTTTTTTGATTTTAGAATGCTTTCAGATTTCTATCCAAGGATGGAGATTGCCCTCAGGTCAAATGCCTTGGAGAGTAGGTTGCCTCCATCCCCTCTCCGGCCAGTGGAGGGAGGGGAGTCTCTCTCTTAGGGGCTTGGCTAGGTATGTCTTTGCTGGAAGTCACTGTACTGGGGACTGTACAACAGGTCACATAGTCATGAGCCATGACCTCAATCTCATGCTGACTGCCTTGGTCAGAAGGGCCTGGACCAACCTTGGAACCCCTTCTACCTAATGATGTCCCATCACAGTCCTGGTCCTACTTCTGTAGTCCCACCTGGAATTGCGATGTATCGATCTGCCACCAGTCAGTTTCCTTTGCCGACCCATGCCCTTCAGAAAGCTTGCTATCTCAACAAACTCTTGGACCATGTTAAACACGCGTGAATGGCCTCAGCCAGGTGGTGTATCTGTGTCTTGTGTTGCCTTTATCTCTTTTAAGATGTAATAAGTGATCTCTTTAAACTATATTTGAGACAGGACCCCTTTTGTACCCTAAAACAGGTGCTTGCCCTTTCCCTCCTGTAGTGATCATCCAAGCACGGAAGTCCTCCAGTGCGCACAGCCCTTGGACCGGAGCAACCCTGCCAGTAGAACAGAAAGGAAAGGGGAACTCTTCCGAGGGAACACTCAAGCCTGGAGGGGAATCAAATGCAGTGCAGAACGCAGGCAAGCCCATTGACTTTTCTGGCAGGCAGGGAGGGTTTCATTGCATGATTCTAAACACGATTTGAATTAATTGCCCCTATAAAATACTGGAAACCAGGACTGAATAGACCAGTATTGTTTTATGTGGAAAGGAACAGTACCAACATGAAAAACAGTTCAAATATGTACACATCCTTGAGGTCATATTAAAAAAATGTTGCTCTCGTTAAGTGCCCTGAAGTAGGCTCTAATTCACAGCAGTCCGCTGCACAACAAAATGGAACATTGACTTATCATGCTTCATCCTCATAATTGTAATGTTTGAGCCCATTGTTGTCACCATTTAGTTGAAGATTGTCCTCCTTTTAGTTAACCCTCTACCAACTAGCCAAAAACAAGGCTCCAGGAATGGATGGAATACCCACTGAAATTTTTCAGCAAACTGATGAAGCCCTGGAAGCACTCATTCATGAATGTCGGGAAATTTGGAAGACAGCTACATGGCTAATTGACTGGCAAAGTACCTTATTTGTGGCCATTCCAAAGAAAGATGACCCAACAGAAGGCTCAAACTATAGAACGATATCATTGCTCTCGCACACAAGTAAAATTTTGCTTAAGGTCAACCAAAAAGAGTTGTAGCAGTACACTGACAAGGAACTGCCAGGCTGGATTCTGAAGAGAAGGTGGCACAAGGGATATCCTTGCTGATGTGGCATGGATCTTGGCTCAAAGCAGAGAATACCAGAAAATTGTTGACTTGTGTTTCATGGACTATGATAAGGCATTTGATTGTGTGAACCTTAATACATTGTGTGTAATCTTGAGAAGAATGGTAATTCCAAAACATTTCATTGTGCTCATTCAGAACTTGCACAAGGATCAAGAAGCAGTTGTGTGAACAGAACAAGAGAATACTGCATGGTTTAAAATCAGGAAAGGTGTGCGGCAGGGCTGCATCTTGTTCAATCTGTAGGCTGAGCAAATCATCAGAGAAGCTGGATTATGTGAAGAAGAATGCGGCATCAGAATGGAGGAAGACGTATTAACAACCTGCGATATGCAGATGACACAAACGTGCTTGCTGCAAGTGAGGAGGAAATTAAAGCACTTGCTGATGAAGAGCAATTATTGTAGCCTTCTGTATGGGTTACAACTCAATGTGAAGAAGAACAACATCCTCTTAACTGGACCAATAGGGCACATCATGATAAATGGAGAAAAGGTGGAAGTTGTCAAGGCTTTTGTCTTACTTGGATCCACAATCAATGCTCATGGAAGGCGCAGTCAAGAGATCAAACAACACATTGCATAGGTACTTCTGCTGCAGAAGACCTGTTCTGTGGGGGTAGCTGGTCCCCCCCCAACAAATCATGGGGTCAGTAAGCGCAATTGTACGGTTGAGATATACAAAGATTATAATAAAGTCATAGAGAGTAAGAGCAACAGGAGAGAGAGTGAAATAAAGAAGTCAGACACATTTCATAGTAGCATGCTCACCTCAGCTCCTCTTGATGGTACAGGGCAGGAGAGAGCAGGAGAGAGAGAGCGAGATTTATTGCTAACCAAAGCTTAAATATCTTTAGGGGATGTGCAAGCCCCCTAATTACAGGTAAAGAAATACTTCACAGGAAAGGGTTGTACTATAGGTAATACAGTAATGGGAGGGGGATAATCTAGAGGTACACACACTATAGGAAGAGGAGGGATTAAGGGTATATAGGTGACAAGATGGGCGGATCCTGATGGCGGCTTAACCTTGATTGCCCTAGCGGTGGAGACTTAATTTAGCCTGAGCTTTCAGGGGAAGCAATCCACTGTCCCCAACAGCAGGGAGTGAGCCCTGCCCATTGTGGGAGGAACAATGGTGTCTGCCTGTGCTGGGTGGCTGAGTCTTCAGGGAGATACTTGACAATCATTTACCATTAGTTGCAAGCAGTGTCCTAAGTCTAACATATATTTGGGGGAGCCATGAGCTGGGGAACAGTCTTTTTGTATCCCATACAGTCCAGAAGAGCAAGGATACTGAGTTACTAAGATGCACCTGACCCAAGCCATGGCATTCTCCCTTTCATCATATGCATGCGAATAAGGAAGACATTCGAGGAATAGATGCATTTGAATTGGGTGCTGGAGAAAAACATTGAAAGCACCTTGGACTGCTCAAAGGACAAACCAGTCTGTATTGTAAGAAGTAAGGCCAGAGCGCTCCTTAGAGGCAAGGATGACAAGACTTCATCTTACATGCTTTGCACACATTGTCGGGAGAGACCAGTCCCTGGAGAAGGACATCCTGTTTGGTCAAGCGGAGGGGCAGCACAAAAGAGGGAGGCCCTCAACGGGATGGATTGACACGGTGGCTGCATCAGTGGGCTGAGGCACAGGAATAATTGTGAGGACGGCGCCGGACCATGCAGTGTTTCACTCTGATGTGCCGAGGGTCGCTATGGGTTGGAGTCAACAACAACAAGCAACTATGGTAGTGTTTTTCAGTGACTGGTCTGCTGAAAACATGTCCAAAGTATGTGAGATGAAGGTTTCTAAGGAGCATTTTGGTTGTATTTTTTCCAAGATTGATTTGTTTATTCTTCTGGCAGTCCATGGTACTTTTGATATTTTACACCAACACAATAATTCAAAGATATCCATTCTTCTGTGGTCTTTTTTATTCCTTGTCCAACTTTCACATGCATTTGAGGAGATTGCACACACCATGGCTGAGGTCAGGAGAACATTAATTGTTCTTTTTTTCTCCCAAGAGTTTTATTGGCATATAATTCACATACCATACAATTCAATAGTTTAGTACAATCATCCCCACACTCAGTTTTAGGATGTTCTCTTCCCTCTTGTACACCTCGTTATTAGCTCCTCATTTCCCCACAACCTCCCCTGCCATAACCCCAAGAAACCATTCATCCAGTTATTGTTACTAGATTTACCAATCCTGGATTTCATATACAGAAAAACATACAATAAAATTAATAATAATAAATTTTAAAATAATAACAGTTAAACAGAGAAATCTCAATTGAAAAGAGAACAGAAAATATTAAAAACTAGAACAAATTCAAATGGATCCCAAGGGGGATCAAATGATAGGGTGCTACATTTTGTCCTTTTTCCAATGAAGGCATTCTGCATGCTAGCAAGGCTATGTCATCCCTGGTCCATGGTCAGAGGGGATTCACCAGGGGTTTCATCCACTTACATTTCCCCTTCACATTTAAAAAAAATGGACCATCGAGCTCAGAAGCAACAAAGCCCACATGGAAGAAGCACAGCAGCCTGTGTGACCACGAGGTGACGAAGGGATCAGGTATCAGGCATCAAAGAACAAAAAATCTTATTATTGCGAATGAGGGTGAGTGCAGAGGGGAAACCCAAAGCCCATCTGTAGGCAACTGGACACCCCCTTACTGAAGGGTTGCGGGAGGAGATGAGCCAGTCAGGGTGCAGGGTAGCAACGATGAAACATACAACTTTCTGTGAGGAACAAAAGGATTTCTCTTAAATTGTCTCCCCAAAATATATGCCAGATTAGCTTGAGAATGATTGTTCACTAGGCAGCGAAAGTAGGTCAGAGGTTATTCTCCCTAACATCAGCCATCTAGACTATAGTCTGACTCACCCTAAATAAGACCCACTCCCTTCTGATAAGGATAGTGGTGGTCTGTTTATTCCTAGGAGATACCAGAGAGGTCAAACCCGCCCAAGGATGACCAAGGTTAGGTAGCCATTATCAGCTGTCTAGATCAAGCAGACACCACTGTTTATCCCACACGCCTAGGTCATCCCCCTCCTATTGATTGTATTGCCTATGTTGCTACCCCTCCCTGTGACTTAGGTTATTGTCTGCTATCAGGAGACTTGCATGCCTCCCAGAATAGTAGTTGTCGGTTTTATTGTATGAGACACCAGAATGATCAAA
>NW_022111373.1:5354715-5356287 GCF_000313985.2 Echinops telfairi
TGGACTTAGTTGATGCCTCACTTAGAGGGAGGCTTGTTTGAAGACAAGCCTTTAAGACTTGTCTGGGGTGGGTGATGGGGGTAGGTACAGAGGTGTTTGGGGGTACAAGGGAGATGATGTCAAGAACTCCGGGAATAAAGAGAATGTTTGGGAACTGATGTGGTAGCAATTGTACAATTCTGCTTGACATGATTGGATTATGGAATGATATAAGTATTAAGTCCCAATTAATAATAAATTTTTAAAAAGAAAGAAAGAAACCCACAGAAGCAGTAGCTCTACTCTATCCAGTTGTATCACTATAAGTAATATGGCAGTGAGATGGAGATAGATAGATGATAGATAGATAGATAGATAGATAGATAGATAGATAGATAGATAGATAGATGATAGACAGATAGATAGATAGATGATAGATAGATAGATAGGTGATAGATAAATATGCAGTATTTTCAATACAAAATTAGTGAAATTATATAGACCTACTAGTTCATTATTAAAAATATTACAAGTCTGAAAAGGAAAAAAAAAGACCCTCTCTTCTCCACAGTTTGTTATAACACCGTATCTTCAGTGATCTCTTCATGAGGGTGAGTATCAAGCAGGGCCATGTCCTAAGACTGGATTGTTCTTAGACTGGGGCTAGAATTAAGGGTGAACCCAAACTCCAGTCATGCATCTGTGGTTTACATATGTCTCTGGTTCACCTTAGATTCATCATCGAGTGCTCAGTGTTCATTTAGTGTTGAGACCATTATCCATCACCCCCCCACCCCCCGAGGCATCATTTCCACTGCCGTCAAGTCAGTGCTGACTAATAGTGACATTACAGGGCAGGGTAGAACTGGCCCTCTGACTCTCTGAGTCTGCAAATCTGCACAGGAATAGAAAGCCTCGTCCTTCCTCTGTGGAGCTGGCTGGTGGTTTTGAACCAGAGACCTTATGGTGGGCAACCCAATCCATAACTACTAGTGTCATTAATTTAGCCAATGTTACAGAGCAGCGGTTCTCAACCTGTGGTTCGCTACCCCTTTGGGGGGTCAAACGACCCTTTTGCAGGGGTCGCCTGATTCATAACAGTAGCAAAATTACAATTATTAAGTAGCAACAAAAATAATTTTATGGTTGAGGGGGTGGTTACCACAACATGAGTAACTGTATTAACGGGTCGTGGCATTTGGAAGGTTGATAACTACTGGTATAGAGTTTAAAACACTGTTAAGAAAAGAAAATTATATGCATATAGGCCAGTTAAGAAATGCAATATATAAACTTTTGTCTTGTACAGGTTAAACTCTTAAGTCACTGGACACTATTTGGTGTCCAGGTTGGTAATAGAGCAAATCTTCCAGTAATTCACAACAGTGGAGTCATGCCTACCAGATTAATACATGTTATAATGAAGCAAGGAGGGCATTTAATAGTAATTATATGCTAGTTCCAGGCCACCATTCACTGTGCACCCAAGGCAAGAGATATAAACCAATGTCCAACTTCCACCACCAGTTCTCTGTCTTCTGGCACTAGGGAGTTTCATCCCTAAGGTGAGTTTGAGGTAAAGCCCAGTTCACT
>NW_022111373.1:5357482-5397558 GCF_000313985.2 Echinops telfairi
CGGGAAGGTGAGCATCATAGAATGCCAATTTAATAGAAGAAATTATTCTTGTGTTGAGGGAGTACTTGAGTGGAGGCCCAATGTCCTTCTGCTAGCTTAATACTAAACCTATAAATATAGGCTCATAGATCTATTTCCCCATTCTCATATAAATATATTTGCATATGTACGACATTCGTTCTTAAAGTGACATCTTTGTTCTTTGAAACTTCAAAGGAAAAAAAATCTTCAAAGAAGTCTTGTACACCAGATTTGCCAAATGTAATATGTCCCTTGGTTTTCTGATGACTATTTCCATAAGCATTGATTGTGCATCAGAGTAAAATGGAATCTTTGACATCAATCTTTTCTCCATTTATCATGCTGTTGCTTATTGGACCAATTCTGCGGACCTTTGTTTTCTTTACATTAAGAGGTAATCCATACCGAAGGATATAGTCTTTCAGCTTCATCAACAAATGACCCAAGTCCTTCTCAGTTTCAGCCAGACGGTTATGTTGCTAGCATATTTTCCTTTCTTGTCTTTTTAAGGACCTTTTGCTTTTTTGTTGCATATTTTTGATATCATCCCACAACTAGTCAGTTCCTCTATCATTAGTGTTCAATGTAGCAAATCTGTTCTTGAGTGGGTCTCTAAATTCATATGGAAAATACTCAAAATCACAAGTTGACTCCCGTGAACTTGCTTTCATTTTCTTCAACTTCAAGCTAAACTTACATAGGGGCCATCGATGTGCTGTTTTTCACTGTTGGTCCCTGGTCTTATTTTAGCTGCCAATATTGAGCATCTCCATTGCCTCTTCGCATGTTGCTGATAGCAGTCCTCTGTACAGCAGAACAAAACTCTGCCCGGTCCTGTACCACCCTCACAGCTGCTGTGTCTGAGCCCGTTGTTGCAGCCACTGTGTCACTCCATCTTGTTGAGGGCTTTCCTCTTTCCACTGCCTCTCTGCTTTACCAGGTATGACGTCCTCCTCTGGGGACCAGCCTCTCCTGACAACATGTCCAAAGTATGTGAATGAAATCTCACCCTCCTTGCCTCTAAGAAGCATTCTGGCTGTACTTCTTCCAAGACAGATTTGTTTGTTCTTTTGCCAGTCCATGGTCCTTACAATATTCCTCTCCAGCACCATAATGCAAACACATTTATTCTTTTTGTGTCTTCCTTATTCAGTGTCCAACCTTCACATGCACATGGGGCAATTGAAAATATCATGCTTTGGGTCAGGTGCACCTTAGTCCCTCAAAGTCATCTCCTTGCTTATCAACACTTTCAAGAGGTCATGGGCATCAGATTTATCCAATGAAATATGTCGTTTGATCTCCTGACTGCTCCTTCCATGAACATTGATTGTGGATGCAAGCAAGACGAAATCCTTGGCAAGTTGTATCTTTTCTCCATTTATCTTGATGTTACTTATTAGTCCAGCTGTAGGGATTTTGGTCTTCTTTACATTGAGTTACAATCCACTTCCCATAAGTGCAGTCAATTTGATTCTTGTGTAACCCATCTGACGAAGTCCATGTGTACTGTCGTCGATTAGGTTGTTTAAAAAAAAAAGCCACATGCAATGAGGAACCCACTGGTTGAACGTGCACCCTCCAGCTTCTCTTCTATCATCCAGGCCTCACTTCACAATTAGCAATCCTCCCCTATTACCCACTTTTGAATTTCAATTGCCAGTAAGTACTAAAGCTTCTTGATTGCGTGTTTGATCAATTGCAGACAGATGAGGTTGGTAGACTTTAATTTTTCATCGCTGGCTCTAGTGCTGGTGTGCAAATGTGTATAATAGTTGTATTAACTAGCCTTTGTAGAGGTATAGCTATTATCCTATCACAGAAGGTATTGTGCTCACTATAGGTCATGACATGTCCTTTTTGGTGAGGAATGTGACGCCATTGCTCTGGAATCTGATTCAAAATGGCCAATGCTGGTCCATTCATCCTAGGATATCAATCTCTGTTCAATTTATTTCCATTTTGGTGACTTCCAATTTTCCTAGATTCATACCTTGTACATTCTATATCCAATTATTCAGGGATGCTTTCAGCTATGTCTTCTTACGTTGAGTCCAACCTTGTCAGAACATCAAGATCCCCAAAGCACTGCTCCAGCTGCATGGTTATGCTTGGTCGATTTTGAGCTCTTCCTTAGTCGGGTTTTCAGTGCCTTCCAAAGGGAGGGGCTCATCTCCTGGCATTATATCAGACAAGGTTCCAATGCTCTTCATGAGGTTTTTAGTGGCTAATCCCTCAGAACCAGATTACCTGTTCCTTCTGTCTAGCCTGTTCTTCCTGGTTGGAAGCACCACTGAACCATGTTCACTGTGGGTGACCCTGCTGTTATTATTTGAAATATTGTTGGTAAAGCTTCCAGTGTCAAAGCAACACACAAGCCACCACAGTACACCCACTCCTTCCCTCTCAAAATATATATATATATGTATTTTTTATTTAGTTTAAAGACAAGGCTTCTCTAGGTAAACTCTTTCTACTCTTGAGGTGGGATCTGAAAATGCATGTGTGACTTTCATGCCACACATGACTAGTCCAGATCACATGCAGGCTTCCTAACTTGGCATTCTCTGAACGAAATGGCATTTGTGGATCGTATCACGTAAGCAACAAAGTTTCATACTCACAAAGTCAAATGATTTATATGTCTAACCAAAAAAGTCGGAGTAATAGAAGCACAGCCATGTGCCACATAAGTTCCATTTGGGCCACGTTCAACTGTATTTTCATTGGTGGTTCCATAAAATGATGAGTCAGAATCCGGATTAGAGAATGGTATGAGAAAACATAATAGCTTCCCACACATGTGTATCTAGTGTCTCTTGTATATAAAGTTATTGGGATTGCACTACCAGGAGTATAATGATACAGTATGTGTCTAGCCTACAATACTGAGTTAGGCAGGGTTCTCTAGAGAAACAAAACCAGGACACTTATGATTATATATGGATAGGTTTATACAGAAAGAAGGAATGTAAGAGCTAATTAGTCCACACAGCAGTACAGAGGATTCAGTTCAACTCACTTTCATGGAACAGTTAATATACTAGAAGTCCTTCAACTCACATGGGCTGCAGGGTCCAAGGTCAAGGAAGCAGACAGTGGAGTCTCCCCTCAGGCAAGACAGGAAGAGTCTGCCCAAAGGCAGCAGACAGCAGGGTGTGTCAGCAGCAGTCTGTAGGCTGGGAACTCAGCAAAGCAGGCCTGATGCGATCTTGAACTCAAGTGATGCACGGGGAAAGGCTAGACCAGCCTCAACTCAAGCGATTTACGCACAAGCAGTGTGGCAAAGCAGGTCCTGCAGGAGCCTCACGCTGCTCTAGTGACAAGATCCACAGGTTGGCTTGGTCCACAGGTAGTGTAGCTCACAGGTTGAGGCAGAGAACTAGCTAAAGCAGCAGCATGCTGGTCCAATCACCAGGGAACAAGAGAGATGGAATGCCTGGCTGTCTTCATTTATCTCAGTTGTCCTCCAATCAAGCTGAGACTTGATCAAACTATGCCCGCATGTTCCTATCGGCCTAGTTAGCACAATAAACCTAACTCGTTGAAATACATATGTCTTGATAGTCATAAGGAATATCTATGTTACTGGCTTATGTACTTAATGTCCTGTACTTTCTAACTAAAAGTGTATTGTGTACAAGTGTATAATACAACTCATGGGTAGTAACATCCAATCTCCTGAATCATGAATCTCCTGAATTTTGTAGTGCTATTTAATTAATTTTGTTCAAAAAATATTACCATGAAGTGAACCAAGAGGACCCAGTTAGCTAGGATCTGTGGATTTGAGTTGAACTGGACTGGGGGTGGTGGGGGTTTCTTAAGTTAAAGTTGCTTCTTAATATGTAAAGTTCTTTCTTGTACAAGATTAGTGTCACTGGTTTGTTTCGCTAGACCACCTGGCCTACCACAACCATCAAGAAAGAGCATGTGAACAAAAACACCAAAATTAATAAATAAAAAAAAGAGCATGCGTGAGAACCCGCCTGAAGTGCAGAGGCAGCAGAGGCCACAGCACTGAAACCATGAGACAGAACAGAGGAGCAGCACGGAGACCTAGAGGCAGTGTGGTAGACGGGTGGCTTCCTGGCCTGTGGAATGAGGCCGAGGCCGGGGCACCACATGGTCGAGAGGCCACGGTCCAGAGAGAGGCATGTCTGCCAGCCTGGCTGAGAAGAGGTGCTGCAGACAAAAGTACTATATGCTGAACATTTTATAACTAGTTAGCTTCCCTAATAAACCTCACAACCGTGAGTATTGTTTTGAGTTTTATGTGGCCCTTGCAACAGATTTTCAAACTCAGCAGAGGAGTGCCATGGGAGCGATGGTAGGTGTCAGAACAGGGTAAAGAGGCCTGGAGGGCGAAAGCACATCTGATTGGCCGTGGGCTGGTATGGAGCGGGACTAGCCTCTCTCTATGGAGACTATGAGCTCTGGTTTCACAGCGCTAGCATGGCGGGCAGGCTGCTAACAGCAAGGTCAGCACTCTGAAACCACCAGCCACTCCCCAGGACAGCCACCGGGCAGGAAACCCACAGGGGCAGTTTTACCCTGTCCTCCAGGGTCACTGTGAGTTGGAATTGACGTGATGGCAGTGCGTTTGGTTTTGAGTTTCTACTGAAGCAGTGCCATCTCCTCAGAAGCCAGACAAATGCTTGAAATCGGGAATGCCATCGCTTGTGCTATAGGCAGGCTGTAATCCTCAGCGATCCTGAAAAACAAAAACAAAATTCCAAACTTTTCAAGGATTGGCTCCAGATCAAGCTATAAAGACAAGTATCCGGGAGGTACCTGTGCCAAATATGGAGAAATCACTAATCTTGTGGATTGATGACCAAGCACAAAAGGGCATCCCTCTCAGAATGTTGATCGTTACCGCTAAGGGACAAAGCTTGTTCCAGATGCTTAATGAGAAAGCAGGACCAGACTACAATATGGTGTTGGCACAACATCCAAGTCACAGAACATATGGTGAACATTTAGTGACTCATGACTAGGCAGACACTCCTGGGTTTAAATGCCCTTCTGGTACTTGCCGCCCACAGTCTTCAGGGCAAATCAGTCCTTTTCCCGTTTCTACATGTGTGAAATAAAGACCACGTCCGCCTGGTAGAAATGTGACACTGAATAAGCTAATTGCTTTATTGAAATAATCCATCAGTGCTTAGAAGTTCGTTTTGGTTAGCAGTGATTAGGCATTTGGCACTGAAAGTTCAAACCCACCACACAGCCCCAAAGGAGGAGAAAGAACTGGCAATCTGCTGCCCAAACCATTATACCCTAAGAGCCCTACTCCCACGTGGGCTTGCCGTGAACCCAAAATTGATGACATTTGGCAATAACAAATGTTCAATGCGATCCCTGAAAAGGTTTTCAGTGAATACACGGTTTTGCTATAATAGTCTGTGGTAGTTACATAATCTGGTGTCAATTTGAGGATTAAGCGTGTAGGAGTGGGGTCTAGCCTGTCAATCAAGATACAGCCAATGACATCTCTGTGGGCATGGCCTTCTCCTGAGGATTCTGGGAACTGCTGTATTTCCTCCTTGGAGGCGGGAGACACTTTCTCTTTCTGTTCACTCAAGACATTTCTTAGGAGAAGTCACATGAAGCTACCTTGAGGCAGAGTTCTGGAGCTGAAGGAACCACATGGAGACCCCTGCCAGTACTGAGATGCTTACACTACCACTGGATCCAAAGGACTTCCAACCCACTGGCCTGTGATCTTCCTACATTGAGCATTATTGCATGTGTTTCGTGAATCTGAAGAGGACTTTATAGATTTGTATTGGACATATGGTCTAATATCAGAATTATGGACTTGATTTGGACTGGGCTGGGATGTTTTCTCAATGTACAATTGCTCTTATATATAAACCTCTTTCTTATACACATGTGAGTCTCCCTGGATTTGTTTCTCTAGTCTACCTGGACTGACACATAGTCTCAAAAATAGGCAACTATAGACTCTATTTAAATAAAACCTTGAATAAGAATTCACAAGAATAAATGTGAATCAAGCAAGCAAAGTGTAATATAAAATATGGAGGGGAACTATAAATGATAGTATAGAATGATGATGTTCAGGAACTGTGAACTGTACTGTGTATGTATGTTATTTTCATTCATTCTAAGAGTTGGCACAAAGGCTGCCCTGGATGCTTCATGTCTGCATCAAGCATCCTAAGTTTCAGTGTATGTGATGGACTTTTTTATTTTTTTAATGTTCATCGGCCAATTGCCACCAAAAGAAATTCATAGGAATAATTGAAGTACTCATTATGGTGCTGACCATTAGAGTTGAAGGCAGTCACTGAGGCAGAGATAGAGAGGATTTGAGTGGCGCTGTATGCAATGCACCACCACCCCTGCTGTCTCACACAAAGGTCACACTCATTTTGAAGCAGGCTGCTCCTAATTTCCACCCACTGGTCCTTGGTCTATTGTCTCAAGTTGCACCTAATCTGTCATATAATCCCACTTGCCTCTCTGACCAGGCGCTCAGTCTTCATAGGAGGAGATCATTCTCCAGTGGAGCCCCTGGGTTGGTTTGAACTACCAACATTTGGGTTAGCAGCTGTGCACTTAGCCGTTATGCCACCAGACCTCTTGGGTTTGTGTTAAAATTAATCTCCAGCGGCACTGGCCGATCAAGGGGCAAGATGTCACTTCCAGCATTAAATAACTTTCATACGCCAAGACTGGCGTCCCCATAAATTGTCGTGTTCCAGGTGATGGAGCCTGTCCGTGTGGCCCCGGGGTAAGATGTGGAGCAGAACTGAACGAGAAAGGTAACCATTGGCATCTGGGGTTGCTACTCAGCACGATGGAGCACAGCGTGTGAACACAGATGCTACTTCTGGGGAGCTGAGGAGATGATATATGGACCATCTGAAAAGACGTGTGGGCGCATGCATGGGGGTGGGGCGGAAGGACGCATTTATGCATCTACATAGCCAGGCAGGTGTGTAGTAAAGAATTTAATTTTGCCCGGAGTTGACCTTGGCCCTCTTCTGGAAAAATGGAATAAAAAGCGAATGGAATTTTCCCATAAAGTTTTTGGAGACCCTCATAAAATGCGAGGAAGAGGAAGTGCAATCCGACCGGCAATGTTAGGTTTTCTTTGAGTGTGGTTAGCCTAGAATCCCTTTAAGATTTTCCGGTCTTCATAAGTTTGCTGGCGACGCCTCGCGCCGGGTTGTCATTCCCCGGAAACGGGGAGCGAAGGCAGGCCGCAGGGAGGCTTGGAGGTGAGGGCGGGCAGAGGAAGTCAGCTTCACGGAAAGCCAATGAAACAGCTTGAGGTAACCAAGCAGTGGGCCGGCGGGGCTGGGTGAGCAGTTCAGGAGACCTGCGAGGGCAAGCACTGCCGAACTCGGTCCTTGAGGAAGCCATGGGGCGTGGAGACGCCAGTTAAATGAGAACACGCTAAGGCACAGGGTGAGGGCTTTAAAAACAAAAACTCGAGTATTCACTTAAGCACATGCTTTCGTGGATTTACATAATCGTAGCTCCTTATTTTTAATTTTCTTATTGCTAACCCAATGGCTCTAGGAGCCTCGCACCAGGAGAATTCCGCCAGCTTATTGTCTGAACTTTGTGCAGACATGTTAATACACTCTGCCGTTGTGTTGTTTAGGGGTTTCGATTTAAGCCACTGTGTAAGAACTGGTGAGGGAACCCTTCCTGAACCTGGCACTTGGCTCTCTGGATGGAGAGAACTTTAGATAAACGCAATACTGCGGATGCCACACCGCGTACCTGTTCTGCGGCTACATAATTCTGTAAGAGCCGACCCAAGTGTCTACCATTAGGAAACAGGCTCTTCTGCAGAGAAAAAGATGGTGCCTAGCGTCACAAGTACAACCCTCTCCCCAGTCCCTTCAGCAGCAGTGAAGGTGAGTGACAGCGAGGCTTTGATGCTTTGGAATGGCTGGGCCAAACTGAAGACAGTTCAAATGGCAGACACTCGCCAGTTTGCAAACGACAGTATTCAGAGAGGCTAGGGGTTAAAGGCACAAGGGATATAAATCCTAGGTTTGTCACTCCTAGCTGTTTGACCATCAACAAATCAGTCAACTCAACTAAACAAATACATATTGAAGGTTAGATGCTGCAGGACAGACATGGTCCCTGATCTCAGGAAGCTCACATTTCTGGTTGGGTAGACAGACTTATAAAGATACTGAGAATAGAATGTTGAATGCAGTGAAGGGAGTATGTAGGTCTGGGCTTTCAGGTAAATCCGGGGTGTTGCAGCCCGCATAGCACAATCCAAGCACAACGTACCCGCAGGACGGAGTGTAGGGGCTTTTTCAGGAGCATAACCACTTACCTTCTCTTCATTTGCAACAAGAGCACACTTTCAAATGTCAACAGCGGTTCGATTCCTCTCCCAACGGTTTTTTTTTTTTTGTCCCTCCATTAAAAACAAAACCAAAAAACCCCTTGAAATACAATTTGGGTTCAATCTCCTTTCATTCCTTTCCAAGAGTTTCAGCCTGGTCTTGGGTAGGCTAGTCTGCAGGAGACGCTTCAAAAAGTTCCAGGATTTTTTTGGGTCCTTTTTTCTCCATTATTTTTTCATTCCAGTTCTCCACCAAAATCTTAAGGGCCCCTCACATAGACAAGTCACCATTAATACGTTTTTGAAGGATGAGTGGCGAGTGTGTTTATGGAGAAGGCAGGCCACGAAAGAAGGGTGGGGCTGGACTGGCTGCTGGCCGACTCAGAAGGCCTTGCCAACGAGGCTGCAGGGGTTCTCAAGTACCTCATTCCAAAATGGACCCTGAGGAAAACTAGAGCTTATTTTGGGATTTATCAGTAGCAACTGTCAATATTATTTTATACCAAGATTCAAAAGCTGAGCATCTCCAAAAACCTACTTAGCAGCTCCCGAGGCACTTTTGGTCAACATTTATTGTATGTGTGCCACACATGTACTATTGCAACTGCTCGCAAGTCCTGAAACATGGGTTTTATCATATGCTCATGTTCCATATAAAGCATTTAGGTAACTTGTCAAAGCAACCCCAATATGTCTATGTACAGTTGTACCAGTTCTGCAACAAACATATTATGCACTGAATGTTAGAGCAACTTGGGCTCTCTTTGAAGCTCCCAGCCATCGGCTGTCCAGCAACCTTCCCAAATCAGACTGTGGCGAGGTCCAGAGCTGATGTGGACATCTCAAAAAGGTCCGCATTACTGTTCTAGGAGTTGCAGCTCCCAGAAAGCTCTCTTAAGCAAAGGTATGGGGCGGGTCAGGGCGGGGAGGGAAACACTGAATTCAGCAGGCACCTGCAACCCTCCCAGGAACTTGAGAGTAAAAACCATCCAGAGCTGAACATCCAAAGCTTCTAGGAGATGCTGGCGGTGACAGGCTAAAGCCCCATCTACTACCAAGTACCAAAAGAGCCCCGGTGGCGCAGTGGTTATGAGGTTGGCTGGAAACTGAAAGACTAGATTTACCAGATACTCTGCAAGGAAGAGATTCTGCTCCATTAAAGAATGCACCTTTGGAAACTCTTATGGGGACAGTTCTAATCTGTTTTATAAGATCACTTTGAGTCAGAATCCACTCAATGGCATGGGGTTTACAAAGTAGTGACTTTCCTATTTTCCCTCCCAGTAATATGCAAAAGTCTTTGCATAGTAAGAGAAATCGAGTCACTTTGGGCTCCAAAGAGCCCGCCTAACACTACACTGTACATTTCATTACATGTGTGTAAGATGTTATACTCCAAGTGAAACACTGTCAGAGTTTGCAAAGTTTTCGGATGGTTACACCTACACTGAATGAAAAGCTAAGACACCCCTCAATCTACCCACACATATTCATTCACTCTTGTATATTTACATACAGACATTAAAAAAATAAATTTCCGTTTTTCCTGGCAAAGGTAGAAGGCATGAAAAGATGTCAGTAGAATCTAACAGTTATACAAAGTCATGTACCAAACTGTAAAAATCTACCTGTCTTAGTTACCTAGAGCTGCCATCATGGAAGATACCACAAGTTGAGTGGCCTTAAGAAACAGAAAGTTACCTTCTTACAGTTGAGGGTATAGTCAGAATTCATGGCGACGGCCTTTTTTAAAATAAACAAAGGACAGTAATAGCTCCCTGTCTTCTCTTGTCCATATCTATCCATATATATAAAAGACACCATTCAGAAGGAATTACTGTATATGCTCGTGTATAAGCCAAGTTTTTCAGCACACTTTAAATGCAGTTTTTATGGTAAAATTAGGTGCCTCGGCTGATATTCACGTATATATGGTAGGTTTTGGACCCACCCTATGCTGACATGACCTCATTAACATAATTAAGGACCCCTATTTCCTAACAGGAAATAAGTCTTCAACATTAACTTTTTTGGAGAACACAACTCAATCTTTATCACTACCAAAACGAGATTTTCATTTCACTTCAAATGTGATGGCCACTATCAGAAAAAGAGAAAATAACACCTGTGGGGGGGAAGACAGAAATTGGAACCATTGTGGCATTGCTGGTAAGACTAAATGGTGCAGCCGCTTTAGCGGTACCTCAGAAAGGTAAACACAGACTTCCCATATGACCTAGTAACTCCACTCCAAAGAAGCGACCGTAAAGAACTGAAAGAGGCACTCAAATATTTGTTCTTGTTCAATGCGGCACAACTTACCATAGCTGTGAGGAGAAAAGCCGTGTTCATCAATAGATCGATGGATAAACAAAATGTTACACACACACAACTTCAGCCACAAAGAACTGAAGTTCTTACACAACACACATGGATGTCTCAGGGTTCTGCGGAGTTGTTTTTTTTAAAGTCGCTCCTGTGATGATGGGGGACTCACTGCCTGAGTCAAAGCTGATACCAAGTGACTGTAGACAGGGCATCAATGGCAGACCACCTTATCTCTGTCGCTTGGAACAGCTGGTAATTCCCAACTGCTGACCTTGCAGTTGGCAGCCCAACTTGTAACTGCTATGCTTACCAGGGCTCCTGAGACCATCTGTAGGTCGGGATATGCCTGCAGTCTTGGCTCCCAAGCTCTGTAGTCAGTGATGGACAGAGTGAAGACTGGAGGACTTATGGCAAAATGTCCTTTGGAGTCAGCATATCCACTAGCAGAAATTCCCTTTCTGCTGTTAAGGCCTTTAATTGATTGGATGAGGCTCCCCTACCCCATGTTGGGTGGATAACTTGCTTTACTTAAAGGTCAGCAGGTTTAGTCATATATAACTATCTACACTAGTATTTCCAAACACTAGTGTTTCCATAGCCTAGCCAAGTTGACACAAAATTAATGCACATAATGTAAAATAAATAAACATTATGAGGGATAAAGTAAGTCATACACAAAATGACAAATATTGTAAGATCCCACTTACAAGAAATGTCTAGGTAGGCAGGCAAATCAATGCACGCAGGTCTCAGTTTACAAATGGTGACTGGGGGCTGGGATTAGGGGAGATGGAGGCTCACTGCTTAAAGGAGCTGAGTTTCTGTTTGGGGGGGGCAGGGGCGGCGAAGGTTGTACAACATCATGAATGTAATTAATGTCAGTGACTTACACGCTTAAGAAATGGTTAAAATAGCAAATTTTATGTTGTAGATATTCCATCACAAAAGCTGTATTTTTATGAATGTGAATTGGTACCTTCAGATTCCAGCCTGAGTGGATAGCCACCCTGGGTCAGTCATGGGGTCTTTGTCTGCGGTGAGAACAGGGCATATAGGTCAAAAAGCACAGCAGCCCATTTCTACAAAACTAAACCGAGCGCTTTAACCGCAAGGTTTCTCTTAGCTCCTACCTTAAACGCGCACAATGTCAACCTATCACTGAAGCATTTCACCTGACAGTTTCAAAATATAAACCAAGGCACTGTAGTGAAAAAGAGTTCAGATACAGCCAGGTTATAACTCGAGATTTTCCTTCTTAGCTTGATTCTATTTGATTGGTGCATCATTTAAAAGCAGACCCTACAACTGTCCTAATCGGACTTAAAAAGGGCAGGTATTTTAGGAGCTGGTTCTCCTCAACAAAATCCTTATGCTTAAAAGTGTTCTGCCTGAGACGAGCAGCAGGTGACGGGTGCACTCTAGCGATCCGTTGGGTACAATGTGCACATCAACAGAGCGAGTCAGGCAGCACACAGATGCAGTCGCTAAGTGTTCAAAAAGAAGCTGGGGCGAGCGGAGCCAGGACACGTTCATTCTACAGTCCAATTGAATAGTCAGCCCCAGCTGGCACCCGACCCTGGTATTTGACCAACAGCAGTCTTAGGTCAAACACAAACAACACCAAAGAAGCTTCTACCAAAAGACATTACTGGAAAAGAACTCTATTCATATTTTGGGGGGTAGTAAAAGTTGATGAAATTTAAAAATAAAGATCTGGAGAACAAATTTTCCAGTGTGCACAAAACTAGAGAAATAAAATATTTCACTAAAGATAACTTCAGGAAAATGAGGACTGAATTACTTTATTTATAAGGAATGTAGAAAACATAAGCAAATATTAATTTTGCATTAAAAAACAAATTAAAGCCTATACATCATCCAAATGTTTAAAAAGAATCAGTGTGACAAGAAAACACTGTGCTCCCACACAGAATGTGTTATAACGCAACACTGTCGGTGGCTCATCACAAGATACACAGCATAAAGGTAAAGCTGAAATGATGCAAAGTTCTGAATCTAAGGGACCCAGTGGGTTGAAGGAAGCACCAAGTGTCATCGATGGGGGACCGCTACTACTTCAAGGTGAAGAAAATAAGGATATAAATAAACTAGGGGAAATAAAGCAGCTCAGGATGCTTGGAATTTTAGAGTAAATAGTTTATTTGGTTCTGTTGTTACAGGTTTTATCTGTTTTCTGACCAAAAATGAATGCATGAGTTGTGTGAAAAAAAATCCAAAAATAATATTCATATGTGTTAGCTCTTTAAAGGATCACTTTAAATTGAAGAAATAATGATGGACATTGCCTGCCACTTACTACACTGAATTAACTATTAAGAAAATGATTAATTGTAACAGCTATAATATGCTTTGATTTTCTCTTTTTTAAAAACTCGAAGGCAATATAAAAAAAAATCTTTTATGTCTCTTAATTTAAGAAATACACTCTACATATACTTCCTGGGAAATCTCTACTTCAGGAAGTGATAATACGAAGTCCTGACACACTATGACTCTTCAAAGAAATATCAGCTGATCCGATTACAACAACTTAAAATAGAGTACTTGGGAAATATAGTGACTGGCTCAATTACCCTTTATGATTCCTGATGAACTACATTTCACTGATGAAAGCTAAAATCTCAGTCCAAAACTTGGGAAGCATGAGACTTCATAGCCTACTGAATAAACCTAAAGAAAAATCTTACGAAAAGTTATACAGTCTTTGTACACGCCATACATACATATGTATTTTCCGGGTAAAAAGGACTCGTATTTATTACTTTTAGGCTATAAATCACTTTCTTGTAAGGAAGATTTTAAAAGGTAAGCACAGAGTCAGAAGTTTCAGGGGGGCACCTACTAAGACTAGTAACTACTGAAACTCTTTGTCAAGTAAAGAAATGCAAAAAACTCATACTATAAATCTTTAAGTTTATAAAAACCAAAAGTAGACTTACTCCTGACAAATTTATGACAAAAACTAAAACAAAATCTCCAAATCCCATTTTGTACAGATCCTACCAGGACAAATCCAGTTCATACTGCTCCTCTGAGTCAAGTAAGCCTTCAGGTCAGGAGGAGGGCACAACATGACTGTTTGAAGGGTTGCCGTTTCTCAGGTGATGAGCACATTTTCTCCTGGGTGACTTGTGTACTTTATTAACATCAATGGAAAGCCCAAATATTTCAATATTTTAAAATGTTTGGACTATTACCCATTTAAAAAATGTATTTCATCATATTTAAGTTTTACATTAAAGAAATTCACACTCTGAAAACAGGCCTGCTTTAAATATAGTTAGATAACTGGGTACTTATTAAATGAAGATTTCTTTAGCAAATAAGTTTCTTGTATTTAAAAAACCAGCAAGACAGAATTTTAAAAATCGTAATTTACACTATATTGTAAACTGTAGACAACCGCCACATGTATCACAGATGAATCCAGGTAAAACCTTTTCCCCAGATACTTATAAGACTTTGTATCTTCCTTTATTTGTTGGTTGGTATGAATTTTGCTGCAACAGAAAAAGAAAACAATTCATTACATTAGATAGTCAGAAGAGCAAAACTAAGATAACACTTAAGATCATTTCCTTCCACTATTACATATTTAAAATGAAATGTTACTACTATGGTGCTGAGGCAACAGGAAGCCTGCTGATTTAATTGTTTCTCTTGGTCCACTCACTCGCTTCGTGCTGGGACTGAACTGACAGATGGCGTGGCCGCCGATGCAAAGGCACGAGGCTCTTTGGCTTTCGCTTCTTCCTGAAATAGTCTTAAGTACTTCTTTTAAAAATTATTCTTCTTTCTTTTCATTGTGTGCACCCTCTTTACTTTGTTTTCTCCACAAGAATAATCTAGTAGGGGGATTTTCACAAACATTTTCTTCAGATGAAGGAGAGAGTCAACACTTTTCAAAGGGTCTTCATCCTCTGGTACACACCGCGTGGAGAATCCAAAAGCATTAAATGCCACTAAAAACACTGTCTGTCTCTTTTGGACAGTGGTCCATAAAGTGGCTTTTTCTACATTAAATTAAGTCCTTGCGTAAGTTTAAAATGCCTCAGAATAACGTGTTGCCAAAGAAGTCAAGCTACACACAGCTGGGGTGAGTGTAAGCTGGTAATAATCACTTTGGAAAACTGTTTAGCTATTTATTAAAGCTAAACCACACATACGCTACAACCACCAGTGCTATTATAAGGCATATACCAAAGAGAAAAGCACACGAATGTGTACCAAAGAGGCCCAAAAGAATGTTTGTACCAGTTACTCATAGAAAAGAAAAATGTAGAAGAACCCGTGTCCAATAGACCAGCAAACTGTGATAGGGTTACACAATTAAATGCTAAACAGCCATGAAAATGAAGGAATTTTCACTTTTGCTTGCGGCAACACGGCTAACTCTCCTGTGAACTAACCTCCAGTAGAGAGAACAGGGCTCACAAGAGGACACAGCATGTGATGCCACTTATTCAAAGCTCAAAAGCAGGCAAACTGAACCAACACTAGTCGGGAGACTGTGGTGACACGTGGGGGAGATGAACAGTGATGAGGGTGGGGGGAGGAGGTTATCTTGATCCGGTTATCAATACAACAGTGTGCTCCTTTTGTGAAAATTCATCGAGCTGTATGTTCGCGATGGGTGCGATTTTCTGCACGACATAACACTTCACACAAGACAAATCCCTAAGGTCTTTACTCACCAGGCGGATCAGCTCTTCTTTTATGAGCCTGGTGATTTCTGCCTTTGCTTTCTGCACAGCCAGCTCATTGGCACCTGGTGAGTGAGTAGAAAACAAGTGATTAGCTTAGGGTAACACTGCAGGTTTATCCATATAAGGGAAGCCCAAAAGTGAAGGCTGTAGGCTTCAGGGACCTGTACTTTCTGGCAAACCAGTCTTTCAGTGACTGGTGCATCACCACTCACCTGAGAACACGGCTGCTTATCATTCAGCTTATAACTTGTAAAGTCTCAAATGTCACCACTGAGGTCACATTGCATGTGGTGCTAACAGTTCTGAGATGATGATATGGATAAAGACAAGATGAATAACAACTTGTCCATGAGACAGTCAGTACAAACAAAAGAGAAATACGATGTCCTTGGGTGATGCACTGAATACTTATTCGACACTGTTTTTGAAATCCACAAATACTTCGGAAAGTCTTAAGGATGGACTCCATGCTGGTTTGGTGTGAGTGTCTGGGGTCTTAAATATTTGTGCGTGTCCACTTAAGATACAACTACTGAAGAAAACGCAGAACCCCTCAAGTTAGAACCAAATAAAAGACCATTAAGGTAAACAGTAACACCAAGGTGGTACACACTCCTCAGGTTTAGAACAATCATTCATAAGAGAGCAAAAAGGTGTGGGAAACAGAACAATTTCTCCCAAGTTGTCTCCCCTAAATATATGCCAAACCTAGCTGCTTGCTACACATGGTAAATGACTATACACTTGCCGGAGGTCAACAAAAGTAGGTCAGAGGTTATTCTCCCCATACTGAGGTGAAACACTAAGTGTGTGCAACAGAACAGCAAGGGGAGAAGAGCAACAAAGTCCCCAGGGAATACCAAAAATAGACTTTGGCGCCAGGGCTTGGCGCTCCATCAGACTCCACCGGAAAACATTCCTATAGGTCAACAAACAGACCTTGAACTATTTACAGGCTTTTCTTTTTTTGGGGGTGGTGGTGGTTTAGTTTTCTTTTGTTCTTTGTCTTGCTCTGTCTTGTTATTGTGCACACTATTATCTCTGAAGGTCTATCAAGATAGGCAGGATAAACAATCTGGAGGAGAGAGCAATGGGACCTACTGTTCCAGGGGGACAAGGAAGAGGGGAAGGCAGGGGAAAGGAAGTGGGTGGTAACAAACCCAGGAACAAGGGAACAAGTGATCCAAAATTGATGGCAAGGAGGGTGTAGGAGGCCTTATAGGGATTGATCAAGGGCAATGTAACTGAGAGGAATTACTGAAACCCAAATGACGGCTGAACATGATAGTGGGACAAGAGGAAAGTAAAAGCAAATAGAGGAAAGAACTAGGAGGCAAGGGGCATTTATAAAGGTCTAAATACAGGCATGTACATATGTAAATATATTTATATATGAGGATGGGGAAATAGATGTGCATATATTTATAGGTTTAGTATTAAGGCAGCAGATGAACATTGGGTCTCTACTCAACTACTTCCTAAATGCAAGAACACTTTGTTTTAATAGCCTGGCATTCGGTAATGCTCACTTTCCTGACAGGATTGATAAAGACAAAGCAGGTGCATAAGCAAATGTGGTGAAGAAAGCTGATGGTGCCTGGCTATCAAAAGATATAGCGTCTGGGGTCTTAAAGGCTTAAAGATAAATAAGCGGCCATCTAGCTGAGAAGCAATAAAGCCTGCATGAAAGAAGCACACCAGCCTGCGTGATCATGAGGTGCCAAAGGGATCAATTACTAGACATCCAAGAACAAAAAAAAATCATATCATTGTGAATGAGGGGGAGTGTGGCGTGGAGACGAGCCAGTCAGGATGCAGTATAGTACTTTCCTCTAGTTCTTTAATGCTATCACGATCCCAATTCTACCTTACAAATCCAGCTAGATCGAGCATGTACACTGGTACAGACCAGAGCTGGAAAAACAGGGAATCCAGAACAGATAAACTCCTCAGGACCAATAATGAGAGTAGACATATCAGGAGGGTAAGGGGGAGGTGGGGGAGAAAAGGGGAACCAATCACAAAGATCTACATATAACTCCCTCCCCAGGGGGATGGACAACAGAAAAGTAGGTGAAGGGAGATGTTGGACAGTGTAAGACATGACAAAGTAATAATAATTTATAAATTATCAAGGGTGAGAGAGGGAGGGAGGGTGGGAGTGAGAGGGGGAGGGGGGAAAATGAGGAGCTGATACCAAGGGCTCAAGGAGAAAGCAAATGTTTTGAGAATTATAATGGCAACAAATGTACAAATGTACTTGACACAATGGATGGACGTATGGATTGTGATAAGAATTGTATGAGCCCCCAATAAAATGACTTTTTTAAAAAATTCACTTTCAATCATATCATTAAATTCTGTTTGGGTTAGGAGAGAATAAAATCCTTTTAAGAATTACTAATATATACCTAAATAATCTGTAGTTTATTTTAGTAACCATATACTCAGCAATCATCACAAGAAAAATCGTAAATGCTTTTAGTACCTACATCCTTTCAACTGATCTCTTCAGGAATAAAGTTCAGTAACCACTAGACATGCGGTTCCTTAAGTTTAAATTAATTAAAGAATTCTATGCTGCTTTAGGGAGAGTAAATAGAAATGCCTCTGAAATGGTATTTTGTGTCATGAAGACAAGCGGCTAACTCTTTAGAGTTTAATCAGATGCATTATTTAGAAATGTATCCAGTGATCATCATGTGCCAGGCACTGGAAATGCAATAAATGGCAATGTCATTGCACCCCCCTAGTGTGAGGAACCAAGTTAAGATACAGTGTAAGTCTATGTAGTGGTGAGTATTATAAAGGAAAACAAAGCAGAGAGAGAGCTAGAGAATGGTGACGTGGGATCTGGTGAGATTCCTTGTTAGAAGAGACATGTATGAGACTGTACAAGGTGTGGAAGCAGATCCTTTGCTACCATCTAGGCCACTTAAGCACTTATGCAGACTCTAGGATTACATGATATATCAGTAAGCTTCAACAGTGTAAACAAGAGGACAGCAAATATTTAGTTGACTAAATAGATGAAATAAATCTGACTGGTCTATAGTTTAAAAGTATATTGCAAGCCTGTAAACCAATGATCACTGCAGCACTTTTTTTTTGAGGTTATAAGATGTTTTTGTTGCATTTGAGTACATTTGCAATAAATATCTTGGGTGTGAGGCCCTGGGTTGGTCATCTGTTTGCACGAGCAAACAGATTTCTCTGGCACAACTCCAATGCCAGCAATGGGATCAATCAAAACGATGAATGCCAGCATGTAGAATTATTTTAATACTGTACTCAGTTGTCCATAACACTATAGTACTTTTTACAAACCAAAGGTGGAACCCACCAATTGTCCATCAGCTTAATATATGGATAAATCAAATGTAACACACACACACGAATACTGCTGTTGTTTTTAAGTGCCATAAAGTAGGATCCAACCCATAGCAACCTTATGCACAACAGAATAAACCACGCCCAGTCCCGTGCCATCCTGACAATTGTGCTTATGCCTGAGTCCATGGATGCAGCCACCGTGTCAATCCATCTGTTTGAAGGCCTTCCTCCTTTTCACTGCCTCTCCACTGTATCAAGCATGATGTCCTTCTCCAGGGACTTGTCTCTCCTGACAACACGTCCTAAGTATGTGAAATGAGCTCTTACTAGCCTTGTCTGTAAGACACCCCCCAGAATTACTTCTTCCAAGACAGCTTGGTTTGTCCTTTTAGTGGTCCATGGTACTTTCAGTATTCCTCCCAGCAGCACAGCTCAAATACATCGATCCCTCTGCAGTCTTCCTTAGTCAGTGTCCAACTGTCACATGCATGAGGCAACAGAGAACCAGGGCTGAGTCAGGCACACCTTAGTCCGTAAAGTAACATCCTTGCTCTTCAATACTCTGAAGAGGTCTTGTGTGGTAGATTTTCCTAATGCAATACATTTTTTGATCTCTTGACTGCTGCTTCCATGAGCATTGAATGTGGATCCAAGTAATAAATCCTCGACAACTTCAACCTTTTCTCCATTTATCATAATTTTATCTATTGGTCCAGATATGAAGGTTTTGGTTTTCTTTACATTGAGTTGTAGTTCATACTGAAGGCTACAATCCTTGATTTTCATTACTAAGTGCTTCAAGTCCTGATAGCTCCTTGTCAATATACTGTTGCAACCGTTGTTAAAATGATCTTCAGCAAAATTTTACTTATATGTGATATCAGGGATATTGTTCTATAATCTGAAAATTCTTTTGGGTCAGGTCCCCTTTCTTTGGAATAGGCACAAATATATAGATCTCTTCCAGATGAATGAGAGCTTCCAGTGCTTTGTCAGCTTGTTGAAATATTTCAATTGTTAAGCCATCAATTCCTGGTGTCTTGTTTTTGGCTAATGCTTTCAGTGAAGCTTGACAACTTCTATAATCAGCACCACTGGTTCTTGCTCATATACTATCTCCTGAAATGGTAGAATGTCTACTAGTTCTTTTGGGTATAGTGACTCGTGCATTTTTTCCATCTTCTCTTGATGCTTCCTGCATCAGTCAATATTTTGCCCATCAAATCATTCAAGATTGCAACTCAAGGCTTGAATTCTTTTCAGCTTGAGACATGTTGAGCGTCTTCTTCCCTTGCGGTTTCTAACTCGGTCTTTGCACATTTCTTTATGGTATTTGGCTTTGTCTTCTACAGCTGTCCTTTAAAATTTTCTATTCAGCTTGTTGATTTTATTCTTTCTTCCATTTGCTTTAAGCTACTCTATGATTACAAGCAAGTTTTAGTCTCTTCTGACATCCACTTTGATCTTTTCTTTCTTTCTTCTGCCTTTTTAATGACATTTGCTTTCTTCATGAGTGACTTTTAAAAAATTATTAAATACTTTTATTGGGGGCTCTTATATCTCTTATCACAATCCATATATTCATCCATTGTGTCAAGTACATTTGTACATATGTTGCCATCATTATTTTCAAAGCATTTCTTTCTACTTGAGCCTTTGGTATCAGCTCCTCATTTCCCCCTGCCCCCCTGCCCTCCCTCATGAGCCCTTGATAAGTTATAGATTATTATTTTCATATCTTACATCATCCTCTGTCACCCTTCACCCACTTTTCTATTGTTCATCCTCCTGGGAGGGGGTTATAGGTTGATCTTTGTGGTCAATTCCCCCTATCTCCCCCCACATTCCCCTTATCCTCCTGTTATCTCTACTCTCATTATTGGCCCTGAGGAAAAGGTTTTTCTATCCTGGATTCCCTGTGTTGCGGGCTCTTACATGAGTGAGTTCTTGATGTTCTCTTGCGGTTCATCGGGTTTTTTGGCATTAGTGTACAATGCATTAAATCTGGTCTTGAGATGTTCTCGAAATTCAGGTGGGAGAGACTCAAGGTTATATTTTGGCTCTCATGGACTTGTTTCCATCTGCTTCAGCCTTATCCTAAACTTATACATGATGAATTGATGGTCTGTGTTGCAGCTAACCCCGGGCCTACTTTGAGCTGCTGATATTTAACTTCTCCGTTGTCTCTTCCCAGAGGACATCAATTTGATTTCTGTGTATACCATCTGGAGAAGTCCATGTGTACAGTCAGTTGCCTTTTTTGTTGTAGAAAAAAGGGATTTATTATGAACAAGTTTTTGGTTTTGCAAAATTCTATCATGCTATCTCCAGCTTCATTTCTATTGCCAAGTCATTATTTTCCAGCTACTGCTTTTTCCTTTGTTTACAACTTTTGCATTCCAACTGCCAATAATTATCCATGCATTTTTCATCACTAGCTTTTGTGGTTGATGCATCAATTCAAATAACAGTTGTATTGATTGGATTTTCTTGAAGGCAGATACATATATTCCTATCACAGACAGCCTTGTACTTCAGAATAGATCTTGAAATGTCCTTTTTGAGAACTGATTTTCTGGTTCAAAATGGTTAATACCAGTCCATTTCAGCTCCATCTAATGCGTATGATATCAATCTTTATGTGTTCCATTTCATTTTTTTGTCACTTCTAATTTGCCTTGATCCCTACTTCCCACATTGCAAGTTCTGATCATTAGCATGCATTTGCATGCTGTTTCTTCCCATTTGAGAAGCACCACATCAGGAAATGAAGATCCTGATGGCTCCATTCCCTACAGGTTTAACTGACTCACCTCACCCTGGATGACTCCACTCTGAGAAATCAGCTCCTTCTAGGTCACATTTCGAGTGCTCTCAGATCCGAGGGGCCCGTCCTCTGGCACTACTTCCGACCATGTGAAAATGCTCTATTCCATTCAGAAGGCCTTCAGTATGTGACAGTGTTTCCAAGCGGCGCATAAGCTTTCAGCAGCGTCTTTTTCTGAAGCGGCGAGCCGAGTCCTTTGCCGTCTGTTCTTAGTCTGTTGTTCACTCCGGGAGAGCCTGCTGCTCTTTCAAATCCCAGTGGCATGGCTTCCAGCATCACAGCAGCACATAAGCCACCACAGTATGACAAACCGACAGACAAGTGATGGCAGTGGACTACTACGCAGTCAGAGAGATAGGAAGTCCTGGTGCATGCCACAACATGGATGGACCTTGAAGACCACACTGAGCAAAATAAGCCAGTCATAAGAGGACTAATAGTGCACGAGCACCTTTACATGAAATATACAGATACATAGACACCACAGAGCATTAGTGATGGGGTAGGGGTTTTGCTTAGGGGACATTATGTTTTTTCATGGAGGTGGAACTATTTGGAAAAGGATCATGAGATGGGGACACAAACTGAAGTATATAATCAATGTCACTGAATTGAACATGCACAAATTATTGAGATGACATGTTGTTACATGTTTTCACCACAATTTGAAATGAAAAACAGTCTATTACAAAGATGTCCGTAATAAATAGATTGAAATGAGGCAAGCAGTTCTACAACAATGGAATAACATCAGAAAAATCCAGATGGAAACTGTCACTGAAGTGAAAATAATAAATTCATTAAGATGAATCTATAAAAAAGGTTGAAAACCAAGCCACTCTCTATAATTAATTTCTCACATCTTTTTAGTTATGGTATCATCTGCTCCTTTTATATACATGTAAGTCTGCAAGAACAGTTAAGGACATCATTTCAGAGGCAGTTTTTGCTTAGATAATAACATCTATTATAAGGGAAATAATATAATTGATTTAATTTCTAATTTATACTCTAGCCAGAATCTTCCACCTACCAGAGGAATAAAGGGCCAGTCTTCCAAAAGGTGATTACTTTTAGTGATTTTCAAGTTGGACTCAATTTGTCAAACATTGAAAAAGCTCCAAATACAGATTATTCACTGGTGTATGTACAATAACGTTTTCTTTCTTTTTTTCCCCCCAATAATGTTTTCTAAGATCTCAAATTATTCTTTTCTTATAGGTGCTCCTATTTTCAATCATTTCTAGCCACAGCTTCACATTCTTTTTGATTGTATTATATCCATTGATACATCCTCAACCCAGCTAATGGAAGAAACAGAACTCACTTTCAATTGCCAAGTAAATTTTCCGCTCCCCTTCCTTGGGTTCCTTCCCGGGAGGGAAGTATGTCCCTCTGATTGTGATGGCAGCCTCGGAATATTCGCTGATTCTCTGCAGTGCTTCCTTCGACGTCACCTTCCACCTGGCAGTCTGAGGTACAAAGGGCGGGAGAAATCAATTCATAGCAGGGTCAAAAACCAGGCCTGATGACAAAAACTGCTTAGCTGCATCATAACATGGCCAATATTAAGAGCATAATTAACACATATGGACATAGTAAGTTTACTTATATTCTAATCTAGGTCAAACATGACATACTGAATGTAAATTCTAATATAAACCTTCATAAAAAGGAGTACTGATGGCTGCGCCTTTAGATAGAAAATAAAGCAGTTATTAAATGTTTGTAGATTTTAACGGATTTTTGCTTTTAAAGAAGGAAGATTTTCTATGTCTAAAGAAGAAAAGATTTAAACTCGTTACTTGCCTGGGGGAAGTCATTGATCTCCAATTCTTCCTCGTATCTCTTAAAAGATTCGTTCTGTCCACCATCCTGTCTCTCCTCTTCTTGTTTCTCTAAAGGCACATAATTGAGCTTGGCATTGATCTTCTCAGCAAGTTGCTCTGCAATGGTTTTAGCAGACACAGTGGGAGCCAGAATGGTGCCACCTCTGAGGATTGCATTGGTGGCCTGCTGCATCACATCCTGCAGTAAAGAATAGCTGCAGTCAAATCTCAGAAGAGGGCAGAGACCCCAGAGCGACTGGTTCCCTGGAAAGTCACTAACTCGATTATTTCCCAGGGAAGTCCTATTGCCAAGGTATCTTTCTAATACACAGTTCTACCCATGTGTGCAAGTTAGCAGTGCATATTCATAATTAATAGTTTAATTACCTCATACACCTTTGATGGCTAAAATGAAGAACATTCAATTCTCCATTAAAAATTCTACTGGATCACTGATGTACCTTTGATAATCAGCTAACGCTTGGTATTAGATATAATACAAACCCATTGCCATGGAGCCAATTCAGACCTATAGGAAGTAAATTGCTCCAGATAGTTTCTAAGACTGTAAATTGTTATCGGAGCAGAATCATCTTCTCCTGAGGGATGGTGGATTTAAACTGCCCACTTCGCAGCTGGCAGTCCAATACCGACTCCATTATACACTGATATAATGCTGTATTTACAAAATTGCTTACATACTTTGTGGCTCTTCTGAGTGTCCCCCAAACTAGAATCTTTGTATTGCGACCATCAAGAGCACCTTCCCCTAATGGCCAAAACCAAGATTCAATAAGTATAGCTAAGTGACTTATGTAAAATCTTCAAAATACTGCCAAAACTAACAAACCATTCTTTGCAAATGGTCTTAAAGTAACCCAGCCAATAAAAATAGACCTAGAGAAAAGAGCTACTGCTTTAAGATTTTGGTAATATCTATTCAGAATACTGCTTTATACAACTATCCACAAGGTTACCATGGAAGGGTAAGTCTTCTGGAATGACCATGAAGATCTCAATTAACCACACTAAAAAAATGCAGTAATCAAAAGTACTATGTAGGCAGAATAATGTTAAAATCCTACAAAGTAAAGGAGACAGTATTTTTCATTTGTGCTTAACTAACAGTATTCGTGGAAAATATTTAAGACAGAGGACGTAAAAAGTATTAAGACTCAGACAAATTACTTAATACCTGAGACTCGATGCCCAAGTTCTTCTGAACATTGATTCTTAGAGCCAATCTCTTAGCAATTTCTAACTTCTCAGCATTTCCCGCGGTGGGAGCAGGGACACTCGATGTTCCAGGGGCGGCCATGTCCTTCACTCGCTTCTTTGAATTAAACATGCTTTCAATTTGCTCATCAATCTACAACAAACAAACAAACCCAAAACACCCCCATTATATGAGGAATACAAAATAAAGTGTGCATAATGTAATAAGAAATATTTCCACAATTCTAGAATCAGATAGCAATACGAGGTGGTTTCAAATGTTCAGGGAAAAACATAATTGGAAAATAATGGAATTTGCCACAAATTTTTAGAAGCCCCATCATAATCTATGATAATTCAAGCAAATACCGTATATGCTCAAGTATAAGCCAACCCGAATATCAGCCGAGGCACCTAATTTTACCACAAAAACTGTATTAAAAATGTGCTGAAAAACTTGGCTTATACACGAGTATACACGGTAAATCAATAAGAAAACACATCAGCCCCCCCCCTTTTAAGGGCAGCACCATATTTTGGGGGGGGGAAATCAGCTGTCTGTGGTAATCAAGGAAAGAAAACAGAGACACAGGCTACATGAACTACTGAAGTCGATGCCATAAAAGTCTAGAAAACACAGCTTAAATCAACAAATGAGGATGAGTCTGCTATCCTAGGGCTCAGGCCTTGAAGTCAAATTAGAATGCAATGAACAAGGTTAAGAAGGACAATAACTCAAGTGAACTAAAAATACGGTCAATGATCTTCAGGGGACTAGTACAAAACTCTTCCCAGCTCCTAACGTGGATTTGCCTTAAAAATTAAGTAAAACAGAGTCCAAAAAGGGGGCCCCCTCGCTGTATTTCTGTGAGCCAAGAAAGCAAAGCGATGGAGACTAGAGTCCCTGGAGCCAGGAGAACACCGAAAGGCTCAGCTCTCCAGGAGCCAGGGAGCCTCCTGTCATAGCCAACCCGGACGTGGGGAGAAAATGTGGTCATTTGGATTTTTTTTTAAAGATGCCTTCTGCCCTACAGTGACTATTGCTATCCACAAAAATGATAGGAAAAAAGCCTTAAGAAACTCACATCAGGCAAATAAGCCTTTTGTCTTCTAAATCTCCAATTCACAGAGGTTTGTTCATGGGTTAATAATAAAGTCACTACATATAAAAACTCGTTTAGTGAAATGGACGCATTCTACTTAACATTAATAAGGAAATATTTTTTTAAAAATCTATGCAAGGGAGCTTCAAAAAAATTCATGGGGAAATTGAAAGGAAAGGTAATAATAGATTTCCCCCAACAAACTTTTCGAAGTCCCATCGTATTTGTTCAGCAGCATCTCTTAAAAACATCAGATATCTGATAAGAGGTTTAAGTATCAACTTGTTTTAAGCTCGACATTTAACTGAGTAAAAAGTATTTTAAACAGCAAGCACAGCATTGCCTAAACAAATACATCAAGAATGAATGGGGAACGTGGAAGGTACTAACTGATCGCAACACCTTCCCTTGTGACTCTATTCACTCCCGAACTGTCCTAACGTTTGACCAAATTTATGTTATTACTTAAATGACCAGAAAAACCACCATCCCCATCCCATGCCTGAACAACAGCTGGACTGCAACCTCATGAGCCAGAACCACATGGCTACAGAAATGCTGACCCTCAGAAACTGTGTGATCTAATATTATTCTTTAACCTGCTAAGCTTTGTTGCTTTGTTACACAGCAACAGTAACTACAACCTGAGTTTAATCCAAAGGAACAGTTCTACTATGTCCTTACAGGGTCACTAGGCCATAATCAATTCAATGGCAATACATTTGGTTTTGGTAAGTTCACTAGGGGAAAAAAGGGGATTCCAAAAAAAGCCCCTAATACTATTATACTAAGTACTATATATACCTATATATAGTATGAGGTTGTCAGGAGGCCTGGTGCCAGGCCAGAAGCCCTGGTGGTGCAGTGGTTAAGCCCTCATCTGCTTAACCAAAAGGTTAGTAGTTAGAATCTACCAGCGGCTCCACGGAGAAGGATCTTTGACAGGGTCACTGTAAGTGCAACTGACTTGAGGTCCATGAGCTGGATGGGTTGTGGTCCTGAACCAAATACATGTTCTGGGTTTCAATTTCCTCAAAGGACAATCAAACTGAATTCATGATTTCCAATGTTGTATTTTGATCTAAGCTTTAAAGGATATTTTAAAAAATGTTCTATGAGCAAATATATTGAAGACTTTCTGGGTGAAACAGCTTTTTTAATTAAGGACTTAGCACAGCCCTTTATACTGATGTACAGTGCTATGACCTCTACTGGAAAGGGAGAACTGGACACACTAGGAACGTTTCCTAAAATCGTTTTACTATGCATGAAACCTAGAAGAGTAGGACTCCAAGGAAAGAAACCCTGAACTTGTTGAGCCCCCATCATAAAGGAGACCAGACTTACTTGCCAGACAGTGACCAGTAGAAACCCTCCAGACCGCTGTCTTTGGGCCTGAGGATTAACTCACCTCTGTGGGAGACGAATCAACCACTTATGATCAAAGGGCAGCACTTACCCAAAGTTCAGAGGGTTAGGAAAGGAAGAGGGATGGGAACAGGAAACAGGGACAAAGTAGAGTAAGTAAAGGTGGGTTCAGGAGATTGCAATGGATGAGTTGAAACAAAATATGTATGTTAACCTAATGTTCTGTTCTGAAACCTTCACTTGCAGTTCACAAAAAGTAGGAAAAAATTTTAAATTTTTGAAAATAATAATTTTAAAAAGCTGAGTAAACTATGCACATACAAATATTTCCAGTGATAAGCCACCTCAACAAGCATCAAATGAACAACAGCTTCAGCTGGTAGGAATGAGGCGTAGGACTCCAAAACTTACATCAACGGCAGCATCCTCATCATCTGAATCTTGCAGGCCAAGAGCTGCCTTTTGCAATTTCTTCCTCTCATTAGCCAACGCTTGTTCTGTTTCATCAAACTTGAATCCCTTACCAGAGAACCCACTACTCTTTTTAATGATTTTCCCCTCCTTTCAAAGAAAAACAAAAAGGTTAATTTCACAATAAAGACTTTTTAGTGTTAGGTACTGACTGCATTTATGTATTTTCCAACGGAGTAAACCAGTGCACAGAAACCCTTCATTTGAGCATGTGGGAAAGTACAAGTACTCTATGAAGACCACACAATCTACTACTAAACTCACACAGAAGGATTTTCCTCCTCCTCTCTCCAAAGAGATCACTAAAAGGAATCATATCAGGACTTGTAAGTATTATGCAACACTGGTGGCATAGTTTCCAGCATCATAGCAACACACACGCTACCACAGTATAACAAACTGACAGATGAGTGGGGATGCAAGGTTCACACAATCTCTACACAAATAACAGTGGTTAAGAAGACTCACAGCTTTCTGTTGATCTTTGAAATCACTCCAGAGCTTCTCCAGATCAGGAGGCACTGTCGTCCCGGACAACTCGAGGGCTTTTATTATGTCGCCAGCATAGCGAGCTTGGTCCTCTGTGATGAAAGTGAAGGCATAGCCCTAGCGAGGAATGAAAGACAAACACATCAGAGACTAACAAGACAGATCTGCTGAGATCACAAGTAAGATAACATCCGGACCACTTACATCCTACAAAGACTGATGCCATTTATCAAAGAATTTAAGGACACAGAATCCTAACAAGTTGTCTAATGGTTCAAAGGGAAATGTTTTTTCAAAATACATTAAGCAAAAATGGATCATTTCTAATTTCTTCATGGATACTGTGTGCCAATGAGCTGATTCTAACTCAGTGATCCTACAGGACAGAACAGAATTGCCTGGTCAGGTTTCCCAAGCCACATCTTTGAAGGACGCTGTTCGCCAGGTCTGTGAGCCTCTCTTGGAGGCAGTATTGACTCAGAGGTGGTAGCGAGTGTGGCTTTGGAGTGTGTTGAGTGGCTGGTGAGTCAGAACACCCAATTTTTCTGCGACCAGCCAACTGTTGAAGCATGGCACCACCAAAGTCCAAACGTACTGCTGCTGACTCATAGCAGCCCTACCGGGCAGAGAAGAACTACTCCACAGAATTTCAGGGACTGTAAATCTTATAAGAGCAGATGGTCTCATATTTCTCCCTCAGAGTGGACCTGGGCTTGACATGCTGACCTTGAGGCTAGCAGTCCGACACTTAACCAACTGGACCACAGGCCCCCATGGCATTGCTGGGGCTCCTAATTCCTTAATGAGTACAACCATTCATGATTTTCTATGAAATATATTTGAATTTCACAAATATTAGTTGATTTTTTTTTTGCTTGTCCACCCTTTCACCACTGCCTACCATACTACCTCCCAAAGCCAACCCGTATTAAGCTCCTAATTTCCATGTTTTCCTCTAAGTCCGAACAATGAAACATTAAAAATACTTATGCAAAAATACTTATATAACTACTTAAATATGCTTAATTATATTAATAAAGGAATAGTTTCATATACTTATTTATTTTTCTAACTGTTTAACAAAGAAGTGATTGGCTGAATCACCGCTCTTGGATTCTCTAAAAACCAAGACCTCACTCACAAGCTTCCAGCAACCTAAGAAGTTTCTGGGTCCATACAAGAGAAAAGGTGAAGTTCAAAGTAGAACAGTAGCAAACCTCATGCAGGTTTCCAACATAATATATGCTGCCCTACCTATGTATTCTAGACATTTTAAAATGGGATCTAAGATGTTTGGGTTTTTTAAATGTTATTCATTGTCAGCCTGCTTTTGTGCTGTCTTAAGAATAGTATTTCCCTTTCTATAGGGCTGTGTAACACATACACACACATATATGACAGAGACCATATGTGACCCACAGAAGCTAAAATATTTACCACCTGATTTTATGAAAGAACAGTTTTCCCAACTCCTCTAAATATCTCAGATGCAAAGAATCCAGGTATCACAAGTTATTACTTTCCATCTTTAAAATGGGACTAGAGTAACTCAAGGGCATATTACAAGGACAAAATGAAATGTGCAACACAATCAACTTAGAACAATGACTGGTATATAAGCATTCCATAAATGTCAGCTGTTACTATCATTAGACTATATGGAGTATCACATATATCACACGGTCCATGTTACCAACAATTAAAGCCTTCAGTTAGTCATATAGTTACCAGAATATACTTGCGTTAAAACACTAATATACATACACACATTTGATGACACCACACTTTAAAAAATACCAATAAATATCCAAAACAATATATGCATATACAAGGGGTTCCCCGGCAAAAAAACAGAAAAAAGCTCTGTCATGTGGAGTTTTCGTGGTACGCATTTTTTTCCCGGTAGGTGAGCATTGAGCAACGGAGCAACTTATTCTGAGTGAGTGCACCCAGTAGCATTGCCTGGGAAAGATCTCTCAGGTCACAGTGAATTTTTTCGTAAAAGCAGTTTTGCTCAAACTTGGCTTTTTGTGATGGCGATTTAAGAGGACAGCTCCTGGCTGTGAAATTTTGTTTCCTGATCAGGAAAAATGCCGCAGAAACTGTTGTGATGTTGAACATAACTTACAAGGACAGCGCTATGGGAAAAACTCAAGTGTACAAGTGGTTTTCTTGTTTCAAAATGGGTGCAATGTTGTTCTGCATATCTGTCAACTTCCCGAACATATGAAAATGTTGACAAAATTTGTGCACTTGTGCTCACAAAGACTGATGACAGACCATGAAGAGACAGGGGAGTTATCTGGACTATCTTGGAGCTGAGTCAGCAAATTTTATTTTATTTATTTTTTTGAGTCAGCAAATTTTAACAGAAGATTTGGGAATAGCGATTTTTGTGAAATGTATGCCTTGGGTTCTGACTGACTAGGAAAAAGAGCTGTGTACTGGAAACAGGATGTGCTTTGAAGGAACAGATTTGAAGCAGCCCAGACTTTTTCCCCAGGTTATTATTGGTGATGAGACAGGTTGCTACTATTTACCACCCAAAGCAAATATCAGGCAAGCCAGTGGAAGATGCCATTGTCACCTCACCCCCAAAAAAGCTCGACAAGTGAAATGGCAGATTATGCCGATGCTCATTTTTGTCGTTGTTGTTTTTATGTGAGGGGGATAGTACATTTGGAATTTGTTCCACCAGGTCAGACTATGAATCAAGCTTTCTATTTAAAGGTTCTGAAAAGATTGTGTAACAATGTGTGACAAAAAAAAACTTGATTTGTGGCAGATGGGGGACTGGTTTTGTCACCAAGACAATCTACCTGCTCATGCAGCCATCTCAGTGGACCAATTTTTGTGTGTGCAAAAATCAACATACTCTCTTGCCCCATGTACCTGACTCACCTGACCTCACTCCGTGAGACTTTTTTGATTTCCACAAAGAGGGACATGAAAGGATAGTGATTTGGTGATGTAAAAGAGGTGAAGGAAAAAATGAGGCATGTGCTGTCAGCCATCCAAATAGATGAGTTTGAAAAATGTTTCCCAGAACAGAATTTCAGATTTGACAAATGTATCAAGTGTAATGGAGAGACTTTGAAGGTGATAAGGTTTTTTGTAAAAAAAAAAAGTTAAACACATAGCTTTGGAAAAAATTCCATTTTAAAATAAAAAAATTCACCTCCCCCAAAAAATCCATTTTGGGGGGTACACTCTCATATAGCATATACATGTCATCTACATTTATACACATATAATCTATATGTTAGGTATATGTACATATAGATGATATATGTATAAACAATAATTTTTATTGGGAGACTACAAAGGAACACAATTAATAGTATATGCCTATAGACAACAACTAGACATCTGGTAATTTTAATAATACTTTGACTTGTATGTGTATATAAATGGTCAACACCAACTATTTCCCCTCCTCCACTAATTAAGGAATTTCAAAATGTCTCAAAAGACCCATTGCCTACTTCTTAAAATACTAATATTTCCACTTTATTGAAATCAATGGGTGTTTCCCTTACTTTGTTGCCTGCTCGTCCAGTTCGTCCAGCTCTGTGCACATAATCTTCATAATGGTTGGGGCAGCTGTAATTGACTACCAGAATAAGATGTTTCACATCCAGACCTCGGGCAGCAACAGAGGTGGCCACAAGAAGTTTGCAGGTGCCATTTTTGAAGTCATTTATGATGCTATCTCGGTCATACTGATCTATACCTGTAAGTAAATTAAAGAGTTAACAGCAAAGAGTTCAAGTTAAACTTATCATTTCCTCTGACACGCAAGAAAAAGATGTTATGCAAAGACGAAAGATCAGATTCAACTTATATGGATCAATTCCAATTTGCAAAATAGAGGAAACAAAAGAATAAGAAAATGTAATGGCAAGACCTAAGGTTAGTACTTCCAACTTATTTAAGAATCTTTCAAATATGCCTTATCCTTTGTCCCCTTTTCTTGGGTATAAAATTTTATAAGCACAGATATCTAGATTCAAGAGTCATGAAGCAAAACTTGTTCTGGGAGCAAAGAGAAAAAGGCAAGCATAATCAGCCTAGATGGACAGGCCTCCGGTACTTCTCCAGTAGTTTGTTCAGAGCCTGGTATTTACATACCATCTAGGAAAAAGAAGCCTCAAAGACCAGAAGCATCAGTAGTGGTCCCTGACAGGAAGAATCTTTGCCCTACCCAAACAATCCGAGTCACATGTGCATTTTACAAGAGCCTCAGGCAGTTCTCTTCTACTACTTCCCCACTGACCTTCGATCCCGCCACTAAATTTCCTTTGTCTCTTTATTTCCTATTACTGACTCTGTCTTTGTTTCTCTAACCTTCTTTTTAAAAGAATAACATAACCCCAATTTTATTCACAGATTCTTCCAGAATTTGGCTACATACATCAAGCAGGAGGTGAACCATGATCAGCTGAACTCAGCCCTTCTCACACATCTGTGCTCAGGTCACCTTTAAATCCTTAAAATTAGTCAAGACTCAGAAAGCATTAGTTTATGCAGTTACTTCCTGGTATCTAATGAATCAGAAGTTCAAATTGAGAAATCGGGGAAATATTTAAATGCATGTTAAAAATAACAATATTATCATAACAAAAATAAAGCTATTGCATGTTAAAATAAAAATGTTTTGTCAAAAATATTTTTCCCTAAGCATAAAATAACTAAAGAAAGATAATAGCATTCCCTGTATTGCATTTTTATAATCATGTCTGCCTTCACAGAAGCTAACCAGAGTCTCATACCTCTCCTACATGTTCTATCGCCTCAGGAAATTCCCTCATGAGAGAATGACAAATCCTGATAGTACTTGCAATGAAAATACTTTTGGCATGATAAAGACCCCCTGAAAGAGTTTGAGAGACTTTCTAGCTCCACACTTAGAGAATCATTTTATCTGAATCTCCATGCCCTTGTTCATAGATGTTTTGGCAAAACTATTATGCACATAATAGACATTTATGGGGAAAAAATTATTTCACTTATACACACACACACACACACACACACACGGGTGCATGTGGGTGCACACACATTCAGTCTTCTAGCAATATAGAAGCACCTATTGGGTCAGCCCTCCTGCAGATAATAACTGAACGCTGGACAAACAGGGAGGAAAAACTAGAGTAACTAAAAGCAGCCAGACTGGAAAGCAATTAAACTAGTTGCATCAACAGGGCTTTATTAATTTATTTCTTATATGACATTTTGCTTCGGGATAAGAGTATGGACAGTCTAGGTAGAGAGTCAAAACTTGAAAAGAAACTCACAGACTTATGATATGAAAAATCAGAAGGAAGAATTCAGGAGAAATTTATTACCTGAAAAGAATGGAGCTAAATCCCAAAAAGAACCATCCATGTGCACACAAACACTATTCAAATAGCTGGCTGACCCTAAACCACATGTGGATAAGGCAGATTCAGGCAACCCAACTACAGCTAAAAAATTCAATAGAGATTTGAAGTGTTACCTACTACCACAAAGACAAAGTCTGGGTCTGGCGAAGTTAATGACCTAGTCCAAAAAAAATCCATACTCTTGAGGGTACAACAGAAAATCTCGGCGTCTCTGTATCAGGCATTCTCAACTACGGGCCCGCGGGCCACATGCGGCCCACTGAGGGCATTTATCCTGCCCGCCGGGTGTTTTTGCCCCGTTTGTTTTTTACTTCAAAATAAGATATGTGCAGTGTGCATAGGAATTTGTTCATAGTTTTTTTTTTTAACTATAGTCTGGCCCTCCAATGGGTCTGAGGGACAGTGAACTGGCCCCATTTAAAAAGTTTGCGGACCCCTGCTCTATATCATTCATAAAACTGAAGCTACAAACCAACATTAGTGATACACAAAGAAGCAGGAAAACAAAGACAACCGCGATGTTATCAAGATGATCCAGCTGTTGTACTAGCAAAAATCTTACAGCACCTAGTATAAGGATAATCAAAGTTCATAAAGAGTGAACAGAAAATCTAATCAGAGGAACACGAAAGCAAAAGGGGATCAACGGGGAAGTCTAGAAGTAAAGAATGTAGTAACTGAATTTTAAAACGTAATAGCTCAGTAAATGGGTAATGGCAAAAGAATGAGTGAACTCCAAGACAGGATTCGAAGAAACAAATGGTAAAAATTACAGGGATAAAACGATATGTAAGCTTTTATCAAAGTTCAAAAGGGAAAGAAGATAGAATAGGACAGAAAAAATTTAAAGAACTCCCCAAATTTGGTTCAAGACACAAATTTACAGATTCTGGATGCAAAATAAAACAAACAAAAAGCCCAGAGCTGTATGTATAAATGTATATGCACCATATGACCAGAATCCTACTCCTGGCTCTCAACCCTTCAGGAAATTGAAGACAAGTCCACATAAAATTCTGCACATGAATACTTAACAGAATCTCTTTTCAAAACTGTCAAAAACTAGAAACAATCCAAATGCCCTTTAAGGGATGAGCAGATATATGCTGTTGTTTCCATGTAGTGGAATATTACTCAGCAATAAAAAATGAAATATTGACACGTTTAACAATTTGGATGAATCTCAAAGCAATTCCGCTGAGTGAAAAAATGAAATTGCAAAAGGTTACCTACTTTCTGATTCCATTTACATTTTTGAAAAATCAAAACCATAATGAAAGAGTAGAGGGAAATGGTTGTCAGGACAGGCTACATTGACAATAATTAACTTTACAGAGATAAGATGACGGGGGAAATGGCCTTATCCTATGTCCTGATTATGATGGCAGCTACATGCATCTAAACCCATGTTGGCATTCACAGGCCTGCACATCAGAGGCAAACTTTCTGCAAAAAAACAAAAGCAAAAAGTAATAATTTCAGCTTTTACTCTGCCTTTGTAGCCTAAAAACAGCCATAAATAACATGCAAATTAATGTACTGTGTTCCATTAAGATTATATTTGCAAAAGCAGATGGCAGGCCAAACTTGGCTAACAGACTGCTTAAAAAACTGCAGTACAAGCCCACATGGAAGAAGGACACACCAGTCTGTGTGATCATGAAGTGTCAACAGAATCAGGTAAAAGGCACTAGAAGACCCAAAACAAACAAAAAACATATTGTTGAGAATGAGGTGGGGCTGGAGCAGAGATCCCAAACCCGCCTGTAGACAACAGGACGTCCTCTCACAGAAGGGTCACAGGAAGGGATGAGTCAACCAGGGCGCAGTATAGCACCGATGAAACACACAATGTTCCTCTGGTTCTTTAGGGCTTCCTCACTGCCCACTATCTTGACCCTAGTCCTGCCTTTCCATTCTGGCTAGACCGGAGCAAGTACACCGGTACACATAAGAGCTCATGACACACAGAATCCAGGTCAGATAAATCCCTCGGGTACAGAATTGGGTGTAGCGATGCCATGAGGGTAAGGAGAAAGTGGGGAGAGGAGGGGAGGAAGGGGGAACTGATTGAATGATGGATGCATAATCCTCACCCCACCCCCCAAGGGGATGAACAACAGGAACGTGGGTGAAGGGAGACAGCAGTTGGTGTAAGACATGAAAACTAATAATTTACAAGTTATCAAGGGGTCACGAAGGTGGGATGGGAGGAGGGAGAGGAAAAAGAGGAGCTGATACCAAGGTCTCAAATAGAAAGTAAATGTTTAGAAAATGATGATATCAACATATGTACAAATATGTGTGAAACAATTTATATATGGAATTGATGTATAAGAGCTTTAAGAGTCCCCAATAAAATAATTTTTAAAAAACTCTGCAATAAACCAAAAGAAAAATTTCCCTCCTATGTTGTAGTTTTAAAACTTGTATCTATAAGATTAAGTCAAACTGCTTAAAAGCAAAGATTAAAAAAAAAAAATCTTGAAAACAAGCAGAAGACAAAAGTCACCTCACTAAAATGGAGGGGAAATCAGATTTTTGGCTAACTTCTCATTAGAAACGATGGGGCCAAAAAGACAGAACAACAAAAAAAGGAGCTGGGATGACATCTGTAAAGTACCAAAAGAAATGTACTGTCAATAAGAATAATTTTTAGATTACAAATATTCTTAAAGCAAACGAAAGAAAAAAAAATTGGGTAGAGAAAAACAAAGAGAAATGGATAGCAGAATACCTGTAATATAAGATATAATGAATATTTTTCAGGTTAATGGAAAATAACTCCATATTGGAACCTCAGATCTTAAAAATTAACATTAGAAATGGCAAATATGGAAATAAGGAAAATATTCTATTTTAAAATTAATTTCAGATGGTCCAAAGTCAAAATTATATTACCCCATGGGGATTGAGATATTTAAATGTAATACACCAGACAACTGTAGCAAAAAACAGGATAGGCATACTATGGTACGTGTGGATAAATTAATGCAAGACGCTTACATTCTTTGTGAAAGGTATGATACTAATTTGAAGAAAACAGAAAAGTGAAGAATATATAGTATCATTCCCAGAGCAACCATCTAAAAAATAATGCAAAGAGGAACACCTGAAAAGTCAACAGAAATATGAGAATGGCATTCAAAAAAGTATTCAAATTATCCAGAAGAAATGAGAAAGCAAAATGGAATGAACACATATTGGACAAAAAGAAAGTAAATAGCAAAATGGCAGGACTAAATCAAACCATAACCATCATATCAATGATTACACTAAACGTAAACAAACTCACTAAAACTCAATTGTCAAGCAGAATTTTAAAAGCAAGACCTAACTACATGTAGTCTACACATGATGGGTTTAGATTTAAAAGACAAGAGATACGTTGAACATAAAACAGAAAAACATATACCAAACAAAAGTAAGTATAAGAATGGTAGAGGAAACATTAATATTCTTAGGACTTTAAGAAACAATAACGCCAAAGAAAAAGGAACATGTTATAAAGACGAAAAGGTCCAATTGGTCAAAAAGCCATTATAATCATTATATAATTGGTCAAAAAGCCAGTATACAATTGCCTTTGTCACGGATGAGCCCTATAGGACCAGTGGTGTGAGTGGCGAAACAGGGAGGGTAAAGGGAGAATGGGTAGGAAAGAGGGAACCGATTACATGGAGCTGTGTGTGACCTCCTCCCTGGGGGACCGACAACCGAAAAGTTGATGAAGGGAGACGTCGGACAGGGCAAGATATGACAAAATACCCATTTATAAACTATCAAGGGCACATGCGGGAGGGGGAGCGGGGAGGGAGGGGAAAAATGAGGACCTAATGTCGGGGGTTTCAATGGAGAGAAAATGTTTTGAGAAACGATGTACAAATGCGCTTTACACAATTGGTGTGTGTATGGATTGGGATAACAGTTGTATGAGCCCCTAATAAAATGTTAAAACAAAAAAAACAATTGCCTTTGTCAAACCAAGCTTAACAATATATGAAGCAAAAAGGGGAAAAAGAAATAGACAAGTTCACAGTCATTTTTGGAGATTTTAATGTCTGGAGATTTTAATGTCATGCTTCCGCCAATGTCAAGAACTGACAAGACTTCTGTATAGATAGAACATCATGCAAGATGATACTCTCATCAAGAGGTGAGCTTATGCCTCCCTTCTCTAGAGTGCAGGACAGTCGTTGGGCCACTTTGGCTAATACAAAGTGGATGACGTGAAGCCTCTGCCATTCCAATATCAACCTTAACTGGACTGGCAGCTTTTGTTTCTCATCTCCTGGCCAAACAGCCTTAAGAAGAGGTCCACAAGGAAAGAAGCAGGGTCCCCATTCAGTAGTTCCACTCAGCCTCTGGTCAACAGCAAACTCCAACTTGCCACCCACAAAAGAAAACTAAGTAAAAGTAGGCTCCCAGGCCCAACTGAGTTACCCCCTGACACAGCACGAGCGATCCCAAGTGACTTCGGCCCGAATTGCTGATTCATAGACAAAATAAATGACTGTTATGTTTGTATGCCACTAAATATGGGACTGATGTATTACAAAGCCATAGATAACCAGAACTCTTGGTCAATGAGAATTATCCAAACGGTTTGATTTTTTTGAGTGTTGTTAAGTCCTACATACATGTAACAATAATATTACACAAAATTAAAATGTTATGTGAAAACATCAATTTAAAAAGTTTTCCATTAAAGCTCTATGAATCACTGTTATAATAGAGTATAACAAGAGGCGTCAAAAGACTGAGTTCAGGAAGGGGAAAAAGGGAGAACCCACCAAAGGTTGGATATCCACCAATACCACCCTCACCCCACCCACGAAGAGGACAAATAACAGATATGTGGGTGAAGGGAGACAATGGACAGTGTATTATTATAAAATAATAATAACAATATATAATTGATCAAGGATTCATGAGGGTGGGAGGGGAAAAAAGAGGAGCTTTTACCAAGCGATCAAATAGAAAATATTCTGGAAATGATGATGGCACATCTGTACAAACATGCTTGACACAATTGATGTGTGGACTGTTCTAAGAGCTGTAAGAGCCCCAATAAAACGATTTAAAAAACAGAATTCAATTCCTCGTTACTGCTTAATGGCTACAGAATTTAGTCAATGTTTTGTTTTGTTTTTTCCCAGAGCAAGATTTTCTGCCTGACTGTCTTCATTATTGAGATGGGGTAATAGTAATGCTTAGCCTCACAGAGCTGTGGTGAGCAAAAACTGAGACAGATTATATAAGATGTAGTTCTAAGTTATAAAACACAAAGTCAATATTACCATGCAGAACATAGCACTATGCCTTGCAAGTTACACACTTAATACATATTTCACCACGGGTGAAAGAAATGAAGCATTACCTCCATGAAGAGACATACAAGGATAAGAGGCTCTCATTAAATCTTTCAGAAGGCCGTCAGCATGCTCCTGCTTGTCCACAAATATGATGACAGACCCGGATTCTTGATAATGGCCTAGAAGCTCAAGTAACTTCAAGAATTTCTTTTCTTCTTCAATCACAATCTGAAAACACAAAATTATATCAAGTTAATGGGTGAAAATGCAAACATATGCCTTGAGCAGAAATGTTCATCTTATGTGTGATGAATAAAGACAAAATGTTGGTATATCTTAGGAAGGGATGAAAGATGTTAGTTTTACATTAATAAACCAGTGAGACCCAAAAATGTAGTTTTCAGAGAATAACAGGCGTACAAAATTATCACCTTTTCTATCTTTTTAACTTCAAGTCCTCTAGATCAAAGAATAAGACAGGTAGGTAACATTTTTGCCTCCCAGCCCATCCCTCCAAGTGGGAAAATCGAAAAAGAACATTTTAAAGAGTGCCACTGACTACCAGTGTATCTGGTAAAATGTTAAAAGCTGCAGTTGACACATGCTATTTTATTTTTAAAAATCATCTCCTACATCACAAATAACGACCAAAAAGAGAATCACACACACGATGTAAACCTCAAGTGAGCCTAAAAGACAGTACCCACCACTTGTTGTTCCACATCTGAGCAAACCACACTCCTGCCTCCAACCTGCACTTCAATGGGTTTACTCAGGATTCTGCGAGCCAGAGCCTCCATCGCTCTGGGGAAAGTAGCTGAAAACATAACCGTCTGTCGATCAGGACGGACATTATCCACAATGCGCATGACCTGAAAACATCACAAATAAGTATTGGTGAGAGTGGGCTCCAAAAAATATAAGATGTTAAAACTAGGTAGAAAGAACTTTTGGAGGGAATCAAAACCTACATCACTGACCTTTCAACTTGTTAATTTAAGATTAACACAGTTGTTTCCCCCCCTCCCAGTCGGCTCTTTCTCACAGTTCTCCATACGATGAAGTGGCAACTCTAATCAATCCAGATGGTTAAGCCAAAAAAATTAAAGAGTCATCTTTGACTATTCCTCTGATCATGTATCGCACAGGCAATCTATCAACAAACTCTAGTCTGTCTTTGAACTGCATCTAGCAACCATACTTTACTACAATCATTTCTTTCCTTCATTTACTCGGTTCATTTTTATTTTTTTATCAAAATAGAGAAGCCTGCTTTTATTGCTTTATGGGTTTTTTTTAATCACGTTACTGGG
>NW_022111373.1:5398036-5420615 GCF_000313985.2 Echinops telfairi
AAGAACTAGAGGAAAGTTGTATGTTTCATTGTTGCTACACTGCACCCTGACTGGCTCGTCTTCTCCCCGTAACCCTCCTGTAAGGGGATGTTCCAGTTGCCTACAGATGGGCTTTGAGTCTCCATTCCACATTTCCCCTCATTCACAATTATATGATTTTTTGTTCTTTGATGCCTGGTCCCTGATCCCTTCAACATTTCATGATCACACAGGCTTATGTGCTTCTTCCATGTGGGCTTTGTTGCTTCTCAGATAGATGGCTGCTTGTTTACCTTCAAGTCTTTAAGACCCCAGATGCTGTATCTTTTGATAGCCAGGCATCATCAGCTTTCTTCACCATATTTGCTTATGCACCCATTTGTCTTCAGCAATTGTGTCAGGAAGGTGAGCATTATATGGAATGCCAGTTTAATGGAATAAAGTGTTCTTGCATTGAGGGAGTACTTGAGTGGAGGCCCAATATCCATCTGCTACCCTAATACTAAACCTATAAAAATATGCACATAGATCTATTTTCCCATCATTATATATAAATATATTTACACATGAACATGCCTGTATTTAGACTTCTATAAATGCCCTTTGCTTCCTAGTTCTTTTCTCTATTTCCTTTTACTTTCCTCTTGTCCCACTATTATGCTCAGCCTTCATTTGGGTTTCAATAATTCCTCTTGGTTACATTGCCCTTGATCAATCCCTACCAAGCCTCTTACACCCTCCTTGGCATACTCAGCCATTTTTAACTGAATACCTACTACATGCCAGGCATTGTTCTAAGGGTTAAGAATACACAATAAAGACAACATGTTGTGTATTCAAAGACCTTATATTCTAATGAGGGTGGACAGATAAACATTATTTATAAAGTGGTGATTGGAGATATAAAAGAAATACAACAATGATGGTAGACTTGTGTGGGAGTGGAGTGAGGCATCTATTGCTCAATGCTAACAGAGCGCTAAAGGAGTCACGAAATCCTGCATAAGAAAAATGAAGAATACTGATAATGGTTTCCAGGAGACAATTGTGAGTGCTGGGAAACAGACAGCGTGAAGATCTTGCCAGAGACACAGACAGAATTCTGGAACTATGTTTTCATTCATACCAAAATGATACCAAAACCAAAACCCAGTGCCATTCAACTGATTCCAACTCATAGCGACCTTATATAGGCTTTCCAAAGTCGAAATCTTAATGGGAGCAGGCAGCCTAATCTTGAGCAGTCTACTGCTTACGCAATAGCACCAGCCACTAGGGTGTCACCAGTCCTATCCATGGCCATCAGAATTTCTGGGTTCTTGATCCAAGCCTCTACCATTTCTCAGATTATTTCAGCTGTCTCCCGGAGGATTGACGCCTATCCCATCTCATGTCTATTTTTAACTCCGTGACCACAATAATGGTTTTAAAACCTATCAGGATGAACCTTAAAAACACTGTGCTGAGATAAATAAATCAGCACGACAAAGATTGCATGAGTCCCCAAACTAAACTCACTACCATTAACTCACTGCATCAGACCCAATGTGACTCAAAGGAATTCTACATGACGCGCAGCTGACCTGTCCCATAAGGTTTCCAAACCTAATAAATCTTTATTGAAGCAGATGGTCACATCTTTCACCCAGGGAGTGGCTGGTGGGTTCAAACTACTGACCTTTTTGTTAAAGCTGTGAGGCAGTCTGAGAGAAAAATAAATGGGTCTAAGGTAAAGAGTCCTTCCTTAAGAAAATGCTAGAGGAAGGGGAGAGCGGGGAGGGAGGGGAAAAATGAGGCCCTAATGCCGGGGGTTTAAGTGGAGAGAAAATGTTTTGAGAAAGACGAGGACAATGAATGTACAAATGCGCTTTACACAATTGATGTATGGATTGTGATAAGAGTTGTATGAGCCCCTAATAAAATGATTTTTTTAAAAAAGGAAATGCTGAAAGCCCCCACTACACTAGGTTCCCTTGTTATACGCCCACTGCACCCCGTCGTGCTCCCCAGCATTTTCATACTAGTAATTTACATATTTTTTGTCTACTACTTTATTTCTCACTGAAATATAAGCAACACAAAGGCACTCATCTGCCTTAAGCATTATAAAATGTACCATTTCCCATGACTGACAAAGAGGAAGAGCACCTACATCCAAGCTAGCTGATGCTGCCGTGTGCTCTCCTTGTTCCACTAAGAGATCCCATGCCTCTGCTCAAACACCTGGGCAAAAAGGATATTCAATATCTACTCTCTCTACAAAGCCGCCCGTTTCATCTCCAAACAATGCTCATGCAGTCTGTACATTAAGCTCAGATCAGGCTTCCCACCAAGTCTCAGTTCCATTCCTTGGCATCAAAAAGGATCAATTCAATGCCTCTTTCACATGAGACTTTCAAAGAGTTAAAGGATGCTATCAAAGCTTTTTACTTTGAGCTAAACAGCCCTCATTCCTTAACTATTTCTCACATGGGTCAAGTGTTACTATAATCCTGCTTATTCTCTTTTAAGCCTACTCTATTTATGTCGAATGTAGAATGTAGTCCCCCAAATCTGAACACAATGCATGCAAGTACTGTCACCTGACAGGCAGTACCTACATGGGGACTAGATGAATAAACGAAAGAGCATCCACCTAGCGCTGCCTCCAGAGGCAGTCCCTGGGGGACAAATGTGCAGCTTACTGACAACTCCTGCTTGCTCTTTGATGCAGGGTTTCTGACCAATTCTTTTTTTTTTTCCAGTTTTTAATCAATTCTGTCCTGGCTGACAAATGGAAGTTTTATAACTCAAGTGCTCTGTCATGGTTACCGAAACAGGAGAAATGACCGGTCACAGCTCCGAAATGGTGGAGAAGGGGCAGAATCATCCCTCTCAGAAGCCTGCTGTGTCCGCCTCAATACTGGCAGGACTGTGGATTGCCACACAGTCCAAATGTTATGGTCAACTTTGAGCAGCGGCTGCCACCTTTAAGTGTGACACCATCATCTCCAAAATCCTGCTTTCGTTGGCCCTCACTTTGAAAGGAGAAGCAAGCCCTACTCACAACAACACGTCTGTCACGGTCACCTTTACTTGTCGCACACGCAGCGTTTAGATCACCAATAAGGCTTCCCCCCTTTTTTGCCGTACCCACATCCATCCCCAGCCCCCCAAATCCCACTGTCAACAAGTGGGCTTATGCCAGCTCATAGGGACCCTAGAAAGAGAGAGGAGTTTTCTGGCAGGTCCCAAGGCTGCTACATGGTGCAGCTGCTGGGGAGCTCCTGCGGGGTGGGAAGCACCACCATCCTGCTTAGCAGCCGAGCACAAGGACCCTTTCCTGCACTCAGGCCAAATCCAACCCACCGCCATCACGCCGACCCTACAGCGGGATTCTGAGGCTGCAAGTCTTCATGGGGGCAGACACTGTCATGTTTCCCCAACTGCCAGCCTTGGGGTGAGCAGACCATGGCCTAACCCACAGGGCGCCAGGGCTCCCTTCATGCATGACAGGAGGCTAACTAAGAACCGTGTGCACATATCTTCAAGAATTCTGGGTGGAATAGAAGCAGGTCTCGCTTGTAAGCCAAGGATGGCTTGTACCTTATTTCTGTCACTGTAGTTCTATATACCTATATTTAGAAATTTTGACATATATACTCTTTGACATTGCTCTTCTTGTTAAGAAAAATGTGGAAAATCTTTTAATATGCCTAAGTTTATATCTCAGAAATTCTGTACTAGAGCAAATAACATGTGGAGGAGTTCAAAGATCTAAACTACACAAAACATTTTAGGCTTTGGCTTTTTGATTTTACATTTGGAAATAACATGGACTATATTAGTCATGGAACAGGTACAAGCATGATTTAAAGCAATTTACTTGGAAGCAAAATGAAAGCTACAAAACATTAAAGTTTAAGCGTCTATTAAGGAGCCCTGGTGGCACAATGGGTAAACGCTAAGCTGTTAACCGAAAAGTCGATGGCCTGACCCCATCAAGGGGTTCCCATAAACATGGCAGCACAGGAAACCCTGCCGGACAGTTCGGCTCTTGACCTACAGAGCAATGGGTTGGAATCGATGTGCTTCTAGTAGTACTACTTCACTGGTATCCACCCAGCAGTGGGAGAAAAGGCCTGGCAATCTGCGTCCTTTAGGAGCACAGCGAAGAAACCCCGATGGAGCAGTTTCACTTAGCAACACTGGTCACTCTCTTGCTGCCAACGAATGACAGCTATAAGCAGCTCAGGAAAGCCTGAACAAACACTTTCTAAGCAGAGTTTATCAGGACTTAAAAAACATAAAGATTTCAATGGTCTATGTCCCCACTCACTGTCATACTAGGAGACAAATTATGTGTGAAATTCAGAAGGCACATAAGCATTTCATCCGCATGGCACTCCCTCGGTCAGAAGGGCTTACATTTACACTAAGAAATGTGTGATTACCTGTGGTTCAAAACCCATGTCAAACATTCTGTCTGCTTCATCTAAAACAACATACGTCACCCTTCGAAGATTTGTGACCCGACCTAACAGGAGGAGAAAAAATAAAGACAAACAGAAAACTGAAAATCAGTCACAATTCACTTTGCAACTACCAAGAACTTTAAAAACTGTAAAGGGAACTAAAATGCCTGACTTAAAGGGGTCGATTAAGTCTCTTTAAACAGTGAAAAACGGTTTTGGTCTACAATGTCTTTATCTAGTGGCAAATACTTTCTGACAATGGGTATATGAGGCCCTTTATTTGTCAAACTCGTCTCTTGCATACCATCATAGGGCCTGAAGAACCTGTAAAATTCAGAAAACAGCCCTCTCCAAAACACATCATAAAACTAAGACTGAGATGAAGCATGGGGCCACATCAGCCATTATCTGACAGCATCACCTAGGAGAAAGCATATTAGAGATTACAGCGCATGTGTGGGAGGCAGGCTCCAGTGCTAACTATGTCAGGCGCAGAGACTTCTGTTTACGTTATTCTACAACTGACTCACACCGTTAGAAAAGTCTAAGGGCACGTCAAAACATTCATGAGAAGCTATTTATCATCAATAGGTAATTACTCAAAAAAACATCAAACACATTACATAAATACATTTCACAAAGATACAATTTCAATTTCATTAATTGTTCCTACTGGCTTACATAAATACGCTGATTTCTTGAACAGTAAAAAAACTACACACACACACACACACACACACACACCCTTTCTGAAGGATTAACAAAGCATTTTTATCAACTGTTGAATCAATCACTTGGCAAAAACATCTCTAGGTTGTTATTAAAGATAAACCAAAAGGACAGAAAAGGGAAAAAGGCAAAATTAATTAAGATGAATTTCAGGAGACTTAATCAATGTAGCATTGAAAACAAAAACAAACGAATGAATTATTTAATCAGTATAAACCCCCAAGCTTTTCATATGCTGTGTAAGTACAAGGACTTGTCAATGTCAAAGCCATTTTGCCAACTTTATGCAGGATTAGGAGTTTGTACAGAAGTGCAAGCAGAGTGCTATAAGAAACATGCATTTTACTCACAGTTTAATACTCTTGCTTATACTGAATATTTCTATAAAAACTTTTGCAAGTATTTTATTCAAAAAACTAGAAATGGGGCAAAATAATCTCTCTAATATTAAAGTATTCAACAGTAACATTTGTAGCCCCAATTAGTTTTACAAGGTTGGGAACAGCATTAAATTACCTACCTTTGATGGTTTAAGTCTCGGAAGCCCAGTTCTATAAATCTTGAAGGGCCTTTCTCCACAGAAGTTAAATAATGTCAACAGTTTAGTAACAGTTTTGATAGGAAATAATTTAACAGTGCACAACAGTTGAGCTAAAACATGCAATATTTACAAAAGATAAAATTTCTTGAAGCTGCAATATTTTAATTTATACAGTATTGTAAGAAAATACTACTTCCTCTGGGGGGGAGTAATTCTAGGTTTTGTAACACAGAATAGCCCCCACCATTTTATAAGCAAAGGTAGACCCCAAAAGGATGAAGAATCAGCACAAGAGCCCAGAAGGGGAGCTAGTTCTGCAAAACAATTTAAAATGAAATTCCAAAAATCTTATGAACACATACAATCATAAACTTAATACAATACAAACGTTAAGATATTACAGCTTTAAGAAGAAATGTAGAAACCTTTTGGTGGTTTCTTACACCTGCTTTACTAAAAATGTACAGAATTCAAAACTGAGAGAAAAGAAAACAAAAAAACACCGACTTACCACTGTTAGCTGCTAACATGTCAATCATTCGACCAGGTGTGCAAACAATAATTTCAGCACCTCTTTTCAGCTCAGCAATCTAATAAAAAATGATGAAATTTTATAGTCTATTTACTAATGCTTTTAAAAAAAAACAGAGCTAAAAAGACTCCATCTGGTCTGGCTGACCCTCCACTCTCTAGGGCACACGAGATCTGGTGTGAAGAGTCCACGCATCCTGGTTAATTCTATAGGACACTGCTCCCTCACGAAAGTAATGGTTAAAGTCTGCCTTGAATGTTAAATGAATGGAAACTACACACTTTCACCAGTCTTCAATCGCCACTATTCCATAAAATCAAGAGAAAAACATGAGAGGAGTAAATAAAGTGATGCAGTGTTTTCCAAATTAAAATCTGCTGTTAGTGAATCAAGAATTAATTCAGTAGCTCACAACCAAAATTTTAAAATGAAGTTCAATAGAAAATATTAGAGTAGATTCTATGAGACTTTTGTTGCATTTCCATATAAATGTAATAAACATGTAGGTACCAAGTTAACCAAATTAAAGTTTGATCATCGTGAAGTGAATCATGAAATCAATTTCACTATTTTAATTTGGTAAAATGTATTTCTTACTATAGATTGTGGTAACACATTACAGATGCAGGTAAACTTAGAAAATGAACTAAGTTCAAGTTCCTAAAAGTAACAAGTGGGATAAAAAAACGAACATTCCCGAAATCTGTTATTACACTCATCCTAAGAAAAGGGTCTTGTGGTGAAGCTCAAACAGTATGACTAAATTGATCCCTGTCTTCTGGATCACAATACACATTAGCTTACGAATAACTAGAGGCCTTAAAGGAATAAAACCCGTTTCAACTTTGTGTAATCTAAAGATTGAATAGTTTATTTAAATATATTGTTGTTGTTTAGATTTTGAAGAAGAAATGTGAGATTATCTAGGATATGCCCATGTTTTATGGATAAGGCTCTTTAGATGAAGGAGCCCTAGTGGTGCAGTTGGTTAGGTGCTAAGCTGGCATAGGGAGGTCAGCGGTTCAAGCCCACCAGTTGCTCTGCAGGAGAACGATTATGGTTCCTGACCTCGGGAACCTTATAAAGTTCTAATCTGTCCTACAGTATCACAGTGAGTCAGAATCACTTGGGCAGTAGCAGGTTTGGAGTTTGGTAACATTCAGATCAGTGCTCTTATCTCATTTGGTCCATCTTTCTATTTAGATTTGGGGTGATTCCAAGATTCACTGTCTAGGAAACAACCCACATCTCCCACATGGAAGGTGAGAAAGGGAACACCAATCCCCCAACCCTATTTAAGTTTATCCATAAACCAATTTATCAGTTGCTGTCAAATCAATTCCAACTCACGGTAACTGTGTCAGTGTTCTTTCTCAAACTGTTTCTGTTTGTTTGCTTCATATGCAGTAAAACAAACGCCAATTCAACTGTTGCTACGTGTGTAGTGGCAGTGACATCCACGGGATTCCCAGTGATTGATTTTTCAGAAGTAGATCACTAGATCTTTCTTCCAAGACACCTCTGGGGGGCTTAGAAGCTCCAACCTTCTAGCAGCTGAGCGTATGAGCTACTTTCATCACCCCCATCCCTGCTTCTTCTAACTAAAGCAAAACATTCTATGTGTGTTGTTCTTTAGAAGACACTTGGAGAAATAATTCTTGCGTTTAAAATGATTAAGGATGAAGATGAAGATGTGACTAATGCACACGCCACTCGTCACCACCCTGTACAGAGGTCAGCACAGACTAGAGGACTTAAAACGCTAGTTCTCGGGGAAGCTGCAGCACAGGCTGACCCAGTAACTTGGACAACCTATTTTTCTGAGTATTTCCTTACGAATAAAATGGGGAAATTACTCCTTGTGCCAGAGGAGAGTCGGGGGAAGGAACGGACCAAGAGAGTACTAATATAAAAATGGTTAGAAAATCCTAAAATACAGTACTAGCATAATTCATTCTATTATTTTCATACTTCAAATGCCTTAAAATTTTAGAATTAACCACTACTGAACAGTTCACTAAAGTGGAAAATCAATTTAAGAAAACAAAAGAACTGAATGCTACTTTGGCTACCTGCTCGCTGATTCCTGTTCCTCCATACACACAGACCACTCTCAGTCCCAAGGTCTTCGAGAACTTCTTACATTCTTTAGTAATCTGCAGAGCCAGCTCCCGAGTTGGAGTCATGATGACAGCTGGGAAGACAAATATGTCAAAACTAACCTCCAAAGCTCTTTCAAGGCTATGCTTTTTAAATAGCATAAAGTGTAAGGTCTTCAATGAAGTACACACCTTAGTCTAGTTTCCATTTTAATTTGCCTTTAGCATTTCTGAAAATTGTTTTCAGAAGCTGTTTAAACAGCAGTGATTGCCCTGAAGGATCATTTTAAGAAACTAGTGTGATAAGAACATGCTTCAGGAAGACAAATGAGGGTCAGTCAATCCCCACAAAAATACTTGGATAAAATACAAATCGCAGAGCAAAAAAACTAGAGTGACTCACTGGGCAGCAGAAGGGATACCACTATGCCAAAAACAGCCTAGCTCTGAGGAGTCCATATGAGAGAAAGACACTGTGCCCTGTTTCCCAAGGACAACTGAAAAACTGTCCAAAACCCTACTCAGGCACGTAGAAGAAGTCTCTGCCAAAAGGAACCAACACATTTGAATCTGAATACTAATCCTGAATGAGATGCTAACATTTTAACTTTTTATGGCCCCAAAAGGGGGAAAATATGAGGAAGCATCAAAGTTTACAGAAAATTCCATTATCTTTTAATTCCATTCTTCTATAAATTCTTTGAAGCTCCCTTATACACATCCCTACTTTCTTCAATGCCAGAAGAAGCCTGCTCCTAGCACAATCACTACGGGTTTGGTAGGCGCAATTGTACAGCGATAATAAGTAAATATTATAGTAAAGTTATAGAGAGCATGAGAGATAAAAGAGATATATAGAAATAAATGGAGCCAGACACATTTCAAGGTAGCATGCTCACCTCAGCCCCGCTTGGTGGTCCACGTGTAGGGAGTGAGTGAGTACTTTAATGCTCCCCAAGCTTTTATACTCTCTGGGGACATTGGGGACGTGCAAACCCCCACATTACAGGTGAAGACATACGTCACAGGAAAGGGTTGTGCTACAGGTATTACAGTGATGGGAGGAGGTGATCTAGGAACATATGCACTACAGGAGGAGGGATTGGGGGTGTACATGTGGCAAGATGGGCGGATCCTAGATTTCTGGTAGCAGCTTAACTAGACTTTGGGTCTCCACAGGAACCATTATCAGTTGGGTGTGAACTCCGCCCACAGGAACCAAACTAATGGCCTTAGGCTCCAGCATCAGGGAGCAGGCCCACCCCTGTGGTGGGATGAGACAGCAGTCTGGCAACTGATTGCCTTCAGGTGGGTAATGCCTGAGCATCTGACCTCCCCCCACACTTCAATGTTGAGGTCCTAAGTCCACTGATACCGCACTGGGTACAAACCTCAACAAAGATAAACAGATAGATGCACGAGGAGTCTACCTGCCGAGTCACAGTCAAAAACTGAGCTGTGCCAGGAGAGGCTGTTTGTGTACTTCTGAGATGTCATCCCAGAGCTCTGGAGACTCTCACTCCACCTGCTGGTAGGGGAAAGCAGTCCCAAGGAGCGGAATTGATAGAGGAATGTACATAAAGACATCTTTATGGTCATATGCAAGCATAACAGAAAGTACCAGGTCTTTCGGATTAACGGACAGTAACACTGTTATCTGAAAAAGAACATAATGCGAATGAAAGGAATTTTACCTATCGGTCCCTCTCCTTCTTCTAGCGACCTCTGATCCATGATGTGTCTGAACATGGGCAACAGAAAAGCAATGGTCTTCCCACTTCCTGTCTTGGCGATGCCAATCAAGTCTCGTCCAGACATTATGGCAGGAATCGCTTGGGTCTGGATTGGTGTGGGCTTTTCATAGCCATGTCTTAAGAAGAAAACCAAAGTTGGACAAGACCAAGAATCAAATGAATCTCAAGCTTCCATAAGAACAAGCAAACAAAAAAGAAAGAAAGCACTAGTACATGTTCAAAATGGAAGAACTTTTACAATATTAGGAATGAGTAAGATATGTCAATAAAAATATTAAGTGGGGGTACTAGAGCTGAGCGCCTTTGGGCAGCCTTTTTTGGTATTCTTAAGAGCTTTGTAACATTGGCTGACAAGGACAGAGGCCAAGTCAAGTGGCTGAGAGAAGAGTGATGTCAGTCTTGACGAACAACTGCATTTGAGCATTTCTTAGCTGAACTGAGAAACCCTGCAATCATGCGCAGTTGTGAGCAGTGTGACCCCTGCAGTGAATTATCCAATTCAGCTGAAAAGTAGAGTGTGCTGTTGGACAGCGGGGGTCAGAATAGGCTTCAGAAGATGGAGGAGTGTCTGACCTCTGCCCTGTGGCAATTGAGCTTGGGAGCCAGAGGTGAAATGTGGCCCTCATATGATTTCTTCAGGGATAATGAAAATTTTCTAAAACTAGGTAATAGTTTCACAACCCTGCGAGTATAATAAAAAACAATGAACTGTACACTCTTAAAAGGTAAACCCGGTGGCATGCAATAAAGTTGTTTAACATCAGAGTGAAAATGTAACAAGGAAGGATTTATACAGAAGGGCAGTGCTGAATAGCAAGCAAGACACTGAAAAATATGACACCACTGACTCACTTTTTGAGAGAATTTAAGATCTTCATGGAAATTCCACACTGAACCCAAGATTTAATTGGTTTGGGGCAGCCTTTCCCCTTGACTGTAATGCCCTCCATTTCCAATCGAAATACATTCACTTCTACGAAACAAAATCCAGATGAAAAACTCTTACATTGTTCTTTTGTTGGTGACTTGTACTGCTCAATTAGGTATGGTGAGATTAAGAATCTTTAACTCTGCTTTTAATGCTATAAAATAATTTTACAGAAGCGCTACTGGAAGAACGTAATAGCTAATGAAAGTAATTGCTGTTGCCACCAACTAAGGACAAACAGAAATATCTCAATTTGAATAATCTGCCTTTGGTTTTGTCTTAAATTACAGCAGCAGTAAAAGAGTAAATGACAAGCAATATAGCTATTTTTTCCCCCAAACTCACACTACCCTTATACAAATTTACAGAGTTTCTTAACTCAAAAATCCCAGAAGAAAAAGGTTGCCAGAAATCTCTTTATTTGCCAACTTCCAATACTAAAATTTCAACTACACGAGCCAAACTAAGTTGATTTTTTAAATTTAGTATTTCTGGTAACATCCTGATTCCCATTCAATGGCCTCCATTGTCTAGTTCCTTCTCTCCCTTGGCTGGTAAGCCAGGCCACTCCTCTCACTCATCCTACAATAAATATGGAAGCCTACCTACATTCCACCGCCACCACTACCACCTCCGGCCCCAGGGTAAAGGACGCGAACCTTCCTCTGTTCCCATTATAGCAAATAAATTAAATGACATTTACCCTCTTGAGACATTTTTGCTAGTTCTGGAACTTCAACATAGAAGTTTTTTCTAAATGGTTCATATTCAATTTTTCCATGGTCTACTGGTTCTAGAAGCTTCCTCTGTTTTGTCTGATAGCCTGTAAGGGCTGTCTGAAGATCAACTTCTTCTTCCTCTGAAGAATACTGTAGTTTAAAAGAAAGCTAAGAGTTAAGGGCATTGTTCTTTTTCCTTTATAGCAAGCAGTATTTTTAATGATTTTCCTGGGGGCTCGTACAACTCTTATCACAATCTATATAGACATCCATGGTCTCAAGCACATCTGAATATCTGTTGCCATCATCGTTTTCAAGGCTATCAATCTTTACAACAGCAGACTGCCACATCTTTCTCCCACAGGCCAACTAGGGGTTCCAACTGCTGACCCTGTGGTTCCCGGAAGACTTCACCACCATCCCATAGGTTACTCTCTGTGCTGGGCTATCAATGCAAATCTCAGTCACTTTGAGACCTCAAATGTCTGCCACTTCTGGTGGAAATAGATCAGTGTATGAAGAACTTCTCTCCTTCATTTCTTTTTAGCTTTGTTTTACAAAGTTATAATCCCACGAAAATAATAATCTATAACCCATCAAGGGTTCGTGAGAGAGGGCGTGCGGGGGTGGGAGGGGAAATAACTGGGGAGCTGATATCAGGGGCTAAAGTGGGAAGAAAATGCTTTGAAAATGATGAGGCAGCATATGTGCAAATATGCTTGACACACTGGATGAATGTACGGATTGTGACAGGAGATGTAAGAGCTCCCAATAAAAGTATTTAATAAAAAACAAAGAATAGAGAACCTAAAAAAGAAAAGTTATAATCCCAATGTAAAGCTAAAATAGTATAGAAATTATTTGAGGTGACCTTAATAAACTTTTTGTACAATAACATATTGTTTGTTCTATCTTTACAACACATGTTAACAGAACGAAACTTAATTAACTCTCACTTCATTTATTCTATTTCTCTTATGTGCCTGAGGCATGCCCGAGAGAGGAAACCCTCTCGGTGGGCACATAGCAAGTGGCCTGAGAATGCTCTATTTTTTTTTTAGGCCGCCACTGCTCCCCAGGGCTGGCCGAAGGCCATGTAGCGGCAGCCACCGAGAATGTTCTATTGACTTGACAATTCAACTGCCATACTACTGAGAACAGAGATGATTCCTTCTAGGAGTTTTTAACTAAACTGACATTGCTTTCTTGTAAGCATATGTCAGAGAGTGACACAAAGTCAAAGTGCAGGCAATTCCCTGACCTAACTTGCTGGGTCTCGGAACCCGCCCAGGGGTTCAAGACGCCCCCGTCCTCTGCTCTCCCTTCCCTCCCAGGAGTTCTTTCCCTGCCTCAATAAAGTCCTTCTCAACTACAAAAAAAAAAAAAGTCACAGTGCTCCGGGAATCACCTCCATGGCGTCCTGGTCATTCTCCATGAGCTCGCCTTTCTTCTTATCGGCATCGACAACCGCTTTTTTGGTAGTCACGACCGTGACAACTTTTGTGACAGTTGGCCCAGACTTCTAAAATCAAAGAAATATAAAGGATTTCACGAAGCATAACGATAACTATTACAACCTATGGGAAAAATAAATTAACTTCAGTTTTAGAGACGTATTAATTAAAAGCTTTGTTCTTTATTAGTTTGTATAAATTTTTAATGTAATATAAAATTACTTTGTTTTATAATACATTAACTTATACATAGTATATCATGTAACCATTACAGATATGGGTACATATTTTAAAAATACTATTAAATGGTATGTTCATTCATTTACCAACCCAAGCACAGTTCTAAGGCTTCTTAAGACAAACCCACAAACAAGTGATGTAACCCAAATAAGATTTAGTCTAATAAAACAATAATGTCGACATTAATCATTACACTAAGATTTATCTAAGAATAAAATTGAAAACCGCAACTCAAAGGATAGATCAGCGGTTCTCAATCTGTGGGTCGTGACCCCTTTGGGGGTCGAATGACCCTTTCAAAGGGGTCTCCTAAGACCACCGCTCCTCTGTCTCTAGGCAGGTCCACCCACATGCAGATATGCCCACATACAGGGTGAAGACTGTTACCCATACTGCACCATGCTTCAAGACAAAATTTCATTATTTATGAGAAATAAATACTTCACAATTGATAATTACAGATTGTTTTGTGATTAATCACTATGCTTTAATTATGTTCAATTTGTAACAATGAAAATACATCCTGCACATCAGATATTTACATTATGATTCACAACAGTAGCAAAATTACAGTTATGAAATAGCAGCGAAAATAATTTTATGGTTGGGGGGCCACCATAACATGAGGGACTTATTACAGGGTCACAGCCTTAGGACGGTTGAGAACCACTGGGTTAGATAAAAAAACCTTAGGGAGGCAGCGGGTTTCTGTTAATAACCGTGAAATACAAGTAGCTTCAAAAGTTCACGGAAAAATTTCAGTATCTTTCAATTCCATTTTTCCATGAACTTTCTGAAGCCCCCAAGTTTAGAAAGGGTTGAGAAAGGTGGCAGAACTTGAAGATGTAATCAATGTCACTGAATTGTACATGTAGAAACCATTCAAGTACAGTGTATTTTGTTGCATCTAATTTCACTTTAAAATGTAATTGCAGGGAACTGATTACATGGAACTGTGTGTGACCTCCTCCCTGGGGGACAGACAACCGAAAAGTGGGTGAAGGGAGACGTCGGACAGGGCAAGATATGACAAAATACCAATTTATAAACTATCAAGGGCTCATGCAGGAGGGGGGAGCGGGGAGGGAGGGGGAAAATGAGGACCTAATGTCGGGGGTTTAAATGGAGAGAAAATGTTTTGAGAAACGATGTACAAATGCGCTTTACACAATTGATGTGTGTATGGATTGGGATAACAGTTGTATGAGCCCCTAATAAAAGGTTAAAAAAAAAAAAGAAAAGAAAATGGCTCACACAGCAGCAAAAAAAACAAACAAACAAATAAATAAATAAAGATTTATAATGTAAAAAAAAAAAAGAAAACCATTGAGAAGGAAAAGACAAAAAATAAAATAAAATAAAATGTAATTACAAATAAGAAGCATAAATGTCACTGCTCTACTTTATAATTTACATGGAAAGAGACAAGAAATAAATAGTTAATTTACAAAGTTCATCAGAAGGAAGTAAGTGCTATGGAAATAGAGTGGGGTTACAGGGAACATCCGGGTGTGCTGGGGTTCTTAAGAGGACTTGTAGAGAAGGCAAACTCTACGTAAAAATACTCAACAAAGGTACTGAGACACTCATTTTAGAAACAAAACATTTAAACTAAAATTCACCTGTTTCTCTTGTCTTAAAAACAGTATTGCCAAAAAATAAAAAATAAAAACCCAGAATTGCCATTTCTGAGGTAAAAGAAACAAATCCATTAACTTTATAAATTCAAACAAGTCAAGCAAGACAATGAAACACTGACTTCAAGTTACCTTGATGGAAACAGAACCTTTAAAAATACAGAGAAAAATCCCTTACCTTTTCATTCCCCCCACCACCTTTCACACTTCTCATGTTAAACTTTTTGACTTCCTCTTTCACTTCTTCCATATACGCATCCAGTGGGTCTAGCTCCTCGTCCTCCACCTCAGTGCCCTCCTTTTCAGCCTCCGCAGGGTCATCTTCATCATCTACAATGCCAGAGTGCACATTCGTTGTACGTGTTTCAAATGCAGAGATTCTACGCTCAGATCAGAACCCAGTAGTTGAATCTTTATTCTCCTGCCTAAGCATCATGACCTGGTATTCACTACACCATGCCATAGTAGAAACACTTTGACTTAGAAGTGTCTACATCCAGCTCATATTGCTTTGGGGGAAAATAGAGACTAAGATAGAATAAATTTAGAAAATAAATTATAAATTATTTAATGGAAACAAGACGAGGAAGATTCTGATCCAAAAAAAAAAAAAAAAGCCCCTGTATTAGATTTTAGTTACATTGCTAGAAGCAAAACTATTAAAAAATTTTTGTTACATGACATTTTATTTCCTTTCCTTCAGTTATTTTTCTTTCATTCACAAATAGAATGATAGTATATTACTAAGTCAAGACAATTTAATACTTTTTAAATGATGGAGATATTACGACCCCTGATAGAATCCATTCATTTACTTAATACTTTCATTAAATACATTCATTTACATGCTTTCCCAGAAAACAGCAAAATCCCATATTCCTATGAATTCCCATAAACATCCACTTCACTAAACTCTCAAAAGTCAAAAGTCACACATGGGAAGAAGATGTCTTTTTTTTGAGGAGGGACTTGAAAGAGTACCCTACATCTGTCCTCATTGCTAGCATTTGCATTGGTAGTGAAAATACCAGCTACTTACTGACCAGACCCAACTTCCTACTGTAAGATAAAAACAGCAATTCTTACAGAACATTATTCTACAATTTAAATGGTAACATAAAAATCCAAACTGGAGATTTAAAAGCACGATGAGATATTAACTATAATTCTACCATATTCTACATGGATTATGATACAGCAAACAAAGATACCATCATCATCTTCCAAGCTCCACTTTTTCCCTTGCTTCATCTCTTCAATTTCCTTTTTCAGTTCCCCTATGTTTTCCATGGCTTTCTTACGTTGCTCCTCTCGCCATTTTTCCACACGCTCTTTTCGCTTCCTCATTTCTTCTTCCAGCTTATTCTGGTCAAAGTTCTTTTTAAAAAAGAGAGATAGACCAAAAAAAATGAAGACAAGGAATGCCAGCTGACATTCAAATAGTTACTCCAAATTATTTTTTAAAAGATTTTTTAAAAAAATGTTTGTATGTGTCCATTTGTGGATACCATGAATATATTTTCAAAACAAAATCAATGCTAAAGAATAAGAAACATCTTCAACTAAGAAAGATGAACCATTTCAAACACGAAAAGTAAATTCTTTTATTTACAAGAAATATGCATACTTGAATTCCTTTCTCAAAGTTGAAACAATGAGTAAGAAAATTTCCCTACTTAATCTCAATTTTACATCTTCTCTAATTCTCCAAGGCAGCCTCCAAAATTTTTGTTTTGTAGGTTTATTATAAATTAACGTGTAAATAAAAGCTGTAAAATTAATTTTACAATTTACAACACAATTATAAAGCTTTGTTCTTTGTAGCCTTTTTTGGTATAACTTTTCTATAAATAGCCCCCCCTTTTTTTTTTCCAATAGCCCTTCTTCTGAAGACTTCATCAAGATTTTTTTAGGGGTGGAAGCAAGCCACAATCACGTACATAAAGGAAAAATTCCAAAAATATCATGGCAGCAGTGTTTTGGGAATCTGGGACCAGAGAGAAATGTGCATTACTTTCCAAATGTTCTACCAAGGACATATCTATTATATTATGCTTGTAACTTAAAGACTCCTGGTAGACTTAAAGACTGCTGGTAGACCCCCACTAGCCACAGGTCAGGGTCTTGAACAGCCTTACTATCAGACAGAAATCATTGTAATCTTTCGAACATGATACTGGGCCAACTGACCTCCCTATTGACCCAACCTGAATTCGTTCTAGGTTAAGTATCTCTTGCCAGTCCATCTTCCATGACAAAGTTTTCTTCCTTGGCTTTTTAAATATTTTGGGGGCAGTTCAGTGACTGAAAAGTATAATTACATTAATAAAAAACAAGTTTCATCCTAGAAACAAACTCCATACAAGATCACTTGTAAGATTATAAACATACGCCAGCATCTTTTTCTTTCTCATCCTCCTTGTCGTCTTTGTCTTTCTTCTTCTCTTTAGAACTTTCTCCACTCTCTGCTTTTTCTTTGGACCGAGATCTACCAAAGAAAGAAAAGAGACACACAGAAGGAAAGAGATTATTTTATTCCTTTATTTATTTATTTGGGGTTTGTTTTAACCTTTTTTTAAAAAAGATCATTTTATTGGGGGCTCTTATAGCTCTTATAACAATCCATTTATCAATTGTGTCAAGCTTATTTGTACATATGTTAGCATCATTATTTTCTAAACGTTTACTTTCTGCTTGAGCCCTTGATAATCAGCTCCTCTTTTTTCCCACCCTGATTATTTATTTTAAAAGACTTTCACAGACATGTATTTCACTTTTTTAGGGAAGAAATAAACTTCCAAAAGTAGTGTATACATTTCTACATTCCATTGATAAATAACCTTAAAAAATAAAGCAAAGTAAATTTTAATCCCAATAACTCCAATGGCAAACATTAACATGGAAACTCACCCAGCATTAAACAGCTAGACATACAATAAAATTTCAAAATTTTAAAGAAATAAAAACATTATATGCCAAAATCTTAATATGCTACATGATTTAAATACATATAGCTTAAAATTTCAGTGACTTTGTATTTGAATCATACTTATGTTATCTTATAATTAATAGAATTTCTTCATTTTTAATGTAATAAATCTTTCCCCTCCTATATGGTCTGTGCTTTTTTTTTTTTAAAAAAAAAAGGTTACCACAGTGAAGATATATTTAACAAAACATAGACCTCAATAATTACTACATGTACACTTCATTAATACTGATTATAATCTTCAAGTAATATGACCATTCAAGTTACCCATTTCCAAAACATTCTAGCACTATTAACATACACTTAAAAGGCTCTAAGTTAAAAACTTCCCTTCCCTCTCCCACCCATGGTACAGACTGAGCTTTTTTTTTTTTTAATCATTTTATTAGGGGCTCATACAACTCTTATCACAATCCATACACACATCAATAGTGTAAAGCACATTTGTACATTCATTGCCCTCATCATTCTCAAAACATTTGCTCTCCACTTAAGCCCCCGGCATCAGCTCCTCATTTTCTCCCTCCCTCCCCGCTCCCCCATGAACCCTTGATAGTTTATGTTATTATTTTGTCATATCTTACATTGTCTGAACTCTCCCTTCACCCACTTTTCTGTTGTCTGTCCCCCCGGGAGGAGGTTTTATGTAGAGCCTTGTAATTAGTTCCCCCTTTCTACCCCACCCTCAGACTGTGCTTTTTTGAGATTAGAAATCCTTCCAGAGATACCCAGAAGTGAACAAGACATTCTTCAATAAGAGTTCCTAAAAGTTGCATCGTTTTGTCATTTAGTTAGGTCTTAATCTGTCTGATATTCCTTTTTGTTTATAGTTCAAGATAAACAATTTTACTTCTATTTTATCCATAGAACAGCAAATTTCCCTAGCACATTTTTGTAAAACAACACAACACTTGCTAATTCACCATTTTAAAATTACACAACATCGTGGAAATTACAATAAATGTTTTACAACTGTCATCCATAATTGTTGCCAAATTTTCCATCATCATAAACCAACACCTGCGGTTTACTGAAAACTAGGCTCCCATCTTCCCCATGGAGCTCTCCCACTCCTGGGAGACTTCCATCTCTACACATTTGCCGTTCTGGCAACGTCACAGAAATGAGATGATAGGGTATTTCCTTTGTGATTGACTGACATCAACTAGTGTACAGTTTTCAAGGTGTATCCAAGTGTAGCATGGATCAGGACTTTTATCTGTCTTTATGACTGAGCAGAATATATGTATTTGTATGTGCTATAAACATATTCCATTATACATTTGCCGTTTCATCATCCACTCACGGAAACCAAGTTCCTTTCTTTTTTTTTTTTTTCCAAGTTCCTTTCTTTATTAACCATTCTTCAGAACAAAACTTCCCCCATTCTTGTGGCGTCACATGTCATTTATTAAAATGCGTACATTCTGTCTGGGGGTCACGATTTTATTTTGTCTGTCTCTTCTCTAATACTGCAGTTTTCTGTATGGATCGCAACTCAATACAAAGAAAACAAAAATCCTCAAACTGGGCCGGTAGACATCGTCGTATAAACTCATCCAAGTGGTCGGCAGCAGTAGCCAGTGCTCAGACAACGCTGTCGTGCAAGTGGCCCTTTCCAGTGTGGGTCTCCTGGGTCTCTCATCGTCTTCACTCTCTTCTTCAGGTAGAAGAAACCAACAGTTGTATCACAGATGTCACTTGTAAGCTTTAAAACTCCACGTCACTACTCACCAAAGTAGAATGCATAACATTATCTCACGTGAGTATAGTACGCCAATTAAGCTGGGTCTCTCCCACGACTGTGGTCCTAAGCCCCAGGCCCTCCAGGGGGTTGGTTATGGCTGTAGAATTTGCTCAACTCTGCCTTCCGCATGCTTGACTGTGTAACTAGATGTATTTACAGCACATACAAATGCATACAGAGAACATCCACTCAAGCTAACATGGTTGTCGCTATACTTCATGCTCTATGCCACACATGTTCAGCTTACACATGTACCCACTAGTAAATAATTGTTTAATATGACTGCTTAAAAATAAATAAATAAAAGTATAGATGACTATTCCAGTATTGTGTGTGTAACAGTATTTATCATTGTTGCCTTTTTACTGCCTTATAGCTCCTAGTGCCTTCTTTTGCCTCAGCCATGTTGTTGCCTACCCCTTAGTTGTACTGTCTTTAGTGCCACACAAATTAAAACATGTCCACTGTCTTATCAGTGACTTCCCCTCCATGCCCCTACCATCCATGGTAACCAACAAAGACATGCTTCTTTCTGGCTTTTTACAATAGTGATCTCATAGGTGTCTTTTTGTGATTGACTTATTTCACTCTTCTCCAGGTTCATGCACACTGTGGGGTATTTCAAAGATTCATCGCAATTCTTTAAGGCTGCTTTGCATAGAATTGTATATGTACTATATTTGTCTATTCATTCCTCTGTTTATGGGCACGTAGGCTGTTTCCATCTTTTGGGCTTTGTGAATAATGATGCTAAGAGTACAGGAGTGTATTTATCTATTATATATCATTTTTGACTCACAAAATAGAGAAATGTGTCTTCCTTAAGCTTTTTTTATCATCAAAAGTACCACTATAGAGAGTGAAAAAGTAAACCACAGGGAAAAAGAACATATTTGTCACTCAAGTGAATGAAAGTAAATATCCTAATTATTAAAAATAAAACCCCTAAAACACCTATAAACCAGTTTTTGAAGAAAATTTAAAAACCTAACTAAAAGTAAGCATAAAGTTTGCACCAAAAGCCAACTCACTGTCACTGAATTGATTCTGGTTCCTAACGATCCTACAGAGCAGGGCAGAATGCCCGTGTGGGTTTCTGAAGCTACAACTCTTTATGGCAGCAAAAAGCCTCTTCTTTCGCCCACAGAGAGGCTGGTGTGTTTGAACCCCCAACCTATGGTTAGCAGTCCAACAAGTGATCCCTTACGTTACCAGAACTCCTTAAAATTTGAACATGTACTTTAAAAAAGAGGAAGTTAAAATGGAGAATAAGGACATAAAACGGTGTTCAATTGCATTGTTATCTAGGGAAATGTAAATTAAAACCACACTGGTGGGGGGAGGGGGGGTTCTTGATTAAAAATTTGGTCTATGTGGAGCAACAAAAATTTTCATAGAACGCAAAAGTAGCATTGTAATATATTTTTCAAATTTCAACAAAAGTACAATTTACAAAAATAATAAATTAAAAATTATGTATCGTATTAAAAAAAATCAGATCCAACCATAGCAACATAAAAAAAAACCACACTGATGTTATTATAAATACACTTGATTAACAAAAATCAAAAGGACTGACAATAACAAATATTTGCTATCGTCAAATATTTGGATGCTACTATCAAATACTGGGTATGAACAACACAATTCTCACACATTGTTGATGACAGCATATATTATTAAGTCTTCAGAAAATATCCTAAGATTCCTTACAAAAATTCTTCTACTCTCAAACACAAGAACTGATGTAGGGATGGCACAGCCTGAGAGGTGTTTCTGTTGCACACCTCACAACAGCGTAATTATTCGTTCCATGGCCTGGCACTTTTAGTTCTAAGTGTGCACCCTAGAGACACCCGTGCATATCTACACACAAAAGCAACTCACTGCCATCCAGTCAGTTGACTCCTAAGGACCCTGGAGCAGGACAGAGACTTAAGAACGAACACTGACAATGACAAAGGGCAATGCTGCATGACCCCATTTACATGAACAAGTAAAGTACGGAGAAAGACGGGCCTTATACTCGGGTAAAGCGTTGACGTCTCGGAAACCCGCGGGGCAGTTCTACCCTCTCCTACAGAGTCACTGAGTCAGAGCGGACTTGACGGCAGTGGATTTGGTTTTGAGTTTGGAGGGTGGGAGGGAGAGAAAAACGAGATTGTTTCCAGGGTACATCGAGTTTCTGTTAATTATGAAAGAATGATTTGGTCAAAGTCACTAAGTGGTACATACAAAGACTATTAAATTGGCAAATGAGTTATATATTAATTTAGCACAATAAAAATATTTCAAAATAAAGTTTTAAAATGCCTCTGAAAATTAAGCTTGTCAGTGATTTTCCAAAAATTTAAAATTTTTACTTTCATTCTACAGTTTTGTAGTTTTTATCTTATCCATTTGTACACCCATTTACTAAGTCAATAAACACTGGCTATTAATTAAAATCTAAGAACTAAGAAACTAAAGGGAATGTCCTCATTTTTATGAGGGAATGTCCTTAAAAGTATCTGTGAGCCATCCACTGCTAACAATGTATTTAATGGTTAAAGAATGACTGCTTCGAAACAGGGACTCCAGGGAGGATGATCCCTTCAGGACCAGTGGTGAGAGTGGCGATACTGGGAGGGTAGAGGGCGAGTGGGTTAGAAAGAAGAAACCGATTACAAGGATCTATATGTGATCTCCTCCCTAGGGGACGGACAACAGAAAAGTGGGTGAAGGGAGACGTTGGACAGCGCAAGATATGACAAAATAATAATTTATAAATTATCAAG
>NW_022111373.1:5420830-5428769 GCF_000313985.2 Echinops telfairi
ACACAATTGATGTATGTATGGATTGTGATAAGAGTTGTATGCGCCCCTAAAAAAATTTAAAAAAAAAAAAAAAAAGAATGACTGCTTCCCCACTATGCTGGGGACCAAGACAAGGACACGAGCTCGCACCCTTCTCTTCTCACAACACTAGCGATTCCAACCTGGGAAATTAGGAGTAGGAAAAACAAATAGAAGGTGTCCAGATTAGAAATTTATCTCTGTTCACAGGTGATACAATTTTGTGTGTAGAAATACCTAAAATCCACTAAATGACTATTAAGAAAATACAAGGGAAAACGCTTCATGACCGTGGATTTGGTAACAGATTCTTACATACAGCACCAAACAATGATAACATGATGGAACAGTTCTGTGTTTTGAAGAATATAATCAAGCAAGTAAAGAGAACCTACAGGATAAAATATTGTTATATTTTCATTTAAAAAATAAAAATGAACAAGGATAACAGTTTAAAAATAGTCAAAGGCTCTGAATAGATATTATTCTACAGGTGACAACAGAATAGCCAATAAAAGTGTGAAAAGATGCTCAAAATTATCAGTCACCAAGGAAATGTAAATCAAAGCCATTGTGTGGTTTCAGTTCACAATAAGATGTTTACAACAAAAAAGTCATGTAACAAGTGTAGGAAGGATGCGGAGATAACAAAACTCTTGCATGCTGCTGGTAATATAAAATGGTTTCACTTTGGAAACCAGTCTGGCATTCCCTTAAATGATCAAACACAGAGTTATCGTATGAATCACCAATTCCCTTCAACTATATATCCAATAAATAAACACAGGTCAACTCATAAACTGGCACACAAATGTTCAAAACAGCATGCCTACCCACACTATGAAATATGAGAGCATTAAAAGCAATTAAGAGCGGACACACGCTACTATGCCAGCAGTTCTCAACCTGTGGGTCGCGATCCCTCCGGGGGTCAAACAACTCCTTCACAGAGGTTGCCCAATCATAAAAGTAGCAAAATTACAGTGATGAAGTAGCAGCGAAAATAATTTATGGTTGGGGTCACCACCACATGAGGAACTGTATTCAAGGGTCGAGGCATTAGGAAGGTTGAGAACCCCTGTACTATGTAGACGAATCTTGAAAACATTATGCTAAGTGACAGAAGTCAATCACAAGAGACCATATAGCACATGAATCCATTTATCAGAAATCAAAAAATAAATTAGTGAATGCTAAAGCTAGAAAGAGTTTGAGATGAGAGTTGAAAGTTTTCTTTTTAAAGAGGTGAAAATGTTCTAAAATTATTGACGATTGTTGCACACATCTGCGAGACTATACCAAAAATCAACTAATTGTACACTTTAAATGGGGTAATTGTGTGAAACATAAATCATACACCAGTAAAGTTATTTTAAAAACCAGAATTTGAAAAAAACAAAAACAAAACTAGAATTTGAATTGTGGTGCTTGGAAAACTATGGAAAGTGCCATGGACAGTTAAAAGGACAGATTAATCTGTCTCAGAAGAAACATGGCCAGCTAACACTAGCTTAGAGGCAAGGATGGTGAGCCTTCGCCTTACACACCTTGAACCTGTTGTCAGGAGAGACCGGTTCCCAGAGAAGGACATCATGCTGGTAAAGGGGCATCGGGAAAGAGGAAGGCCTCAGTGAGACGGACTGACACCATGGCTGCCACAATGGGCTCAGCACAGGAACAATTACGAGGACGGCAAAGGACCAGACCAGCGTCGGGTTCTCTTATGCGTACAGTTGCTATGGGTCAGAACTGATTCAAAGGCTCCTAGCAACAACCATAATAAAGTGCAGTATTTTCCAACTGAATGATAAGCTTTATAACCTAGTGACTAGTGACCATCACTAAGCCAACAGGTCACGGCAGGACCCAAATTCCGTTGACTATTTATGATAAATGTAAAAGGACAGAAAGAAAAACATGGGGGAAAGAACCAGCTCCTGGTTGGATGATGCAGTCAGCCTCTTGGTAGCATTACCTATTTTCAGCTTTCTTGCTTTTATTGCCAGGACTCGAGGATCTGGATCGCCGGCCCCGACTTCTGCTTCTTGAGCGTCTCCTGTCTCGACTGCGAGATCTCCTTCGTTCTCGGCTTCTCTCTCTCTCTCTGCTCCTGGAACGCCTGCAATGAAAATGTTTTTTGTTTTTTTTTCTCTTACCAAATGGAGCTATTTCAGATTATGATTCTGTACCACGAAGAAAGAAGCTTCTTACTTATTTCCATTATTAAAGGAGAGATTTCCATTAACTGTTACATCAGCTAAGTAAGGAACCTGGCAATTCTTGTAAGTGATCGATGAAAAAAATTAAAGTTTGAATACTACTTTATAATGATGCTTGTTATTAAGAAAACAAAAAAGAAACCTAATAATAGTGACTTAAAATCTACAGCGTTTGCAATGTAAAATCTAGGCAAATGCCATTTTCAAAGACAGCCTAGCCATCTATTAAGAATGGGGCTGAGCATTAGTAGGCCACTGGGATCCCCTTGCAGAGGGGTCTCGGGGAGGAGATGAGCCAGTCAGGGTGCGATGTAGCAACGATGAGAAATACAACTTTCCTCTAGTTCCTAAATGTTTCCTCCCCACTCCCACTACCATGACTCGAATTCAACCTTGCAAGTCTGGCTAGACCAGAGGATGTACATTGGTACAGATAGGAACTGAAAATACAGGGAATCCAGGGCGGATGAGCCCTACAGGACCAGTGGTGAGAGTGGCGAAACAGGGAGGGTAGAGGGAGAGTGGGTAGGAAAGAGGGAACCGATTACAAGGAACAATATGTGACCTCCTCCCTGGGGGACAGACAACTGAAAAGTGGGTGAAGGGAGACGTCAGACAGGGCAAGACATGACAAAAATAACAATTTATAAACTATCAAGGGCTCATGAGGGAGGGGGGAGTGGGGAGGGAAGGGAAAAATGAGGACCTAATGCTGGGGGTTTAAGTGGAGAGAAAATGTTTTGAGAATGATGTACAAACGCGCTTTACACAATTGATGTGTGTATGGATTGCAATTAACAGTTGTATGAGCCCCTAATAAAATGTTAAAAAAAAAAAAGAATGGGGCTGAGATAAGATCAGTGATGTAAAGGTGTTTGTTGTCCCTGTGTGCTGTCATCCATCATGCACAGTAACCCCCTAGAGCAGAGCTGCCCCACAAGGACTCCTAGGCTTTATGAGAGCCCTTTGCGAGGTCTGTTCTCCCACGGGGCAGTTAGAAGGTTCAAACTGCAGACCTTGCAGCTAGCCATTAAGCACCTAACCACAAGGGGCCTTGATCTGAAGTTTGAAAAACCTGCTGCTGAGATGATACAGGGCAGAGCACACTAATTCTCTGAGTACTGTCTTCCTCTGCTATAAAACAGAGAGACTCCACTAGATAATTGCAAAATCTTTCTTGCTCTAAAATGTTATGATTCTACCTCCATGGCCAAAAAGTCAAAAAGCAAATCTTAAAGACCAATTTCACTTAAGATGTATTTGATTGTATTTTAGGACATTATTCCTGGGGCCAAGTAAGGAATTTGTTAGTACTCACTTCCCTCAAGTAACAAGTATTATCCTAATGCACTCTCCTTCAAATGTCAGCCAGATAAAATCCAAGTTCTTTCTACCAGCAGCTCACAGCAGCTGTAAAATCTCCCCTCTTATGCCCATCACTATTTTAATAAGGTTATAGAAATTTAATTTTGATGTGGGGCAGACTATTTTTGCTTAAACTGCTTTTCCCTTCTAGAAAAAACTAAGATTGCTTAGCTGGTACCAGGGAGTGTGTCGATTTAAAGCACAATACCAATTTGGATATCCTTGGTTTAATTCTAAGACAGCGTTTCTCAACCTGTGGGTCTTGACCCCTTTTGGGGTCAAATAACCCTTTCACAGGGGTGGCCTAAGACCATCAGAAAACACATTAAGATTTATATTACAATTCATAACAGTAGCAAAATTACAGTTATGAAGTAGCAACGAAAATAGTTTTATGGGTGGAGTGCAGTCACCACAACATGAGTAACTGTATTAAGGGGCTGTGCATTAGGAAGGTTGAGAACCACTGTCCTAAGACAACTTTTTAGATATTTTAGAAAATATTTTAAAATAGCAAGCAGAGTTTAAAGAGGGCTCTGCCATCTGTTTCCTTCTCCTGCTAGGTCTCGGGGCCACTGGAAAGTGGGCAATCCTCTGGAAGTATGATGAAAATAGCATCCTCTGATGACATTCCCTTACCTTCTCGCCATTAACATTCCCCTGGCTTCCTCAGGGGACTTTGAAGGCTTCTCTTTGGGTGAGAAAAGCTAGCCTAGTCTCTACGTAAATGACTGTTTGAGAGAGTTGCTGGGCTGGGGAATTTCTCTTGAGTCTAACCAAATAATCTGGGGTTAAAGCAGAGAGCTTGAAAAAAACAAAACAAATGCTAAGCCCCTGCTGTCAAGTGGATTCCAACTCAGAGGCCCCAGTTCAAGCAAACAAAACACCCTCACCACCATCAATTCCAATTAACAGTGACCCTGTGTGTGTGTACAGCTGCCCCTGTGTGTTTCTGAGGCTGTGAATCTAAGAGCCTCATCTTTCTCCCCTCAGAGAAGCCAGTGGGTTCAAACTCCTAGCCTTGAGATTACTAGCCTAACGTAGAACCCACTATGCCTCCAGGCCTCCCCAGTGGCCCTACAGGACAGAGGAAAACTGCCTCAGAGTTTACAAGGCTGGACATCTTTAGGAATGCAGACTGCTACATCTTTCTCCCACAGAGTGGCTAATGGGTTAGACCCACTGACTTGTCCATTTACAGCCAAGTGTTTTAACCACTGCGACACCTGGGCTCCCAGGGCCTGCACAGGACCGATCACTAAATTCTAAGCCAAAACATGCTTGCAAAGAAATCTAATTTATCATCAGTTCTTTGGAGATTTGTCTTACCTCAGACGCTTCCTGTCTCTTGACCGAGATCGTCTTTTATCCCTGCTACGAGATCTCTCTCTCCTTCGGTCTCTGTCTCTGCTCCTAGACCGCCTGTCATCTCCACGCTTACTTCTTTTGTCTGAAGGAGAACGACTTCTAGATCGGCTTCCAGAACGTCCGCGTGATGCTGACCGCTTCCGATAGTGACTAGGATAGTATTAATTCAAAGATTAGACTCTGTTATATTTTATTACACCAAGAGTAAAACAGATCCTTACACAAACATTTTTAAATCGGGGAAAGAATGAATCCTTTTGCTACAGCACATGAAAACTGTTGAAAGAACCGATCACAATGATCTACCTATAACCCCTTTTCAAGGGGACAAACAACAGAAAAGTGGGTGAAGAGAGACAGTTGCTGTAAGACATGCAAAAAATACTAATTTATAAATTATCAAGGGTTCATGAGGGAGAGAGAGGGGAAACATGAGCTGATACCAAGGGGTCAAGAAGAAAATATTTTGAAAATGATGACCGCAGCATATGTACAAATGTGCTTCACACAACAGATATATGCATGGACTGTCATAAGAGCTGTAAGAGCCCCTAATGATTTTTTTTAAAAGAAAAAAAAGAAAAACCTACACCAAAAATAAATAAATAGGAGGGTGGGTGGGAAGAGTTCAATAATTTTTTAAAAATTGTTGAAAGAGAAGCTAGAAAGATGAACAAAACAGACTGGTCTTCCACTTTGGACCCCGGGCAGCTAATATTTGATCGAGGAAGAATTAACAGACAGGTTAAGAAATATATGTCAAATGGTGTTGTGAAGAGATAAGAGTAAAGGAAAATGAATGATAATGGAGAGGTAGGAAGTTCACTATTTTATATTAGGGTGATTAAAGACCTCTATCGCTAAGTTGGACACTGAATAAATTAGACCGAAGAATTGCTGCATGTGAATTGTGGTGCTGGTGAAGAATACTGAAAATACCATGGACTGCTAAAAGAACAAACAGTTCGGTCTTGGAAGCACAGCCAGAGTGCTCCTCAGAGGCAAGGATGGCGAGACGCCGTCTCCCATACTGTGGAGATGTTGTCAGGGGAGAGCAGCCCCTGGAGAAAGACATCATGCTCGGTCAAGCAGAGGGACTGTGAAAAAGAGGAAGGCTTCTCAAGGAGATGGACTGACACGGTGGCCGCAACAATGGGCTCAAGAATATGAACACCTGTGAGGATGGTACAGGACCCAGCAGTGTTGCATTGTGTACATAGCTGCTACAGGCCGGAGCTGACTCAATGGCACCTATCAGCAACAAGTATAACAGAGTAAGGTTTGTTATGGAGGTCTGGAAGGAAGCAAAGGAAGGAGCCATATCAATACCCAGGGGAAGAGCTTTCCAGGAAAGAGGCCCAGCAAGTGCAAACAACTGGAGGAAGAAGTATGCTCAGGAACAGCGACAAAGTCAGTGTAGGTGGAGTGACTGCATCTAGGTGCTTACGATGTTTACATATAGGACTTCCAACCAGTTCATTCCAGTTGGACGCCTACTGAGAATCTGCCTTTCCACCCCAAGTATGCTGCATAACACTCTTCAGTTCTCCAGATCCAAGTAAAAATTACTTGGCCTGTTAACCTGTACAACCTAATTCAGAGTATCTGGGGTGGAAAGGCAAAGTCAAACCAGAATGAACTGATTAGAAGCCCTGTTAATAAAGTACTGTTAGCATGGCTGTCAGATGAAATTTAGCCAAAGAGGTTACCAGAGAGATGCTTACCAGTTTTACTGACTGTGCAAAGACATTTGACTGTATGGATTATAACAATATGAAAAACAATGTCAAGAATGGATTTCCAGGACAAGTACTTAACTGTGCTCATGCAGAACCTGTACATGGATCAAGAGACAGTTGTGGGAACATGACAGGATAACACTGCATGGTTTAAAAACAGGAAAGGTGTGTATCGGAGTTGTATCCCTCTCACCACACTTACTCAATCAGTAGGATGAGCAAATAAACTGAGAAGCTGGCTTAAAAGAAGAATGTGGCACCAGAATTGAGGGAACCTGTAATATGCACACAACCTTGCTTGCTGAAATCAAAATGAGCTTGAAACATTTATTGATCTAGACCAACGAGTACAGCTTTCTGTATGGATTACAACTCAGTGTAAATAAAACAAAAAACCCACACTAATGAACCAATAAGGAACATCACAATAAGTACAAGATTGAAGCTATAGAGAGTTCATTTGACTTGGATCTACAAACACCCAGGAATACAGCCACTCACAAAACCATACAATGTATTGTACTGGACATTTACGCTGCAAAAGATCTTTAAAAAGTGAGAGAGAAATAAAGTGTGCCTCACCCCAACCAGGGCATTTTCCATTGGTTCATATGCATGGGGAAAGCTGGGTAAGGAAGATGGAAGATCTAACGCCTTTGAATTATGGCTGAAGCTGTTCATTAAATATACCACAACTGTCAGAAGAACAAACAAGTTTGTGTTACAGCCAGAACGCTGCTTAGAAGCAAGGATGGAGAGACTTTGTCTCACTTCGGACATGTCCTCAGGAGGTGCCGGTCGCTGGGGAAGGGCATCATGCTTGGTAAAACAGAGGCTCACTGAAAAAGGAGAAGACGATGGATGGGCACAACAGCGGCGGATGCATGGCACAGACTGTGAGGCTGGTGAGGGTCTGGGCGGTGTTTCGTTCTGCTGCACATGGGCTCCCTGAAAATTGCACCTGGGAGCTGGGACTGACTCCCGGGCCGTTTCTGAACAGCCGCGCTGGGGCTGTGGGATAAGCAGTACAACTGCAAGGTCAGCCACTCAATCCGTCAGCAGATCCACTGGTGAAAAAGAAGGCTCTCTGCTCCGGGGAAAGACCCGACAGAGGGTCACTACGAGGCAGAATCGACGACGGGATGACAATGGGCCCGGTTTTGGAACAACAATAAAAAAACAAAAACAAAAGTTAAATTAAAAATTGTCCCGGTCCCTAGATAGAAGGGC
>NW_022111373.1:5428869-5431560 GCF_000313985.2 Echinops telfairi
GTCTCTGCTAAAACGCAGTGCACACAGTCGTCCCGGTCCCGAACCAGTTACCCAAACTTCTGAAGAGATCTCACAGCTCCAACAAGGCCTCCCAGGGGGAGAACAGAAGTAAGAAACCGATCTGTGAAATAAATGCCCATGCGACAAGCACTTATTTACGGTGGACCGGTTAATAGCCTAGCCATGCGGGCTCGGACAATACAGCACCCCCACAAAGAACTCATCACAGAGTGATGGGCGCCAAGGAAATGCTGCCAATGCGAAGCAGCGCGGAGGTCTCCCAACGAAGATGGGCACGGGGGGGCTGCGGGGAAGTGGCAGGTGTGAAGTGGTCAATCTGTGCTGCCCCGGGAGGGCTGTTTCGCACACGGGCTCCAACTGGCCGGCAGCTGTGCAGGGGGCGTCCTGCGCCCACCGCCCGCTCCAGTTCAGCCCTGCCCACAGCCTAGGCCGGAGCCCCTCCGGGAGTCGTGGGGCCGCGCCGGCCGCACGTGGGGTCGCGCCGGCCCAGGCCCGGACCCACGACCACCTCAACTCCCGCCTCCTGCTCCACTCGGCTCGCTCGGCGCTTCGCCTCACCGTGACTCCCGGCCCATGCCGCCCGGTGCGGAAGAGCCGACGCTTGGGGACAGCGCGCCGGAGGACGGGACAAAGGGGCAGCAGGCTGCACTGCCGTCGGCACGCTCGGCGAGGACCCGCACTAAGGGGAGGCAGCAACAGCAGCTACAGCGGCAGCGGCAGCGGCAGCCATCCCAGCGCGGCCAACGAAAACAGGAATTTCGGCGCCGGCCGCTGGAGGAAGGGAAGAGACGGCCGGAAGTGGCTTCCTCCCCACAGCGCCGCCTGGCGCCCGGAGGCCGAACAGCTTCGGCCGCGCGGAGTGCGTCCCTTAGGTGGGGATGCCTCCGCCTGACGCGGTCTTTCCTCCCAGGAGCACGCCTGTGCTGTGGCCATGTGCTGTCCCGCCACTGTGAGTCTATTCAAACCCTAAAGGGTCAGAGTAAACCTGCCCCTTTGGGTTTCCAAAGTTGGAAGCTATCACATTTTCCTCCACCAAAGCAGCTGGGACTCTGCCTTTGATAACTCAAAGCATCCCGATACCTATGGTGATGGACGCCAGCTTTACAGATGGGGAAACTGAGGCACCAAGGTAGCTGCTCTACTAGCCATTCCACCGTGCTGTGATGGTCCGGAGTTGCCCTCTCTACCTGGCCCAGGTGGATGGTGGTGGGAATCCCTGTCTGGTGGGCCTCTGGTGGGGCAGGGAAGACCATCAGTAGGTCCAGCCTGGGGGACCTGACCTCTTGGTTTTCTTCCAGACCCCTGAGACTGGGAAGGGGGTGGGGGGTGCGCTTAGGGAAGGACTGTAGTGTGAGTAGGCAACACATGGGGAGGTGTTGCAAGCCTGGAAAAGTCTGGGGAGGCCTGGGCCAGTCTGGGAGGTGGGTGGAAGACAACTGGTTGTGTTGGTGCAAAACCTGTCCCTTGAGGTCTGGTCAGTGACCTCTCTGGGCAGCTGGGTGGTCTCCAGCAGCAGCAGCTGGGCCGGGGATCTGAGACCCCTGGGGAGCAGGAAGCCATCCAGGATCAGAAGGTTTGCACGTTCATCTTCTCCAGCTGTTCCCTGACCCAACGCAGTCGCAGCACCAGACACCTTCTCCTCCTTGCTCAGCGGAAAGAGGCAGTCATGGACGGGGTTCACCAGGGCCATCAAGGACATGTTGTTCACCCTCAGGCAGTCAAAATTAATGCAGATGAAGGTGACATAGCAGCTCCAGCCATGCAAGAGGCCAGTGGGCAGCTGCTCCGGGCCTGGTCCTCCTGCTGCAGCTTATCCAGGAGTCCACGCTGGAAACGATACTGGCCAGCTTGCTTGCTTTCTGCCTGGATGATGGCGTCGCACAACTGTCCTGCTTCCTTGCTGAAGACACCCTTGCAGGGACTGGCCAGGATCGTGTTGGCCATCTTCTCCAAGTCCACATGCCTGGAACTTTGAATGCTGTCACCAGCAACTGCAGGGTCTCCTCATCAAAAGACTGGATTTTATATTCCTTTCTACTGGGCTCCCACATGACCATCTAGGGGAGCCATTGTCAGGGATGGGACTACTGGGGGCACCTGCTGACATAGTGCTTAACCTGTCTGCTGGGTGGCAGCTGTGTATTCCAGCACTTAGGTTTGATATTATATTTGAAATTCTTACACATGGTATTTTAAGATATTTCCTTTTTGCCGAACATTCTTCTGACTTCTAATTAATTAACTTGGTAGGCTTTACATTGGCTTAGGAATTTCATATATATCATGGCCATTTCAAGTTTTGTCATCTATAGATAGCTTTTGCTTTGCTGACCTGTTAAGACATGTGACCAAAAATTTCCAACAAAAAAATAGACTATATTGAATTTGTTTTTAAAAAAGGGACTGATATCTGAAGTTGGAGCCCACCAATCTAAGTCAAGATTTCTAAAATTCTGAAAGGCAGCAGTTCATAAAATGTCCAGAAAATAAATTAGCTACTAAATAGATTTAAAATGTCTAAAGCTTCTTTAAAATATTGTGGGCACTTTAAGTTTATTCTCTGTATCTAATTACTACTTTTCTCATTTCTTCAAAATAGTTTCACTAATGAGTTTAAAATATCATGACTTTCAAAGTGAAAGCTTCCATTAGCAAATTTAACAAATTCAT
>NW_022111373.1:5433337-5441766 GCF_000313985.2 Echinops telfairi
GTCTTTAAGACCCCAGACGCTATATCTTTTGATAGCCGGGCACCATCAGCTTTCTTCACCACATTTGCTTATGCACACGTTTGTCTTCAGTGATCCTAGCAGGAAGGTGGGCACCCAGAGAGGATAAAAGCTTGGGAAGCATTAAAGTTTCTTCTCTCTCTCTCTAGTCGCTCCCCTCTCTTCCCCCGTCCTCTCTCCCTTGTTCCCTTTCCCGTCCTCCTTCCCAGCTTGCTCCCTCCACGTGGACCACCAAGAGGGGCTGAGGTGAGCAATGCTACCATGAAGTGTGTCTGACTCCATTTATTCCTATATATCTCTTTTATCTCTCATGGTCTCTATAACTTTATTATAATATTTACTTATTATCGCTGTACAATTGTGCCTACTGAACCGGTAGTGATTGTGCTAGGAGCTAGTTTCTCCTGGCAGCCGGGCACCATTAGCTTTCTTCACATAAACATTTGTTTATGCAGACATTTGTCTTCAGTAAGGTGGGCACCCACTGGTATGATTTTTAGTTCTTCAATGCCTGATACTGGTTTCTTCTACACCTCGTGGTGAGGCAGGCTGGTGTGCTTCTTCCATGTGGGCTTTGATGCTTCTCAGCTAGATGGCCGCTTGTTTGTCTTCAAGCCTTTAAGACCCCAGATGCTATATCTTTTGAAAAATGATTTTTTTAGAAGAAAGTTAAAAAAAAAAAAGCTTCAGTCTTCAAATTCATGTCCTGTTCATACACAGCTTGAGGTTTTTACAGAATGTAGCTGCTACTGGTTTTATTGAGATAGAGACAAACACCTTGTGGTACTTATTATTACTACTCATGTTATTTTCAAACATTTGGCCTAATATTAATATTTCTTTTCTAGCTCTGGCTTTCAGGGAAGTTTGGATAACCCATGTACAAACCATTTGCTACTAGGAGCTCTCTTTAAACTTTGGTCTTAAAAACAAAACAAAATTAGTGCCTAAAAGTGGGAGAAGATCCAATAGTTCCTGACATATAGCATTGTCCCATGGTTACCCTAACTTAACAGACACTCCTACAATGGTGTTCATGAATTTCAGTGGAGACTCATAACAAGATGAAGAGCGGGGGAGGGTATTTCTCTCTGAGAATATGATTTCACTTGTTGCTGGGTAAACCAGGGAAGGGCAGCCTTCCCTCAGGGAGATCCTTACCACTGTTTGTATAGACCCCCAATGAAAGCATTTGCCCTGTACTCTTTTGCTAATCATGCATTTTCGGCCAAATTTCTACTTTAGGTCGTCCATGTCTCATTCTATAGGCTACCTGGATTTTACATTTTGTCTTTTTGAGATGTACAGCATTCTTCACAGGTGACTTCCGAAGGACCATTTGGAGAACCTAAATGAACTCTACCTTAAACACACCCGTTGCAGGTGAAAATAACTAAAATGTTCCTTTCTGCAAAACCCTAGAGTGAGAAGCAGGGGCTGCCAGCCCAAGGTGTAGACTTTGAGGTTGACCAGTATGAGAGTCACCGAGTTTTTCTGGTGACTCTCTGGGGTGCTTGGGGACACTGTGTAACCCGGAAGCTGGGACGATAGTCACATGTTTTCTCACATTCCAAGATGCCCTGTGTATACTGCGAACACAGCTGCACTTGTGAAGATTAGTCCCAAGGAATTGTTTGTGCTTAGAGCAATTTTACCATGATGTTATTGTTACACTATGCATGCTATGCACCCTTGCCTTCTTATATATAAAGCTGTACTTTGAAAATAAGACTTGCTTTTGGCTCATCAGCCTGCTGGCTGCTCTTTCTGCAGGTCGTCACTCACTGCAGGTCCATACCGCTGCACGGGAGCAGACCGATATTTGGCAACTTGAGACTACATTGTATTTGCTATTTTCTTTTTTTTTTTTTAATTCTATACAAACAGATTTATTCAACTTTTGGCATATGTGGGTTGAAAAAAAAAACCACCTTATTAATCTTAACCAGTGCAAAGAAAGCTGCAGTGGCCAGAATGGCTTGCCTCAAAGCTTCTCACCAGCAGCAGTGAAGAACCCAAACCGTGCTCTAGACCAAAGTGCTCTGAAATATCAGCCCAAATATCCACACACAGAGGAGGAAGCGGCGCCAGTGGTGCTCTCCTAAGCACACACACACACACACCCCGCACCCCTGCACACACAGACTCAGCCCTCCTGTGTTACTGACAGGAGCAGTGGTTGGTTGGGGGATGCATGGGGGGCAGGGAGGGAAAGATCCAGGGACTAGTCTTATTTCTTTTCTGCCTTCCTCTTTGACATCATGGCAGGGCTAGTACCCATTTCGACAGCGTCCCTGGAGCTCTCCACAGCGTTGTCACCAGTGTCCATCCTTCAGTCCCTCAGCTGAGGAAGGCAGCCACTAGGATGGCAGGAGCAGGCAGGGAGGAAGCAGGGGAGGAACTTCCCAGGTGCAGCTTGGCCCTCCTCAGATGAGGGGATTTGCTATTTTCATAATTGGTTTTATGTGACATACCTTAGTTCTGTAGACAAATAGTTTTGCCTTGAATGAGAAATTGTTGCCTTGTGTCTAACCATTGTTTTATTAAGCAGTGATCTATCACTTAAATCTATATAAGTAAACTTCTTAAATCTGAGTAAGTAAAAGTTCCATGTACTTGTCTAAAAATATTTCCTATATATACATATTCTCCTTTTCTCACTAGTGTCTTAAACTAGTTGGCTAGATTGATATTATTGTCAGAATTACCAAATATCCCACGGAAGTTACTTTCATTATTTCTCAAGAAGTCAATAGTGCTGCCTCTAAAGTGGAATATATATATGTATATATATATTCCATAGATCTATTGTAGATAATTAATTATGAGCTCACACTTAATTGGAAGTGCTAATCTATAGACAATTCGTTCTAATGACGTGGCACTGCCATGAAGAGATCACTAATGCTATGGGTGCTGTAGCAAAGTGTGCTACAGAGTGTGCTACAGAAACCAGATGGTGCCAGCTTTCAGAAAGAATAGCATCTTGGGCCTTAAAAGCTTGTCATAGAACAAGCAGTCATCAAAGTGAGGGGTCAGCTAAATCCACACGGAAGCAGGTCAGCTTGTGTGATCCAAGAATTGTTCATATAATCCATGATCAGAGAAGGCAATTTCATTAGCGCTTAAATTCTGAGCACCCGTTTGCAGCAGGCTATGGATAACAGTGAAAGCCTAAAAATCTATGTATAGAGTTCTTATGTGGATTAAGCCTCCATTGAATTCCTTTTGACCATTAACCAGGAATCTGAGCCGTCTTGCCCTCACTGGATAGTGAAGGCACCCGATCCAGCCAGCCTAGGGAGGGGTGCGGTGTCCTTGATGGGAGATCCTATACTGGGGTTCCATCGTCTGGAGGTACGGGAACCATCCTCTCACTGCCTGGTCAGAAGCTCTTCTCAACCGTGGTTCTGAGGCAGCCTCTTTAGTCTCACCTGCATCTCTGCTGTGTCAACCTGCCACCAACCATGCTTTTGTGAGTTTTCCTTGCTCTGCCATGTCCTTTTTAAAAGTTATTTCAGCAAACACTTGGAGGCCATTACAACCTCATGCTAATGATCTCTTTCATCCAGATGATATGTCTTTGTCTTGGTCCCATGTAAGACAATAAATGTTCACTTAAATTTTAAAAAATCATTTTATTAGGAGCTCATACAACTCGTATCACAATCCATACATAAATCAATTGTGTAAAGCACATGTGTACATTCATTGCCCTCATCATTCTCAAAACATTTCCTCTCCGCTTAAGCCCCCGGCATTAGGTCCTCACTTTAAATTATATATATATATTTTTACAGACTCAAAATGGAGTTAGGACTTCCACTGTGGTTTGCATTCTTCCACAAATTAAATGTTTTCAAATTTGAGCCATAATGCAATATTAGCAGAAATTTATAATGGTTCTAAACATTCACTGTAGTAAAATTTTTTAAAGTGATGTCCATATTCCACCCCAAAACTCTGATATGATTGGTCTGGATTGCTACATGTACATTGGGAACATGTAAGCTTCCCAGGTGATTATAAAATACAATTAAGGTAGAAAATGGTTAACCTAGAGGAACCTGACCTTTATGTTAGCAGTTGTTTTTGCAGAAAACTGTCATGGTGCTACTTGGGGAGAGACCCTTTGCTTTCTGAGAGTTTATTTTACATCTAAGAGTGATAAAAGCCATTCCACATCTTGAGTTTGGTGGTAGTTGCAAAATGTGTACCGTTGTCAAAATTCATTCACTTTAAATTGACACATCTCATTGGATGTAAATTTATTCACAATAAAGTTGACTTTTAAAAAAGACATCTACAAGTAAGGTTCCAAGCCCGCGTCTGTCTTCTCTTGTGACATGCTGCTCACCACTAGCAGCAGAGGGCAGAAACCGGACGGTCTGGCAGATTGTGTCAAAGATAAAGACGGCCTGAACAGACTGTGACAAATCGTCAGAGATTGTAAGTTGAAAGAATTGACAATTGCTTGGATGTGGACTGCAGGCACTAAGCCTTTCTCTAATCTGGACGCCACATTCTTCTTGATATACTGTTCCTCAGGTTATTTTTTCAGCATACAGATGGAATAAGTACGTACAGTGAAAGGATACAACCCTGACACACACCTTTTCTGATTTAAACCCTTGTACTTGTCGAGTCACTTTGGGATGGATCCCTATTCCTCGTCCTCTTCTGAAGCTGGCTCGGCTTTGACATTACCTGTTGATGTGCCACTGCAGCCATTTAAAATCATCTTCAGCAAAACTTTACTTCCTGTGATAGTAATGATATTATTTGATTAATTTCTACAGGGTGTTGGGTCACCTTTCAATGGAGTGTGCACACATATGGATCTCTTACAGTTTGTTGACCAGGTGGCTGTTTCCCAAGTTTCTTGAAATACCTCAGGGAGTGCTGCCAGTGCTGCATCAGTTTTTGGAAATAGTTCGGTTGGTATTCCATCAATTTTGTTAATGCTTTCAGTGCAACTTTTGGCCTCCTCCCTTCATACTATTGGTTCTTGGTCACATGTTACCTCTTAAAATGGTTGAACATCAATTCTTTTAGGTTCCGTGACTCATGTATTCCTTCCCTCTTTCGAGGCTTCTTGAATCATTCAGAATTTTGCTTTTTACATTGAGTTGCAATCCTTACTAAAGTCTTTGATTTTTATCGGCAAGTGCTGCAAATCTTCCTGTTTCAGCAAGCCAAGGCGTGTCCACTGTATATCACAGGTTGTTCATAAGCATCCTTCAATGCTGATTTCTTCTTCATATAAGCCTAGCTTCTCTGATTATTTGTTCACAGCATTTTGTCCATGGACTCCTTCAATATTCTAACTGAAGGCTAATTTTTCTCTTCAGTTCTTTCAGCTTGAGATATGCTGAGCATGTACTTCCCTTAGTTTTCTAACTTCAGATCTTTCACATTTCAGTATAATAGTACAATCTACTGCCTTCTCCAACCGTCCTTTGAAAACTTCTCTTCAGCTTTTACTTTATCATTTCCGTTAACTAATCTGTATTCCAGAGTAAGTTTCTGAGTCTCTTCTGATAGCCACTTTGACCTTCCCCCTCCCTTTTAATGATCTTTTGCTTTCTGCATATATGATGTTCTTGATGCCCTCCCACAATTCCTCTGGTCTTCTGGCCAATGAGTATGGTGATGGTCTCCCTATTCAGGTGGGTAATACTCGGTGATATTTTGGCTCTTGTGGTCTTGTTTTTATGTGTTCACCAATGTTCCTTGCAGGACTATTCACAACAGATAAAAGGTGTAAACTATTTAGGTGTCCATCACAGATAAATGGATCAACAAAATGAAGACTATACCAACAATGAAGTATTTCTCAGCCATGAAGAAAAAGTTCTGATCCATGTGATGGCATGATGAATCTTGAAAGCATGACGCTGATTTGCAATCAGACATAAAAGGACAAATATTGTCTGATACCACAGATGTGGAAAATCCAAAGAGGCACTTACATTAATTATTACCAGGAGCCTAGGGGGACTGAGTCTTTGTATGGAGCGATTAGAAGCTTTTCAAATGCAACATTATGAATATAATGTCAGTGGATTATACATGTAAAAATGGTTGAAATGGTGTTATATATATATGTTACCATCCTACAATCTTTTCTATTTTTTAACCATACTACAATCTTATTTTAAAATTCTACTCTCCCTCAAGAAGCCATGGACTTGCTTTAATTTTCTTCAGCTTCAACCGGAGCTTGCATATGACCAACTAGTGGTCTGTCCCGTTGGCTTTGAGTCTTGTTTTGACTGTTATTTTCTCAAGTCTCCTCCCCCAGATGTAGTCCTTCTGATTCTTCTCTATCGCATAGTCACTGTTGATTACTGGAAAAGGGTATTTACAATGAAGAAGTCATTGGTTGGTCTCACAAAATTCTACCAAGCAATCTACAGCCTTGTTTCTATCACTAAGGCCCATGTCTAGTGATCCTTCTGTTTTCTTTTCTTTTTGTTGTTATTTAAAGAAAGTTTTTTATTATCATTATAAAATGTCATTTTTTAAAAATCGCTTTATTAGGGGCTCATACAACTCATCACAATCCATACATACATCAATTGTGTAAAGCACATTTGTACATTGATCCTTCTGCTTTCAGCATTCCACTCACCAGTAATTATCAATGTAACTTGACTGCAAGTTTGATCAATTTCAGATTAAATAAGTTGGTAAATAATTATTGATTAAATAATTTTTCATTTTTCTTCATCTCTTATCTTTAGTGGTGCAGATTTGAATAATAGTTGTATTAACTGTTCTTCCTCGTAGGAGTATAGAAATCATTCTTTCACAGATAGTATTGTATTTCAAGATAGATCATGAAATGTCCTTTTTGATGATCAATACAATGCCTTTCTTCTCGAATGTTTCATTCCTGGCAAAGTAAACTACACGACTGTCTGATTCAAAGTGGCCACTGCAAGTCCATTTCACCTCACTAATGCCTAGATCAATATTTAAATGCATTTCATTTTTCACTTCCAATTTTCCTTGATGCATACTTCATAAATTTCACATGCTGATGGTTAATGGATGCATGCAGCTGATTCTGCTAATTTTGAATAGTGTTCCATCAGCAAGTGCAAGGCTGGAAGGAAAGCTTTATTCCTTCCGTGTCATTATGGTTGACTTATTTTGAGAGCCTTCCAACCTGAGTGGCTCACCTGCCAGCACTATATCCATGTTCTACTCTATTAAGATGTTTTCAGTGATTAATTTCTCAGAGAGGTGCCCTAGTGCAGTAGCGTGTTACATGTTGGGCCGCTAATTACAAAGTCAGCAGTTGGAACTCCCCAGGAACTCCATGGGAGAAAGAGGCTTTATGTTCCCTTAAATATTTATAGCCTTGAAAAAGCAAAAGGGCAATTCTACCCTGTCTTGTAGGGTTGGTATTAGTGGGAATGAACTTAATGGCGCTTAGTGTTTTAACTTCTCAAGTGGGCCACCTATTCCTTCTCCCTCGTCTGTTCTTAATCTGGAAGCTCATCTGAAATCTGTCCACCATAGGTGATTCCACTTACATTTGAAATACCAGTAGCACAGTGTCTAGCATCAGAGCAACATGCAGATCACCATAGTATAACAAACTGGCAGGCAAGTGGTGAGAGAACGCATATAAGTACATACTTTGAAGCCATAAAACTGGATGTAGCCATGCAGAAATACATGGAATTAGGGCTTTTGCTTTTCAGCTTAACACAAGTTGAATACTGCTTATCCACCCAAAACCAACTGCCATCAAGCTGATTTTGACTCAGAGACCCTAAAGACCAGAGTAGAACTACTCCCTTTGGATTCCAAGACTTAAGTCTTTATGGGAGCTGACAGCCCCATCTTTCTCCATTAAACTGGTGAGTTCAAATCACTAAGCTGGGGGGGTTGCAGCTCACTAGGTAGGCCACTACACTTCCAGGGTTCCTTGAATACTGCTAGGGATCATATGATTAAAGCTATATCTGGAACAAATATTTAAAATCACAAATTTCAACCTTCAAGTGAGTAGACAGCATCAGAAAACATTTTATCTTAGAGACCACTTATTAGCATCTGCTGCCTCAACCAGAGTTCTCTTCTAGATATTCCACCTCTAATTCCCTGTAGGGGCCACTATGAGTTGGGACTGACTCAATGGCAGTGGGTAATTTCATCTTCTTCTAGAACACATGGTTCTGACTGCCTTAGCTATTTTATACCTACAATATATTGACCGTAAGTTCCCATCATTTCTATATCCTAGAAGAAACTGCTTTTGTGATTGAGTGAATGAAATCTTTCAGTGTCTCTAATATTATTAAAATACAACAAAGGACTGCATCGCTTGTAAGAGATGGCGTTGGCTTTTTTTTTAAATCGTTTTATTAGGGGCTCATACAACTCTTATCACAATC
>NW_022111373.1:5442399-5451040 GCF_000313985.2 Echinops telfairi
TGATGCCTGGTAACTGATCCCTTCGGCACCTCGATATCACACAGGCTGCTGTGTTCTTCAATGTGGGCTTTGTTACTTCTGAACTAGATGGCCACATGTTTACTCTCAAGCCTTTAAGACCCCAGACGCTATTGATAGCCGGGCACCATCAGCTTTCTTTGCCACATTTGCTTATGCTCCCATTTGTCTTCAGCGATCGTATCATGGAGGTGAGCACACAATGATATGATTTTTTGTTCTTTGACAGGTGGTGTTGGCTTTCAAAGCAGATTTTGATTTTGACAAATGAACACCATTCTGAGGATTTCACATCCTCTTACTGTTTTCAGTTCCAACTGTGATGCAAACAGATCCCTTGGGGGCAGTTTGCACTTCACTACTAATCTAAAAGTTGGCAGTGTGAGCCCACCTAGCAGTAGCACAGAAGAAAGGCATGCTCCCATGAAGATTAAAATTTTTAAAATTAAAAATATCCAAGGGAGGGAATAAGGAGGAGGTGCTATCAAGAGGCTCAAGTAGAAAATGTTTTGAAAAAGATGATGAAAGCTCTGTACAAGTTCACTTGATGTAATTGACTTATGGATTGTTATAAAACCTGTAAGAGCCCCAATAAAATGATCAATTAAAAAAAATCCAAACAAGCAGTTATCTGAGTGAGATGTCAACTGGGTCCACATGGAAGCACACCAACGTCAGTGACCAAAGGATTGTAATCATAGAATCTGAAGCCGAAGGAGTGCATAGTATCAGAACCTAAGCATTTTCTTTCTACTGGAGCCTTAGGATCAGCTCATTTTTCCCTCCCTCCCTCTCTCCTGAACCTTGATAATTTATAAATTATGTTTTACATGTCTTACACTGTTACCTCCCTTGGCCCACTTTTCTGTTGTCTGTCCCCCTGGGAGGGGGTTATATGTAGATCATTGTGATTGGTTTCCCCTTTCTCCCCCCACCCTCCCCTTACCCTCCTGGTATCACTACTCTCAATATAGGTCCTGAGTGGGTTATCTGTCTTGGATTCCCTGTGTTGCAAGCTCTTATCTGCACCCATGTAGATGCTCTGGTCTAGCGGGATTTGTAAGGTAGAATTGGGGTCATGATAGTCATGGGGAGGAAGTGTTAAAGAACTAGAAGAATGTTGTATGTTTCAATGGTGCTATACTGCACCCTGACTGGCTCATCTCTTCCTTGTGACCCTTCTGTGAGGGATGCCCAATTGTCTACAGATGGGCTTTGGGTCTCCACTATGCACTCCTCCTCATTCACAATGATATGATTTTTTGTTCTGGGTCTTTGATGCCTGATACCTGATCCCATCGACACCTCATGATCACACAGGCTGGCGTGCTTCTTCCATGTGGACTTCGTTGTTTCTCAGCTAGATGGCTGCTTGTTTATCTTCAAGCCTCTAAGACCCCAGATGCTATATATTTTGATAGCTGGGCACCATCAGCTTTCTTCACATTTGCGTATGCACCCATTTTGTCTTCAGTGATCATGTCGGGAAGGTGAGCATCGTGGAATGCCAGTTATAAGAACTGGTTATTTCTTATAGAATTAACCAAGAACACAAGTGTTCTTGTGTTGAGGGAGTACTTGAGTAGAGGCCCAATGTTCGTCTGCTACCTTAATACTAAATCTATATATATATGTACATAGATCTATTTCCCTATCATACATATTTACATGCCTGTATTTAGACCTTTATAAATGCCCTTTGCCTCCTAGTTCTTTCCTCTATTTCCTTTTACTTTCCTCTTGTTCCACCATCATGTTTCCCCTTCATTCGGGTTTCGGTAATTCCTCTCAGGTACACTGCCCTTGATCAAGCCCCACCAGGCATTCTATCTATGCCTTCTTCACCATCAACTTTCAATCACTTGTTGTTCCCTTGACCCTGAGTTTGTTGGCAGCCCCCTTCCTTTTCTCATTATTGGTCCTGAGTGATTTATGTCTTGGATTCCCTGTGTTGTGAGCTCTTATCTGTACCCATGTAGATGCTCTGGTCTAGCCGGATTTGTAAGGTACAATTGGGGTCATGATAGTCGTGGAGAGGAATCATTCAAGAACTAGAGGAATGTTGTATGTTTCAACAGTGCTATACTGAACCTTTCTACTGGAACCATTAGTATCAGCTCATTTTTCCCTCCCTCCCTCAACTTTGATAATTTATAAATTATTTTTTCATGTCTTACAATGACCATTATCTCGCTTCGCCCACTTTTCTGTTGCCTGTCCCCGAGAGGGGGTTATATGTAGATCATTGTGATCGGTTCCCCGTTTGTCCCCAACCCTTCCCTTTCCCTCCGGGTATTCAACATGGACCCTACCTATTAGAGCCTGGGGCTTCGCAAAGGCAGCTTACATACCCCTCTGGAGTCCGTCATCCCCAGCCCAGGACAGCTAATTGATGTGGATGACATGGAAGCAACAAATGGAGACACACTTGGATGTGAAAGTCAACTTAGCCACTTTTACCAAGTACTTATTGACACAAATATGGACCAGCTCAAGGGCTTCCGAAGAGAGCTCCGTGTGTTCCTTTGACACCATGTGGTCAGAGCGGACACTCAAGTCATTGTTGCCTCTCTATAACCCAGGCCAAAGATGTGGTCCCAGCATCAGGGAAACACCATGGCTGAAGCAGGACTTTGGGTAGGGCTTGTTCTTACAATGCTGGAAACACTGCGTGGGGAGGCAGCCAGTGCTAACAGCAGTATCTCGAAGATAAAGAGCCCATGGCTGTACAGTTTACCAAGAATTAACCAAACAGGCCATACAAAAATCTGTAAGGGAAATAAAACAACACATGACATACCACCTAGGTTTTATTCTCTTTCAGAAAGACCTGTCTTCCATACAACCATGTAACCCACTTTGTTGGGTTATAAGACCTCAGTTAATTCTTCAGATCCAATTTATGTGTGTATATATATATATACACACACACACATGTAAATATATATATTTACGTTGTTGTAGCTGAAATCCTGTCAATGGTAAACAACAACAACAAAAAACCCTCCCTCACTGCCATCAAGAAAATGCCGGCTCATAGTGACCCTACAGGGCAGGGTGGAATTGCCCCTGTGCGTCCCAAGAGTGTAGTTTGTTTTTGTTTGTAATTTGTTTAGGAGTAGAAAGCTATCCTTCTCCCATGGAGCAGTTGATGGTTTCTAACTACTGACCTTATTATAAGCAACCGAATTTGTAACCACTCTGCCACCAGAGAATATAGCAAATAATAATTTCCTAGTTTCTAATTTCACATGTATGAAATTTAGCTATTTCTAGCTATATCTTCCATTAAATGATATTTGCAAAAAAAATTATGCTGGAGTAAAAATAAGAATACTGACTCAAGGTAGGATTGACTACCTTACTAATTCCTTTAAAGTTAAAATATGCAGACTTAACATTAGACACTTGTTTTTATTATGGCTCCCTTTCTTAGGACAGCATGACACAATACAAGAAGCAGTTCTTAAGGATTGGCTGAGACCATGTTTACCTGCCCTCCTAAAAGCATTAGCTCAGCCCTCAAAAGTAGGATTACAACTCTGAGAAGGTGAAGGAAAGGTAAAGACTAGGAATCTAATCAAGAAAAATCAATTCACATCCTTCAGTAGTCTATGCTTCACATCAGTACTACTACAAACGAGATCATTTTAAATCAGGGAAGCTGCCATTCCCTTCCTAATTGAGTGATTTTACCACCCACAGATATAAAAGAATTACATAAAGGTGTAACCAGCTTGCCTTCTTTAGAGATACTGCAGTATACAAGAGAAATGATTGCTGGTAAGCTCCTTCCAAGTTCTGTAGGCTTCAAGGTACTTCTGAGCCCCAATAATCAAGCAGTTCATGACAAAAGATGAAAGTGAAAAAGTAGACACAGAGATCTGTGAAGACCTCGCCCATTTTGCTGTAGGTATCCATCGATCGATTGATCACTTCAGCAGGAATTCCCGATAGCAGAAGTGCCGCCGTTAGTACTGTTGTCTTTATTTTCTTCTCACCCTACACAGAGAAAGGCTCAGATGAGTATCACAGCTTTCAGTCGATTATCGTATATACTCAAGTATAAGCCAACTCGAAGATCTGCTGAGGCACCTAATTTTACCACAAAATCTACATTAAAAAATGTGCTGAAAAACTCACTTATACTTGAGCATATACGGTACTTTAGCTCCGCAAAACACGACAGTACTCTTACTTTTGCCTAAATGTTATAAACAGTGTTCATGAAGAGTCAAAACTCCAGTCAGTGACATACTAACATTTCCTAAGCAAAAGGGCTAAGAAGTAGGGAAGAGATGCCATTTTTACATTCAAAAGGTTTAAAAAGGCAAAAATAATAATTAAAAAACTTACACAACACTACAAAACCAAAACAGGAACAAGGAGACAGAAATGGCTCCAGGTTCTTACTTGTACGTAAAACTCAGGGAGAGATTCCAGGAGGAAGTAGAATTAAAATCAGAATTGCAAGGCTGAACAGGATTTAGAAAGACAAAATCATGAAGAGAAATCTTATTCATTTTCTGAATTTTTCACAAACAGAAAGAAATTGTTTGAAGGTTGGCTGGGAAATCATACCTGCAACAGTACTGATTCCACTGATAAGTAAAACTAAGTTTTAAAAAAGCTAAAAAATTAGCTAGTTTGTATATAATCATTATTTACAAAAAGAAGTTACTTTACCTTGGGAAAATATTTGTATAGTCCCATGTATGCAAGTTGTAAAGTAAGAAATGGAGCAAATATGGACTGTGGAAAAAGAAGATAAACATTATGTTATTTCCAAAATAATCATTCAAATCATAATAAATCTAACAGCCGCTATAAAATTCCAAGCAAAAACTGTAATAGGAATCTTTGGGTCTTCATGACCAAAAGCAATCTTACTTCTGCAGAAGACTCAAGGAAGGACAGGGACTTGAGTTACTAACAGTAAGATGTTTCTCAGGTCATACCAGTTGTTCCCATTCTTCTCTATGTTCCCAGTCTTCCTCTCATAAAAACGTGTCTTTGCAATGATCTAGAGTACTGCGTGGTGCTAGTGCTTGCTCCCTCATCTGCAGTGAATGAACCCGTGGCACAGAAAAGGTCCTAGCAATCAAAGTTAAAGCCATTATTGATGATGCCAGGAAATTAATGACAGCCACATCTCTGAACTAGTGTTATACATGGAATGCTTGGTTTTATGACTTCTCAGACAGTAGAGTAGGGAAGATACTGAATTTCTACATACTTCTAAATGAAGTACTTCTAAAATGAAAAACACAAAGGGGCTTCAAAAATTAATGAAAAAAGTGGAATTGATGTTAAGGGAATTTTCCCATGAACTCTGAGAAGTCTTCTGGTCCTATGGACAGAAGGCGCAAACATTAGGTAGAAATATAGTGAGAGCAGTGAGAAGTTGAAAATATGATAGCAGGAAAAACAACTCAAAACTGAGGTCCCAAAATAATAGGATAAACTTTAAAGCAAGAAATGAGTTTCTTCACAGTTACACTTCTCACTAACTGCTGAAAGCATCATTCACCCTTCTTTGTAACAATACCCCCATTTGTCAATAGGAAAAATAAGTAAAACCTGTTCAACATTCTAGTTTTAAAAATATTTGCATAAAATCACTAAAAAATAAAACCAAAACCTTTCTTGCTTAATAATAGCCACATTAATTATCTTGAGAATGCATCTATTTATCTGGTACATGGCTGGCAGTTTTAAAATGTCTACTGAATAAAAGACGACACCGAATCATGAGCTCTGATTCCTGAATTCCTCCATATACTGTAAAACTAAAGGACCATGACATCCCAACTTTCAACCACGAGCCACATCATAGAACAGTGAAAACTGTCTCCACAACACTATCCCAACCCCACACCAAACTCACTGTTGGCTGACTCTTGCTCGCCTGTAGGACAGAGAACTGCCCTGTCAGGTTTCCAAGACTAGTGTTTTAATTGTGCTTTAGGTGAAAGGTTTGCAGAGCAAATTCACTTCCCATTCAGTAGCCTGTATATAAAATGCTCCATATCATTGGCTGTATTCCTCAGTGTCAGCATGTGCCCCATTTCATCAGTCTCCTGTCCCTTCCTGTTCTCTCATCTTTGCTGTTGTTTAAAAGGTTAAAGGTTCTCACCAGGAACAAAGACTATAAATCTTTACAGAAGTACACTGTGACATCTTTCTCTTGGAGAGTGGCTGGTGGGAACGAACCACTGACTTTCTGGTTAGCAGCCAAGAGCTTTAACCACAGGGATCCTCTATAACACTGAGGATTAACAATAATATGAAATGCTAAAATGCATTCTGAAGCATAAAAAATGTGTCATGTTCAGGACCAGGGAACTATAATGTTCCAAATTATATAGAAGTTGGTAATATAATATAATATAATGAGGGTTTACCCTTTGATTCTGCAACTGCCTGGGTTGAAATCCCAGTTGCCATTTCGTAGTTGTGTAACCTCAGACAATTGACCTAACAACTGTGGAGTCTCCATCCATCACTCATAAAACACGGGTTCAAATGACAGCTAATTCACAAGGATTAGAATTAAATGAATTAATACATAAAGGACTCAGAATGATAGAAAGTGTCCTACTCCCATATAAAATTATAGTACTGGAAATCCATAGGGTTGTTTCTACCCTGTCCTATAGGGTCACTATGAGTCAGCATTCACTCAATGGCAGCGAGCTTGGCTTTGGTTTTATAACCAAGTCGAATAGCCAAGTGTATAATACATTTCTAATAGTCGTGTGAATAAGGTAAAATGTTAAGTTAAAGCTGATAATGAATTCTATGGTTAAAAACAATCATTATTATAACTAACTTGCAGTTTCCACTGTTGGTAAACCATTTTTTTTCCTTACCAAATATTTGCAAACAAAAGCCCTGACTCCAAGGGCAAGAAGAGCACATCCCACCAATCGAAATACTCGAAAAGAGTCAAATTCTTCTGGTGTACTGCCATCTTCTTGACTGGGCTTCTCCCTGATGAGCTGCTTCCGTAGCTTCATTGCCTCTTCAAATCTGGAGAGGTACTGTTCCAGGCCGTGGCGAGAAGCCCTCTGGACAGGGACCGAGGTCAGGTCCCCTCGGTTCCGATGCCGGAGCTCAATGTTGACATCAGGACTGCATTCAGGTGGCCTAATGAGAGAGTCCAGTTTGTCTCCCAGTTGGGTCCCCTTTGCTTCAGCCACTCCACCCTGTTGGTCAGCTCCTGCCGTGGTGACGGAATCCCCCAGCACTACCCGCTTTGAAACAGAAGGGATGGTGAGGGGGTTCAGTTTATCGCTGTCCAGCTGCTTTGATTTCGTCTGACTTTCGTCTTCTGAGAAAAGAAAATTTTAAAACATTATGTACTACATGCTGAGCAAATACTTCTACGTTAATGTTTCAAAAAAATATGCTGCTGCAGGTGAATTCAGAAGTTTATGAATCCAATTAGTACTGAGTCTGCATAAAGTATTTATTAGTTTCTTCCTTAAGAAATAAGGGGGCTTCAGAAAGTGTGGAGGGAAAAAAATCCACTTCTTTTCATTCTATTATGTCCCATGAGCTTTTGAAACCCCCATGTATAAAGGAGGCTTTTGCTATTCTCAAATGAGATCACCGAGATGGAAAAATTTGGAAACTGATACTGGCGATGGATGTACAACATAAATGTAATTAATGTCACTGAATTCTATATGGAAAATTTGTTGAAATGGCAAATGTTGTGTTACACATATTTGAATTACAATAAAAAGAATGTATGTTAAAAAAATCACCCAAAACAGTGTACCTACCAAAGGAATCATCTAATTCTTGGAAACAGGCTATATAGCCTAAGAGACAAACCAAGAATGACACTCAAAGGGAGGGCAGGTCAAAAAGGCCAATTTTTCTTGGATATTATATTCCACATGTTAGTCTGCATTGCCTGCTCTACCTTATTTGTTCAAAATGTAAAATTATGAAGGCGTTAAAAAAATCTGTACTTTCAAAGGAAAATGAGCTGATTCCGGGAACCCAAGAGGAAAGCGAATTTTGGGAATGATGAGGGCAACAAATGCATAGGTGTGCTTTACACAATTGATCTATGTATTCGTGATGAATTGTATGAGACCCAATAAAATGATTAAATTAAAAAAAATCTGTACTTTCAATTTATACTTCAGAACCCTGGAGTCTGGTCAGCATCGGGTGTGGCCTATCTTCCTGCTACTAGTAGTAGTAGTGATGCTGTTCTATTATTCTAGAATTTGAAATCGTGCCTCGAGCTTGTAAACTGTCTGAAGTTCAAGACTATATGTCTAGCTAACCCTCAGGGAACAGCACACAAATCACAAAGCTCTACGGCACTTGCACTCGGTGACAAGACCCATGACTAAAGGCATCGGGCACACTGCATGCAATCGTAGCGAACAATGGCATGCGCTGTGCTGAGTCAACGTTGACATGAACAAAATCCCGTTTTTAAGAACCTTATTGGACATATCCAGGAGGGGAATTAGAAGCCCCCACCCCACCCCGACCTTTTGAGGGTACGTGCGTTTCCATCACAATAACTTCAGGGGGGCAGCGCGCAGGGGCGCAGTTCCCACCTGTTGGGGCTAGCAACAATGCTGGGACCCAGGTG
>NW_022111373.1:5451822-5467895 GCF_000313985.2 Echinops telfairi
TCTTGGACGAGGGCAACCGGGAGGCCTTAGCAACTTTCCCGCCTAACCGCCCCCTTCTCCCGCCACCGGTCTCTCTGGGAGCTCAGCGGGGCTGGGAGAAATGGGTACACAGCCTGACGAACGAGAACGGGATGGGAGCCGGGGTCGCCTAGCCCCGGACTCCTAGATGGATGCCCGGAAGTAAAATGGAAGTTGCAGAAACGGGGCCGACACTTGTTTCCTGTGACCTTCTGCGGCCTCTCATAGGCCGTGGGCCCGTGTGACTGCGGAAGCGACGCTTCGAGAGAGCCTGGCGTTCCTGTGGGTGGCCATCCCTCTAAGCTGCTCCTTCCCAGTCCACGCCTGCTTTCTTCCCAGGCTTCCTCACATCAGGCTTCAAGGCCGCTCTCGAATGTTACCAAAGTCTTAAGGAAACAGAGCTATAGGGCAGCAAAGGTATACATGACCTCTTAAATATAGCAACATACCACCCTCTTCTCCCTTAATAACAAAGTGGGTCAAATGCAATTGCAGGATAAACAAAATGTATTTCTCACTGGAGAACATCTTGGCAAGGATGGATGTATCTGAAAAGTCCCTGCGAAGCGATTAGCTATGCTCATGGACTGCTGGAAGAGTGAACAAACCTGTTTTGGAAGAAGTGCCAGCAGAATGTGCCTTAGCTGGTGAGACTGACGTACTTGGGCATGTTGTTAGCAGCGACTGGTGTCTGGAGAAGGTCGGAGAACAAGCAAACCCGCAGGGAGGAGGATTGACACCGGGACTAGAGCAAAGGACGCCGAACAGCAACACCTGTGAGGATGGCGCAGGACCAGTGTTCAGTTCATGGCGTCAGGATTGGTACACGGCCCCCAACAGCTGTGTCAGCCAGATGGAAATTTCAGTTCCCCCGATTGACGAGCTAATGTATGTGATTCAGAGTTGAAAGTGTCCAGATTTCCCATTATTTCTGGGAAACTTCACTTGTGATTATTAAATCTATTCACTATCCTTCTTAGTATTTCTCAGTGATATATGTGGTTCTTTGATAAGGGCCTGCACACTTTTAGTTCTTACATGAATTTATATTACATTCACTAGACTATAAACTCCAAAGGAGCCCATCCTCTCATGTACAGACAACTTTACCCCAACCCTGACACAGGGAACACTTGACTGAACCTAGCTGAATATTTTTTTTTTTTCCTAGCTGAATATTTGAAGAAAAAATTTTAAGTTAAAAAAAAAGAGGAAATTTTAATGAGTTTTCCATGTATGTATTTGACCCAAGCATTTTTTTAGACTGTTAATAATTTATTAATAAACTGCAGATGCAAAGCTGACATGATTTAATACTAAGAATTAAGTGACAACAAAAACTAACAATTTCACTGCCATCGAATTCTATGGAGAGAGTACAGCCACCCCTGTGAGTTTCCCTGTCTGTAAATCTTTATGGGAGCAGAAAGCCTTGTCGTTTTCCTGTGGAGCAGTTGGTGTGTTCAAATTGTTGACCTTTTGGTTAGCAGCCCAAAGCAGAATACTTCATGCTACCAAGGAAACCACCTAGGTACTCTCATCCACAGAGGACAGGCTAAGTAAGGTGTCGTCCATGCAGTGGAATAAAGAACAATCATGAAGGGGGGAAATGAGTTGCTGATACCAAGGGCTCAAGTAGAAAGACAATATTTTGAGAATGATGATTACAAAAAATGTACAAATGTGCTTGACACAATGGATGGATGGATGGACTGTGCTAAGAGTTGTACAATCCTCCAATAAAATGATTTTAAAAAAACCCAACAATCATGATTCCACAGCACATCTCACAGATGGGCCCTAGATGTAATGCTAAGTGAGATAAGTCAACCACATAAGGATAAATATTACATGATCCTATGCACACATAGATCTAAAAAAAACCAACCAAAGAACACAAACTCATTGCCATCAAGTCGATTCCAACTCATAGCAACCCTATAGGACTGGGCAGAACTGCCCCTATGGGCTTCTGAGGCTGTAATTCTTTACAGGAATAGAAAATCTTATCTTTCTCCTGCAGAGCAGCTGGTGTTTCAACCTGCTGACCATGAAGTATGTAGCCCACCTATTCATTGGTGGCTATCAGGGAGGGGAAGAGGGAGTGTCACACTTGAGCTCAGTGTTTCCCAACATGAGCAAGGCTACCCCTGGGAGGGGGCTGCACTGGAAGGATCCAGTAGGGCTGCAAAAACACAGCTTCACTTTATCCTGAGCTGTGGCTATAGCACAAAGGGGCGCTGAGTTAAACTCACAAACAAAACTTCTGGAATGGGGTGGTAGGTAAAATGTATTTGGAAACCTATCCTCTCAATCAGGAGTCAGCAAACTTTTGAGACAGAAGAACCAATCCTGTCCCCCACAACCATTTAAAAATTATTCGAGAGGCTTATGTCTATTTTTACCAACTGTGAAATCACCATTATCTGAATATCCCTTAAATTTTTTCACTTTTACTTCAACGCCACATGTATGTGCCCAAAGAGCCCACTGTACACATGGCTTCCCAGTCGCAGTTTGCTCATCCCTGTTTTAGATCATAAGTACTTTTTATTTTGGGTGATAAGAATGTGTTGTCAGCACAGCTTGATCAAAGTCAATCATGTTGCTCCGAAATGCTCAAGAGAAAAAGATGTTTTGTATTCAAGAATTTGACATAATTTGCAACTCCAACAAAGACTAAGAAAACAGTGTATCGTCACGCATGTATGTGCACTGGCGTAGAGATATATGAGTAGGTACTGATGGACAGAATAGGGGTTTCTGCCTCCCAAGGGAATGGATTGTCTATGGCTCTTGTAGCCAAAGTCTATAGCTCCCACCAAATGATCTTTCCCTGCATAGATCTGGTAAGAGAGTAGGGAAAGTATTGATAGGATTTGTAATTGTGAACAAGATTTCCTAGGGTGGTATCCTGCTGTGTATGAAAGCCCTCTGAGAAGCAGGAGAAGGGGCCTCATTACCTGTAAGAGCCGGGAGTGGAGCATCCTCTGGACCTGAGTTCCCTGTGCAGAGACCTCTTGGATCCAGAAGACGGCTGTTCCATCAGATGAGCAGTAGCAGAACCAGGAGTCAGAGCATGGGACAGAGTGATGGACTTCCCAACCCACAGAGTAAGTAAAGGTGAGTGCTTGTGTACTGGAGGCCAGCTTGCAGAGTGGAGTGCCTCTGGGCACTTAATTGGGGAAGTTGGACTGGCAGACCTACAGAACTTAAGCTGAATGCCTTCTGGTTGAGGTTTATGAGTGGTATGCCCTTTGGGAATTTTTTAGCGAACTTGAGAGAACTTTATAACATGTCCTGGTAAACAACTCAACCCTGAGCATTTCTCACTGGCATTACAACTTACTAACTTTCTTAATAAACCCTTTCATCATGAACCTTGTCTATGAGTGTCTGTCTAGTCATTGCCATGGATATTAGAACACATAGAGGTCAAATTGAGAGCATTAGTTAAGGCATCACACCCTCTGCTCTCGAGAAATGAATATTCTGCTTGTTAAGGAAGGAGAATTCTACAAGCTAGGAAAATGAACAACGAGCTAACATATGTCTCAGACTGAGTGGACATCCTAAATCGTCTCACCCAGATTTACAGCTCATGAGAAGATCACAGACATTCTGATGAAGAACTGTCAGCTAAGATAAATTAGAATTTGGTAACTTAATAGAAAGTATCCTGACCATCAGTGAAGCAGCAATCCCTCTCCCTGTTAAAACCCAAGATCCAAACTCACTGCCATCATTTCTGTGCCGACTCCTAGTGACCCTACAGAACAAGAACTGCCCCTGTGAATTTCCAAGACTATGCTTCTTATGAAAATAGAACGTCTCATCTTCTTCCCTTGGAGCAGCTGTTGGTTTCGAACTGCTGACCTTGCAGTTCACCTAGCAGTAGGCGAGCAGAGCATTTTGAAAGTACCCTTAAAAAAAACCTAGAAGTGTGATGTATATATGGATTGTGATGAGTTGTATGATCCCCTAATAAAATGATCAAAAAAAACCTTAGTAAAAAAATTAATAATGTATTGTTTTCCTAAAGGATTCACTGTAAGTTCTTCCCACAAAAGTTCATAAATGATAAAATAATGAAAATAAATGATAAAATAATGAACAGCAACAACAAAAACCCTATTAGTATTCCCTGGCCTAGACAAAGTCCTCCTCTCTTACCGTGCTAGGGGGACCGGCTTCATCTTATTTTGAAGTAACCATATGCTTAAATCAACTTTGGCTTAACTCTTTTCTGCTTTGTGTATGGACGCAGCACGCACTGGAGTATAGCTTGTCCTTGGCCTGTTACAAATCACATGGGGGTGGAGCTTGCTGGTTCCCCTGTGGATGACAACCCGGTGCTGAAAAGTCAGACCTGGCATTCCTCTGTCGGACTGAACATCCCAGGTACCAAAGTCAAACCAAACCCATGGCCACATAGTCAACTCTGACTCCTGGTGTCCCTACGTAGGCTTTGCAAGTGTATTGGAGAGGCAGCATCTTTTTTTTTCATAGAGCAGCTGGTGGGTTTGAGCTACTAACCTTGCAGTTAGCAGTCTATCACTAACCCAAAAGTGCCACCAGGGCTCCTTATGGGTAGGTACAGATGTATACATATGTGTGCACAAAAGCAGTATATGAACCTGTAAGTACAGATGTGTGTGCAGGTACATCTATTCACAAAAGTTACAACTACAGATACACTTCATAAATAATCACACACCTTGGAAGATTAGTTTTGTAGGTTTGCAGGCCTAGGACCTTAGTCTTCTGAGATAACAATGTCAATTGGTATACAGTAGTTCACAAGTTCATGTTCTGCATCTTAGTGACATAAGTAAGTAGTATCTGGGGTCTTAAAAGTTGTGATTGGTCATCTAAAATATAACTGTTGGTCTCAAATATTTGCCAGGAACAAAAGAGTAAGAAAAATAAAAATCTCAGAGGAAAAAAAGATCTACAAGGCTAATAGTTTACCCAAACCATAACCTGAGCTACTTTGAGACCGGAAGAACTAGTTGGTGCCAGGCTACGACTTATCAACTACTCTCACCGGGATTACCATAGATGATCCCTGATAGAATGGGAGAATGTTACTCTGAGATGTTCTTTAAACTTTGACCCCAAATTATGCATTTCTAGTGAAATGACAAAGTATCACACAAATATAAGGATACTACCTGTACATACAGGTCCACTAAAGCCTATCTCTCTGAAGTCAAAAGATCATCATGTATTCCAAAGCAGGGATGAGAAGACAAGGAGGCCTGGGAACCAGAACTTAGGAAATGGAGCAGCCAGAACACAGGAAGAGAGTGTTGACATACTGTGAAAAACTTCACTAATGTCACTGAATAATTTGCATAGGAATTGTCAACTAGGAACCCAATTTACTGTGTGAATGTTCACCAGAGCCACAAACAAATATTTTAAAAAATAAGTGAAATAAACCTAAAATTCAGTCTCTGGGAGGAAGGTTAAACATCAAATTTAAGTTCACCACTATCAAGTCGATCCTGACTCATAGCGACCCTGTAGAACAGAACAAATCTGCCCCTGTGGGTTTCCAAGACTAAACTTTTGCAGGAACAGAAAGCCACCTCTTCCTTCCACGGTGACTGGTGGTTTCAAACTGCTGACCTTGAGGTTAGAAGCCCAATGCATAACCCACAAGGACACTGAGGCTCCAGGGATTAAGGTTAGAGGCAGTACATTTGTTCCCCTTTCTGCTGCACACAGTAAATAACATTTAACAGTAACAGAAATATCAAAAGGTTAAAAATAAAAATAAACACTGCTGTTGACTCATGGTGACCCTATAAGAGAGAGTAGAACTGCTCCGGAGGGTTTCCAAGACTGTCCATCTTTATGGTTCCGAGGAGAGGCTGGTGGGCTTAGACCATGGCCCAACCCTCAGCCCACTGGGCCACCACAGCTCTTTAAACATTAATAATGGTTGAACTCAAAAACAAGAGAAACAGCAAATGAAATGCTGAGAAAGTAAGCAGGATGAAGCTGAGATCGGGTGCTTGTGAGCTGGCTGTGGGTAGCAGGCGCTACAAGTGTGTCACAGGAGAGAGGGCTGCCGGCAACCTTCCTTCCCCCTGAAGGAGTAGCCGTCATGCAGCCACCTCGCCTTGGACTTCAGTTGGACAGGAAACTGCAAACCGAGGGAGGCACAGGAGAGCAGACCCACCAGGCGGCTGGAAGGGTGGCACACCAAATTCCAATAACTATGCACACATATAACTCTTAACATTTTGCCAAATTAAAAATGAGATCAAGAATTCCATCCCAAAGTAACTATTTTACAGTTTCCAAACAAGTACTTTGATACTTAGCCATAAGCGAACAGCTCACAGGATTGATTTTCTGGGTTGGAAGGCTTATAGATATGGGTCAACTTAATTGGTGTAAAATGTATAGTTTATGTTCTACACCCTAGTTTGATGAGTAGTGTCTGGGGTCTGGAAACTGGTGAGCAGCTGTCTAAGAGACTACTGTTGGAGCAGAAGACCGAGAGAGAGAAAGCAAAGAGCCAAGGAAGAAATTAGTCTACAGTACTACTAGCCTACCCCAACCATGGCTTCCTCTGGCCTGAGGTCAGAATTCAATGTTGCCTAACTCCCACTACTGCTCAGGAACAGAAGAGGCCCTGTTAGAATGGGAGTGGAATGTAGAACAAGACTCAAATTCTTCAAAAGGCCAGACTTACTGGATTGTTTGAGACTAGAGGAACCCCCAAGACGATGGCCCTGACATCACCTTCAGACTTGGAACTGAAACCACTCTCAGGAGCTACCTTTCAGCTAATGAATAGATGGACGCAATACACTAAAAATAAAGAGATGCTTGGAAATTGTATTCTTGTACCTCAAAAAGTTTAAAATCCTGTGAGAAATGGACACATTTCTAGAAACACACTATTGTCCTTAAACTAACACCAATAGAAGAAGAACATCTAAACAAACCTATTTAAACAAACAAAACGCAGACTGAAACTGCATTGATAAAAAAAACGTAAAACAACAATGCCGGCGAGTTTACAGAGGGGCTGAACATCTTAGACACGGTGGGATTATGGAATAGTACAGTCACTGTGGAAAACAATGTGACAGTTCCTCAGAAAGCTCCAGCAGATGTGCTGTATGATAGAGAAGGGGGTTAGCATTCCTCTCGACAAGGATGGAAGAGGCCCTCGGGCCTTACAGCACACATATGGTTAAAGCCTTGCCACCTTCTTTGTGACATCTAACCATATATATTTTTTTCTCTTACCACTGCAACGGCAGGATGACACCCTTCTATCTTTTTTAGGAGCTCTTGTGGCTTCGTGGATAGTTGTTGGGCTGCTAATTGCAAGGTCAGCAGTTCGAAACCACCAGCTACCCCAATGGAGACACATAAGGCTATCTAATTCTATATAGCGTTACATTCTCAGAAACCTACAAGGGCAGGTCTAACGTGCTATAGAGTCACTCTGAGTCAGAAATCAACTCAATGGCAATGAGTTTTTTTAAAAAGCTAGAAAAAAAACCTATGATCCAGCAATTCCACTCCTAAGACTATATCCTAGAGATGCAATAATGACATAAATAGACATCTGTGGGAACAGGTTGTCTTCAGATATGCTCTGTTGTTTGGAATTCCCAGGCTTCTGAGTGACCGAGTACATTATAGGACGGTCTGCAACTCATTTCCTTTCTCAAGTAAGACAGGAGTGTCGACATAATTCATGATTTAATAGGCCGTGGGAAGAAGCTGTCAGTTCTTCCCAGGGAACTCTGACTCTGAAAAGTCTCATCTTCAACTAAGATAAAGTAAATGCTTTCTCTCCCGTTCCTTGGTAAATGGCTGAAACACAGCGTTCTACAGGTGTTTTTATATCCCCCTCCAGACCATACTCATTGGCTAAAGATACTCTTGCTTGATTGCCTCCAGAGAAATGGTCAACAATCCATTTGTGTGAGAACTTGTCACAGACTGCAGGATCGGTGACAAGAACTGTCTATAAACCTGCCTCAAATAAAGTTCTGGGCCCTGGAGTGTCTAGAGCTGCAGGAGTCCCCTACGCCCTCACCTGTCCTGTCTCTTTATCTTATCTCTTATCTTTCTTAATTATACACATGTCTCACAGACATATGTACACCTATAGTCACTGCAGCATGATTCACAATAGCAAAAAGGTGAAACTAGCTCTTCATCACCAGATGAACAGTTAAAGGGTGGTACATAGAAACAATGGAATACTATGAAGCTACAAAGAATAAGGGGTGCATGAACACCTCATGACATGGATGAATCTAGAAGATATTATGCTAAGTGAAATAGGTCAATCCCAAAATGAGAAATACTGTATGGTTGCACCTTTATAAAAAGCTGAGTATACATACAGAAACCAACATTCTTTGATTGTTACCAGGGAGGGAGCAATGGGAAGGGACTGGCTTTCTAGATAGTAACTTCCTGCCATTGAGTCGACTCTGACTCATAGCCACCCAACAGGACGGAGTATGGGTTCCCAGGACTTTATTTACAGGAGCAGAAAGGACATCTTTCTCCAAAGGAAGTGGCTGGTGGATCCAAAATGCTGACCTGTGGGTAACCCACTCCGCTGCCAGGGCTCCTTTCCGAGAGAAGACAATTGTCATTTTGGTGACTGGAAAGATGATACCTAGTAGGAGTGAAGTCTGTCCAACGAAATGAAGACAACAGGAAGTCCGGGTGATGTCTATGCACATCAGTTTAAAAGCGACATAACCGTGGAAGTGCCTGATATGTGAGTACTGTATCAAGAAAACTAATGAGAAAAAACAAAACAGAAAGAAGCCAAATGCCCAATGGTGACCATGGGTGAAGGAGAAAGAGTTGTTGCTCAGAGGACATTGAGCTTATGCTAATGGTGGTGAAATAATTTGGAAAAGGTTATCAATAATGGTTGTACAACATGAAGAGTATAGTCAATGGGACTGAATTGGAGAATGTTTTGTGTATATTTTTGCCACAAGTAGAAAAAAAATTACATGAATAACAATGAGTACAAGGAAGAAGAAAATATTCTAGAATTGAATGTGGTGATGATTGTACAACTCTTCTTGATATGATTGAATTGTATGATGTGGATGAAGTGCTAATAAAACTTTTAAAAAGTATGCAAAAACTGGGCTGACTTTGGTAAATGCTATAACATACAATTTTACAAAGAGTAATTATAACCAAAAAAGCTAGTGGTTATTACATTAAGTAGATATGTAAACATATGTTAAGGCACATGTGAACACATGTATATATGGGTATTTGTGTGCATATGTATATACATGTTTATGTGTGCTGCAGATACAGTACCCATACAATAAAGCACATTGGGGGAACAGTTATGGAGACTTGCTAGACATCCTTGTGGGGCTGGATTGCTGGATTAAAAGTCTCAGGCCCATCACATCCTGAGACAATTTGGTCAATTGGCCTGACAAGAACATAGTTCATACTGTTCCATACCCTAGTTTGGTAAGTAGCAGCTGGGTCTTTAAAATGAGAAGGGAAGGGAGGAGAAGCTAGAATAAGGAAGACAACAAACAAAATGAGAATGCTGATACATTGTGAAAACTGTAACCAAAGGCCTGGAACAGGTTGTATAAAAATGTTAAATGAAGGCTGAGCATGATAGTGGGACAAGAGGAAAGTAAAAGGAAATAGAGGAAAGAACTAGGAGGCAAAGGGCATTTATAGAGGTCTAAATACAGGCATGTACATATATTTATATATGACAATGGGGAAATAGATCTATGTGCATATATTTATAGGTTTAGTATTAAAGTAGCAGAAAGACATTGGGCCTCTACTCAAGTATTCCCTCAATGCAAGAACACTTTGTTCCATTAAACTGGCATTCCATGATGCTCACCTTCCCAACATGATCACTAAAAACAAAGTGGGTACATAAGCAAATGTGGTGAAGAAAGCTGATGGTGCCCGACTACCAAAAGATAGAGCATCTGGGGTCTTAAAGGCTTGAAGATAAACAAGCGGCCATCTAGTTGAGAAGCAACAAAGCCCACATGGAAGAAGCACACCAGCCCATGTGTGGGGGGAGGTAGATGCTAGCAGGCATCTCCCCTGAGGGCCATTAGTTGCCAAACTGCAGAGGGCCCTGCTCCCTGCTGCTAGGGACAAAGGACAGGCTCCTGTAGGAGGAGTTTGCACCCTACTGATAATGTTTCCTATGGAGACCGAAGGAACAGTTCAAAGTTAAGCTGCCATCCTAAATCTAGGATCCACCCATCTTGTCACATGTATACCCCAATCCCTCCTCTTCCTATTGTGTGTATGTCCCTAGACCACCCCCTCATTACTGTGTAGCCTATGGTGCAACCCCTTCCTGTGTCTTTACCTGTAATTAGTGGGCTGGCACGCCCCCAAAAGGTATATAAGCCTGGGTTAGCAATAGATCTCGCTCTGGCCTCACTCGCTGGGCTCCCCTCTCCTCTCTCCCTTGTTCTCCTTCCCTTCTCCCTCTCTCCACGTGGACCACCAGGCAGGGCTGAGGTGAGCAATGCTACTATGTAATGTGTCTGACTGCATTATTGTAATATCTCTCCTCTACCTCTCATGCTCTCGATGACTTTAATATAATATATACATCTCAATCATACAATTGTGCATTATTGAACCCAGGACTATTGGTGGGGGCTGCCCCCCCCTCACCATTCTCTAAATTAATACTATACCCATTTGATCACGAGGTGTCAGTAGGATCAGATATCAGGCATCAAAGAACAAAAAATCATATCGATGCGAATGAGAGGTAGTGCAGAGTGGAGACCCAAAGGCAACTGGACATCCACTTACAGAAGGGTCGCTGGGAGACAAGCCAGTCAGGGTGCAGTATAGCACAGCTTTCTTCTAGTTCTTTAATGCTTCCCTCCCCTGTCCCCCACTATCATGATCCCAATTCTACCTTACAACTCCGGCTACACCAGAGAATGTCCACTGGCACAGATAGAGCTGGAAACACAGGGAATCCAGGACTTTTTTTTTTAAACCCCTCAGGACCAATAATGAGAGTAGCGATACCAGGAGGGGAAGGGGAAGGAGAAAGGAGGAACTGATCACAATGATCTACATATAACCCCCTCCCTGGGGGATGGACAACAGAAAAGTGGGTGAAGGGAGACATCGGTCAGTGTGAGACATGAAAAAATAATAATTTATAAATTATCAGGGGTTCATGAGGGAGGGACGGTAGAGGAGGGATGGGGGAAAATGAGCTGATACCAAGGGCTCAAGTAGAAAGCAAAAGTTTTGAGAATGACGATGACAACAAATGTACAAATGTGCTTGACACATGAATGCATGTATGGTTTGTGATAAGAGCTGTAGGAGTCCCCAATAAAATGATTATTAAACTGGACATATATATAATTTTTTTTAAAGGAAGTAGTGAAAACATATTTAATAGGAATCCTGGAGGTTGAAAATAGAACGGCAAACAAGAAAACCAAACTCACTGCCATTCAGTCAATTCTAACTCATAACAACCCTATAGGACACAGAACTGCCCTGTGGGTTTCTGAGACTGTAAACCTCTGCGCGAGCAGAGAGCCTTCCCCTTTCTTCTGTGGTGTGACTGACTGGTGGTTTCAAATTCGCTGACCCTTTCATTGGCAGCCCACTTCATGACCCACTTCTTAAATTCATGCCACTCCTTAAAGGAATGGCAGGAAATATGTGTAAAGGAAAACAGCCGAAAAATTCCCAGGATTGAAATTAGAGAATAATTTTTGAATTAATTAAAGGATATCCTGAATAAAAAGTATATAAAACCCAGAGTAGTAATAACTATAGCACATTAAGAATAAGAGAAGAATGTTAAAATACACAGAGACTCTCTACAAATGAACAATTCAACTAACTGTGGTTACCTTCTGATAAATAACGAGTCCAAAAGAGAAAAATCTTTAAAATACTGAGAAAAAAATAATTTCCAATCTAGATTTAAAACCTGATACCCTTGAGGAATGAGTGTTTTGTTTTGTTTTTAAGCATTTTATTAGGGGCTCATACAACTGTTACCGCAATCCATACACACATCAATTGTGTAAAGCGCATTTGTACATCATTCTCAAAACATTTTCTCTCCACTTAAACCCCCGACATTAGGTCCTCATTTTTCCCCTCCCCCGAGGAATGAGTGTTTATGACCTCCCAGGCATGTACTTAGGAGATTTAAAGAACTGCCTGCAACTGACTTAACTTGATGTACAATGAAGTTGGGGTTGGCAAACTAGTGTTATCACTTTAAATAACTAGTCATTGTATGTAATCTCTTTCAATTAACTTTATTGATAGCCAAATCAATAAGTTAGCACAGATCAAATGATTATTTGCATGGGTTACAAATGACTCTTTAACAGGAAGAAAACAGTGAAAATTACAAACAGTAAAAAGGGGGACAAATCTTGTCTCTTCACATTTTAGAGATGCAAGATTGAACACAACACATTGAAAATCAATACATTTGAATTTGAGAACAAGAATTGAATGTTACAATATTATACACTACTTTACAAAATTAAAATTTCTATATAAGGATTATATTGGTAATAGTTAACAAAATCTTAAAATCACATTTGGTGGTCCCCTAGATAATAGCTGTTATGCATCTTTGATTAGAAGAAATAAATCTTTTCTAATTATTGCAAAACAGTCTACTAGACTCAATACATTATATTAAATTAAAAACAAATAAAGTATATGCAAACTAAATAGTACTGCTTGGATGGATATTAGTATGTCAGACGTACAGAAATGTTACTTTAAAAATCTTAGAAATTAGAAAAATAGAGTACTTTTTATGGTAGAACTGTCATGCTCAGATTTAAATACCAAGATTGCCCTTGTCTGTTACTTTAGTAGTTGTAGATCTGTAGAAAATTCAAGGACCTTTCATGATAATTTACAACTATAATAAAAAAAATATGGCATATTGTAAATATTAGTTACTTTACATCAAAAAAGTAATACAAGAAGAGACAGGAGCTAGTGCCCCACTGCCCCTGTCCCTCAAAAGAAAATCAAACAAAAAAACCCCACATTCAATATTGTGAAAAAAATAATTGCTTTAATATCAATATCCCTAAAAGGTTCTTTCATTCCCTCATTCCCTCATAATCTGGAGATGAAGAGAAAATTATTGTAAAGGTAAAGACTTTTTAAATGAACTGGTTGTTACAAAATTATTTTGATTGCACATGTTATGCAATATTTAAAATAAACTTTAAAGTAAGTTTGTGAAGTATGCTGACAAAGCTTATGGTAATTACAAGAGTCGACCCATGAAGGGATGTAGTGAGGCACAAGAAAGATTACTGTCCCTAGAAGCATGAATTTTTCTTCTGGAAGATCCTTTACTGTTAAGGACTTATGAATACCAACATTTAAAATTCACATTAATAAGATAATTTGTTATTTTAAGAAACATCAGTGCATAATAGTGACTTTCAGTTTCTTTAAAAGGGGAAAATAGAAATTTAATTTGTTACCATTTGAAATTTGCTTCTTAATAAAAGAAACCTTGTCATTTAATGCACAATGTATAAACTGAAAACAAACATTAACACTGCTTCATGGAGATGATATGCTTATAAAACACAGTTATTCTTGATCCACCAGTGGTGGTGGGATGTTCTCGAAGGACCTTCTTTACTATCCCAAAAACTTCAGTTGAAGTTTGCTCAGATTGAAATGAACCTGAAAGTTACTATTTCATTGGTAATCATGTGAGACCAAGATTGTAAACATTTTCTGACCCAGTAAAACAATTTTTTTCATCCAGTTATATACATGAAGGTCTTTTACTTTAAGAAGTTCATACCAAACAGAATCTGTGAAAATGGAGCCAAATTTCCTGAAGACACTAGATCACACCATTTTAAATATACAGATACATAATTTACATATTCATAAACAAAATTTGCTTAAAAGTTCTGACTATAATATTCTCCTTGCTGAATCAAAAGCGCAGCCTCTTGAGCTGTTCAGAAATCAAGTTTCTTTCATAACTTCAGGTCTGTTTGACTTTAATAGCCACCAAATCAAATAGCAGCATTCATGCTTTTATAGGTTTCTCCATCCAAGAGTAAACATTTCTTAGGAGCAAATTCCAATTTGATTATTAAATTCCTTAGAAAAATGGTACTGATGCATTTGAGACAGCATTTAAGAAACCTTCCATTTCTTTCAATCATCTTCATTTCATCAAAATAACACTTTTATTATACATCACAGGGCAGAAATATACCAAACAATGCCCACCTAATGAATCGGGATAATTAGTTTCCCATCTCCCTGTCTATCACTGCCCAGTTCCAGGATGCCTATGAAGACAGCTCTGAGTCTTTCACTGCAGAGTACAACAGAGTCTCTAAGCAATCTGAGGCAGATGAGAAAACCACTCAGCTTTTACTACTGACTGTAGTCACTTTGTTCAAGTACAGGGAATACTGATGTATTTTAAAGCTTGAATGTATTCATATTCTTCTTAAGCTTGTTAGTTCACTCTTGTTTTAGAAAACATGATCCTTTTCCTTCCTTAAAAAAAAGAAAAAATAGGTATGGGGGAAATATAGTTTTTTTACAATTTATTCTTTTCTAAAGTTTTTTAAAAGATCATTTTCAATAGATTTATAACTTCTCTGCAACACTTAGTCTTGTGAGGTTTAAAATGTAGCAGCAAAAAATTCAGAAATTAAAAAAATGACAAATATGTATTTTGAACACAGAAGCCTTTATTAAAAAAGTTCTTTGCCTCTGCAATACTGTCTCATCTTATTTCAATTCATAACAATGAAAACATAATTGGCAACAAAAGAAAAATGGATCTAATAATATGTAGATATATTCTGAGTTGAAGAATACAGTATTTGGGGTTGCATGTTTCATTCTCTGCTGTGGTCTTTTATTTGCTATAGTTTGTTGAAGTCACCGTGAGAATATCTTAACCTTTTCATGACCAAATTATTTTCTACTTTGAATTATTGTTGAGACCATGTGTTTTCAGTATGCTGAAATCAAAGGGAAAACTTCTTTGTGTTGTTGCGGTAATAGGGATTCTGATACAGTGATGCGGGACATGTACATCCCAAAGGGACTCTGGTGATAGGACCGATGGGGGAAGACAGTTTCTTCAGATGCACGCAGTTTTACCAGTGCCCACAAGGCGGCAGCATGTACTACAATTGGGATAGCAGCTTCCCAAAAAACCTGAGAGGCTGAAAAAGCTGGTGGACAATATATGTCCCACAGGTCAGAAAAGGGTTAATCATCACATTAGTTCAAAAGCCTAATAGAAAAGGAAGATGTTCCAGATTCTCATATGCTCCATCAAATTTCTTCATTTGCTCATTTATTTACTTGTTGTTGTATATGCAAAAGGAATTCATAATACGATAATGCAGACTCTGTTCTGTCTTCTACCATGTATTGAAGGAAAGTTGCCTTCATTGGACTCTCATCCCTTAGGAATAAAAGGTAAAAATATTTATATACATTAGATAAGTTAGTAATTAAAACAAAGGTTTGTCATGAAGCTTTTGATATACTCTGATAACAATCATAACATATAACACACAAATAGCTACTACTTTCTCATGTTTTCTCTGAGAATACCTGGGAGATAATGATAACTTTATGTTACATAGGAGGTAAAAGTTCAGAGTGGAATTAGAATTAGTTAAGCTTTTTACCAACAAGTTCATTAAAATCTGAGGAAATTCAATACTTGTGTATAAAGCAAAATTTAGTACTTTCTATTAGAAGAATCTTTTTCATTTTTAAAGAGTTTACTTAAGCAATAATTCTCATATATATTTAATTCCAAACAGGTCCTTTTCCAGGATAAACTACTGGGAAATGAAAACTCCAACCTACCTTATTACATATAGTATTGGGAAAAATGGTCTTTGTTCTCTAAGCCAAGAGATGAAAGCTATTGTTCTGGCAGATTCTGGTGTATTAAGTTCTGGAAGATCAGTCTGTTAAATGAAAAACAAGAATATCCAATT
>NW_022111373.1:5468592-5473536 GCF_000313985.2 Echinops telfairi
TACAAATGTGCTTGACACAATGGATGTATATATGGATTGTGATAAGAGTTGTATAAGCCCCTAATAAAATGATTTAAAGAAAAGAAAACAAGGGAAAAAAAAGTTAACTGGCATATAAATCACCTGGTAATCTACTGAGATGCTGACTCTGATTTAGGAGGTGAAGAGAAGAGACAAAATGTCTAACAATTTCCTAGGTGATGGATACTACATGCTACTTGGCTGGAAACCACATTTACCATAAGGATCCAGAACAGCGGTTCTCAACCGGTTCTCAACCTGTGGGTCGCAACCCCTTTGGGGGTTGAATGACTTTCACAGGGGTCGCCCGATTCATAACAGTAGCAAAATGACAGTTATGAAGTAGCAACAAAAATAATTGTATGGTCGGGGGAGCGGGGGTGTCACAACATGAGAAACTGTATTTAAAGGGTCACGCCATTATGAAGGTTGAGAACCACTGATCTAGAACAACAGCAAGCAAACATCTTTTCTGGAAAAAAGATGCATAAAAACGTTTTTATTGTTTCATTTATATCACCTACTAGGATTTTAAAATATTTTATTGTAGTAAAATATATTTAACAAAAATGTTGCCCTCTTAACTATTTTTAAGTGTATAATTCAGTGACATGAATTCACAATGTTGTCCAACCATTAGCACTACTCATTCCCCAGCAATACTTCCCCTTTCTCTTTTCTGTCCTGCCCCAGGTGGCTATTGTCTCATTAGTTGCTACTGAATCAACGCTGACTCAGAGCAATCAAGCGTGGAGGAGCAGAACTGCTCCATGGTGATTTCTTGGCTGTAATATTAATGGGGGCAGATCACCAGCCTTACCCTCCACTGTGCCAACCTCTACGTTCCCTGTCAAGCACAGACTGCTTGTCCCGGCCCAGAGGCCTTCCAATTCCTGGTGACCAGGAATACACTTTTGTCTATGCATCTGCCTGAATGAGATATTTTGTATAAGTAGCATCACATAATAATATATTTTTTTAAATTTTTATGTTTGACTTATTTTACTCAGTATAATGTTTTCAGGATTCATCTACGTTGGAGCATGTATCAGAACTTCATTTATTGTTATCACTGAATGACATTCAATTGTATGAATAGACCACATTTTGTTTATCCACTCATCTGTTATGGACACTTGAGTTGTTTCCACCTTTTGACTATTGTGAATAATGCTGCAATAAACTGGGCGTATAATTAATATTCTTGTGAAAAGACCACATAGTAAATTAGACTTGTAGGTCATTTAGCTCCTAATCCAAATATTCAACGCTGCTATTAAAGTAGCCACAGAAAATACCTAAAGAAAGGAGCACGGCTATGTTCCAACAGAATTTATGTGAACGCTGAACCTAACCACTTGTCTGTTAGTTTGTCGTCCTGTGGTGCTTTGTGTGTGGCTGTGATGCTGGGAGCTGTGCCACTGGGATTTCCAATGCCGGCAGGGTCAGCCAATGTGGACGGCTTCCAGACTAAGAAGTGACAATGAAGAAGAACTCTGCTCCCCACTTTGGAGGAAGAAGCCGCTGAAAACCTTAAGCCTATCTTCTAAGCACTGTCAGAGATACCGCCAGAGAATGGACCCCTCAGGTCTGCAGGCACTTGAAAGGTAACTGAAGAACAGCTGGTTTCTTGGAGGGAAGTCGACCATGGTGATGTGAGTCGGACAAAGCCTGTGGAAATGGAGCCTTCAGAATCTTCATGTGCTGATGGAGCTTGACTCAAAATAAGGAGAAACAGCTGCAAAAATCTTCTAATGCTTGGATCTTGGAATGTCTCAAGTATGAATTTAGGATAATTGGGAGCAGTCAAATGGATGAAGATTGATATCCTGGGTATTAGTGAGCGGAAATGGACTGGTAATGGGCATTTTGAATCGAAAAGGGTATGATTTGTATGCCAGGAATAACACAATCAAGGGGAAAGGTGTGGCATTCACAAAGGACACTGGAAAGTCAGTCATGAAGTACAATGCTCTCTGTGATTGGATCATATCTATCTGCCTTCAAGGAAATCCAATCAATACAACTATGATTCAAATTTATGGACCAAACACCAAAGCTAGTGGTGAAGAAATTGAAGAATTCTACCAATGACTTCGGTTGGAAATTGATCAAACATATAATCAAGATGCAATGATAGTTATTGGGGATTGGAATGCAAAAGTTGGAAACAAAGCGGAAGGAACAGTAGTTGGAAAATAAGGAATTGGTGATAGAAATGAAGTTGGAGATCGTATGATAGAATTTTGCAAGACCAACAACATAGCAAATGCATTTTCCAACAAAACAAAAGGCAACTAGACACATAGACTTCCCCAGATGGAATACACAGCAATCAAGTTGACTACATCTGTGGGAAGACATGAAGAAGAAGCTCAATAGCAGCAGCTAAAACCAGGCCACGGGCCAACTGTGGAACAGACTATACATTGCACACATATAAGTTCAGATGAAACTGAAGAAAATTAAAACAAGTCCACAGGAGCCAAAATATGACCTTGACACTATCCCACCTGAATTTTGAGACCATCTCAAGAACAGACTTGCTGCATTGAACACTAATGACAGAAGACCTGATGAGCTGTGGGAGGTCATCACGACCATCCTTCATGAAGAAAGCGAAACGTCATTTTAATGGTAGTGGAACAATTGGGAGATGGATAACAATAATGGTTGTACAACATGAATAGTATAATCAATAGCACTGAGTTATATGAAGTTGTTGAATTGGTGAATGCCTTGTTGTGTATATTTTTGCCAAAATTGAAAAAACTTACATTAATAACAATGAGTACGGAATAAAAGCAAATGTCACGAAATTGATTGTGGTAAAGATTATACAACTCTTCTTTATATGGTTGAACTATTGAATTGTATGATATGTGGATGAAGTGCCAATAAAACGGGGTTTTTTAAAAAAGCAAAAGGTCATTAAAAAATAAGAACAAAAGAGGAGATCCAAGTGGGTGTCAGAAGAGGTTGAAATCTGCTATTAATCATAGAGTAGCAAAAGCAAGAGGAAGAAAGGATGAAGTTAAGATGCTGAATAGAAAATTTCAAAGGGCAGCTTAAGACGACAAAGCCAAATATAACAAAATGTGCAAGGCTGTAGAATTAGAAATCAAAAGGGAAAAAAATGCTCCGTTTATCCGAAACTGAAAGAACTCAAAAAACTCAAGCCTTGATTCGCAATTTAGAAAGACTCTACAGGCAAAAGAGTAAACGATGTAGAAAGCATCAAGACAGGAAAAAGACAGTCACTGTACCAAAAAGAACTAGTCACCAGCTTTTCAGGAGGGCGCACATGAGCAAGAACCAATGGTGCTGAGGGAAGCTCAGGTTGCACTGAATGCACTAGCCCCCAAAGGTTCCAGGAATTGATGGAAGACTCATGGAAATGTTTCAGAAAGCTGAAGAAGCCCTGGAAGCACTCACTCGTCTATGCCAGGAAATGTGGAAGACAGCTACCTGGCCAACTGACTGGAAGAGATCCGTATCTGTGCCCATTCCAAAGAAAGGCGACGCAACAGAGTGCGCAAACTATAGAGCGATATCGTGGGCATTCCACGCAAGTAAAACTTTGCTGAAGATCATCCCACAATGGTTGCAGCAGTACATTGACAGGGAACTGCCAGAAACTCAGGCTGGATTCAGAGGAGGATGTGGAACAAGGGCTATCATTGCTGATGTCAGATGGAACTTGGTTCAAAGCAAAGATCCATACCAGAAGGATCTTGGCTCATACCAGGAGATTTACTTGTGCTTCATTGACTATGCAAAGGCATTTGACTGTGTGGACCAAAAAAACCGTGGATAACCTTAAGAAGAATGGGAATTTCAGAACACTTCATTGTGCTCATGAGGAACGTGTACATGGATCAAGAGGCAGTTGTGCAACAGAACAAGGGAATGGTTTAAAATCAGGAAAGGTGTACATCGTAGTGGTAGCCTCTCACCATACTTGTTCAATCTGTATGCTGGGCAAATCATCAGAGAAGCTGGATTATAGGAAGAAAGGTGCAACATCAGGGATGGAGGAAGGTTTATTAACAACCTGTGGTATGCCGGTGATACAACCTTGCTTGCCGAATTGAGGACTTGAAGGACTTTCTGATGAAGGTCACGGGATTGTAACCTTCAGTATGCATTATACTCAGTCTAAGGAAGCGCACAACCCTCACAACTTGACTAACAGAGGAAATGTGGAAGTTGTCAAGGATTTTGTCTTACTTGGAACCACAATCAATGCTCACGGAAGCAGCAGTCCAGAGAGCAAAAGATGTTACTTTGAGAGGAGTAAAGTGCGCCTGATCCAAGCCATGGTGTTCTTCAATACATCATATGCATGTGAAAGTTGGACAGTGAATAAGGAAGACCGTAGAAGAATAGATGCATTTGAATTGTGGTGCTGGAGAAGAACTGAACATACCATGGACTGATAAAAGGACAAACCAATCTGAATTGGAAGAACTAAGACCAGAGTGCTCCTTAGAGGCAAGGATGGCAAGACTTCGTCTTACATACTTTGGGCATGCTGTTAGGAGAGACCAGTCCCTAGAGAAGGACATCATGTTTGGTACAGTGGAGGGGTGGCGAAAAAGAGAAAGGCCCTCAATGAGATGGACTGACACCGTGGCTGCCACAATGGGCTCAGGCACGGGAACAATGGTGAGCAGGGTGCAGGGTGGTGCGGTGGGTTGTTCTTTGGTGCATCAGACTCCATGGCTCCTAACAACCACCACCAGGAAGAGCAGCAGCTGAGCACTTCTCATTTTGTTATGTTTTTCAATAATCGAGTCATTAAGGTTGTTTTTACAAATACGATACTTTTTCACCCTCTTAAGACGTGCTCCCCTCCATGATACGATTGCTGAAGACAAAGCGGGTGAGTAAGTAAATGTGGCGAAGAAAGCTGATGGTGCC
>NW_022111373.1:5474266-5476105 GCF_000313985.2 Echinops telfairi
GGATTGTGATAAAAGTTGTATGAGCTCCTAATAAAACGATTTAAAAACAAAAAGACTAGTTTGTCCGTCCAGCAGTACAATTCATGAAAGCTAGTGCTTACATTAGCTCAATCCTGACATGTGTCCTTTTTTTTTTTTTTTAATAGATCATTTTTTTGGTTTTAAAAAAATCATTTTATTGGGACCTCTTACAACTCTTATAACATTCCATACATCAATTGATGACGCATATTTGTACATATGTTGCCCTCATTACTGCATGGCTTTAAAATCAGGAAAGGAGTGCATCAGTGTTGTCCTGTCATCATACTTGTTCAATCTGTGTACTGAACAAGTGATCACAGAAGCTGGCTTATATGAAGAAGAATGTGGCATCAGGATTGGAGGAAGGCTTAATAGCAATGTTCATTATTGTCGATCTCTTTTGGTTTTTTATTTCTTTTTAATAAACAAGTCTTTAGTTTCTAAATGGTATTGTTTTCTTGATTTTTCCCCTCAGAGCTCTTCTCAGTAATATACAGGAAAGTGATGGATTTTTATATATGACTCTTGTCTCCTGTCATGCTGCCTAATTTCTTGATTTTTTTCCCAACTTTTTTTGTTGTTTTTGAATCTTTGGATAGCATATTATCTGCAAAATAGTGAGAATTTGACTACTTTGTCCCTCTGTATTTCTTTGATTCCTTTTGTTGTCTAATAGCTCTTGCTAAGACTTGGAGCACAATGGTTTTTCCCCTTTTATTTATATTTTAAAAGATCATTTTATTGGGGCCTCTTACAGCTTTTATAACAATCCATATCAATTGTATCAAGCATATGTCGCCATCATTATTTTCTAAACATTTGCTTTCTATTTGAGCCCTTGGTATCAGCTCCTCTTTTTATCCTCCCTACCGCCCCCCTCTCACCCTTGTGACCTTTTGACAAATTATAAATTATTTTAAATTTCATATCTTACGGACAGCTGTCTCCCTTCCCCAGCGGTTTCTTCCTCTCTCCTCCTTCCTCCTATCCTCCTGGTATTGCTACCTCATTTCCCTTCCTGAGATGGTCATCTGACCTGGATTCCGTGTGTCGTGAGCTCTTATCTGTCCCTGTGCACATGCTCTGGCCTAGCCCGCAGTGAAAGGCAGCACTGGGGTCATGATAGTGGGGGGTGAGGACGCCTCAAAGAACCAGAAGGAATATCGTGTATTTCATCGGTGCTATACTTCATCCTGGTTGACTCATCCCTTCCTGGTGACCCTTCTGTGAGGGGATGTCCCATTGTCTACTGATGGGTTTTAGGTCTCTGCTCTGACCCCCCTCGTTCTCAACAATATTTTTTTTTATTAAAAGATCACTTTATCGGGGGCTTTTACAGCTGTTACTACAATCCATACATCAATTGTGTGAGGCATATTTGTACATATGTTGCCATTATTCATTTCTAGACATTTACTTTCTATTGAGCCCTTGGTATCAGCTCCTCTTTTTCCCCCTCCCGCCCTCCCACCAACCCTCGTGTGGCCCCTTGATAGATAATAAACTATTATTATTTTCATATCTCACACGATCACTGTCTCCCTTCCACCATGGTTTCTGTTGTTCGGGAGGTCTGACATGTGTCTTTTAAGTACATGAATACTTTACTAAGTGCAACGTCCTTTTCCAGGGACTGGACTCTCTTTATATAATACTCAATACTAATTCAACTGCCACTAATTACAAGTAATTTGTTCAGCATTCCAGTGTGGTGATTATCTTAGTTCTTACTCTAACATAGCAATTAAAGGGACCCTGTCAACAAATGTTTTGTTACATATATTTCACACACACACACACACACACACACACACA
>NW_022111373.1:5476845-5555256 GCF_000313985.2 Echinops telfairi
TATTTTATAATAGGAAATTCCTGTCTTTGTTACCTTTGAACTATACTTTTATGTGGACTATGTAACTATTGTAGTGAGGAAAATCGTACCATAGTCAGTGCAATCGATGCATAGTTTTGAACTCCTAGAACTTGACTGAGAAAATTCTGTCCACAGTTTTTTCCAACCCAAAGAATCATTACCTGAGGGAGAAGGAAAATAAAAATTATTTTGAAATACCATAACAGTGAGTCTATTCAGTCACTTGTACCACCGCATGTTTTACAAAGATAAAAAAGATGAGTAAGTTTAGTGAACGAAGTAGGCTGTGAAGAGAGACGGTAGGTTAGTACAAATACAAACTGATTCAATTGAAGTAGGTATATCATTCGTTCAGAAATGAAAATGTTAAGGGGGAAATATGAATGCTAAACAGGTATGGCAAAAGACAGAGAAGGGTCAGGTTCAAGCTACTTACAAAGCCTGCATCCATGAGGAAAGCTCCATCCCTGCTCAGCTTCTCCACAGAAAGCTGAAGAATAGGGGGCTGAGGTATGGTTCTATCGTTGACATTGAGCGCTCCCTAAGGAATTAAGCACAAGAGCAAAGCTTCTAGATTCTGCTGGGTAAGATGGAGTCACAGTTGAGCAAGCAAACAAACAAAATGCTTCAATGGACGTTCTCTCTGAGACAGAGGTTCTCAGTCTTCCTACGCCACGACACTTTCGTACAGTTCCTCACGTTGTGGTGACCCCCCACCATAAAGTTATTTGTGTTGCTACTTCATCACTGTAATTTTGCAACTGTTATGAATCAGGCGACCCCTGTGAAAGGGTCATTTGACCCCCAAAGGGGTCACGACCCACAGGTTGAGAACCATGGCTCTAAGAGGCTGGGCAAATTATTCACATTTAAATATAAAAGAAAGAAATCACGATCTTAAGTATTGTTTTAAAAACTGATACAACATATTGGGATTTTGGTTTACAAAAAAACAAAACAAACTTCTTGTCATCGAGTCAATTCGACTGGTACAAACCCTATAGAAGTGGGTAGAACTGCCCCAGTGGCTTTCCGAGACTGCAAGTTCCCGGGAGTTGAAGGCACATCTTTCTCCTGCAGAGCACCGCATGGTTTCAAACTGCTGCACTTGTGTTTGGCAGCCCAATTCATAAACACTATGCCACTAGAGCTAGCTCGCTGTGTATTCCCCCTCTTTTTATCTGGTTGTTCTTGATGAAAAATGTTCAGGAATGATAGTGGCCATCATCCAGTTCTGACGTTGTCTGTGGAGGCAACATGCAGCTTATCCACCTCCTGTTCCTGACACGCCTCCTTCCCCTGCTGCCCCAGGTGATTAGAGACCAATTGCTGTGCCTGGAACTTCACTGCTTTGAAAGGGATGCGTCTGGCTAATGGCAAAAATCGTGCTGCAAGTGATACCAGTGAGCTTTTTGTTTTTAAACTTTTTTGGCTTAGAGTGGTGGAAAATTCATATTAAAGGCAGGATTGCCTAGTTGATTATTTTAACTGTCAAAAGTTATAACAAGTTGAAACATTTGCTAAAACATTGTGTGGTAGGTATCTTTCCAACAATGAAAAACAACACACAAGTGTCATTTCTGAGGTTGCTTATGTACGATGGAATACTTCCTGGGACTAGTTTAGGTTCATGGTTTCATGGGATATCCTGGGAAATTAGCCTAATGATGCATTTAACCATCCTATTCTGTCTCCTAGTTCATTGTATCATGCCTTGCAAACAGTCATCCCGGCCATATGGATCGACCTGATGACAGTGAGTTTGGTTTAGTTTGGGTTTATGGGTTTGGATTTATGTCTATACTTGTAACTTAAACATGGGTAAATGTCCTACAACCTACACATTTCCCCCCTTTAACTCAAGGACAGTGACACGGAACGATGACTTGGGATTTTCAGATGGACTTTTACGCCTGGAATATTCTTTTCAGAACAATTTATTTAAATAAATAAATAATGGTGGAATCATTCAATTTGTTAATTACATCACTTACTTAGATACACTTTATGTATTTTTCTTAGGAAATGTAAAGAAAGTCACTAATTTCAAGTGCAAACAGAATTTCTTTACTCAAACCCAGTGGAGAAATAAATTATAAAGCTTTAGAGACATATAAACCCTTTCTCATCCCTGTATTTGATTCCATATAATCAGGCTTTTACAATTAAAGTACAAACCACTGAAGCAATCTCACCTCATCTGAGAGATTATCCACTCGATACAAACTGGGATGAGTTGTTAGCATAAGGTAAATCAGGGGCTGGTTCTTCACTTGACACATAGCAAAAATGCGCTCGTCTAGACGAGCATTTGTCCCAGTCTGGAATGATTTCTGTAACACAAACAACCCCCCACCCAAGAGAGAAACATCCATTGTAAAAATATGTAAAAAAACTTTATAAATGCTAGAGCTTTTAAGAATATCTTCAGATAAAATTAGCAAATTTATCATGAACTATTCTTTGAAAATGCCTTATTTATTTATTAAAAAAATCATTTTACTAGGGGCTCATGCAACTCTTATCCCAATCCATACACACATCAATTGTGTAAAGCGCATTTGTATATTCATTGCCCTCATCATTCTCAAAAGCCTTATTTATTATACAGTGGCTATTCTCGATCAAAAGCCTTAAGAAATTATTCCATCAGGACAAAGGCATTTGACCTCTCCGGCTTCTGTTTCCTAAGAAGCACACTCTATGTAAACGTCCTTTCTACCAAGGACGAGTAGTCATGAGAAGGACTGCGTGACACTGTAGATGTCACAGGACCTAACAAAGAAATGCCGGGCGATGGTTATTGTGGCTGTCTTTATTTCTCCCACAGGAAGGGAAACGGAATGATGCAAATAAAATGTACAGATCAACCAAGAAACACGCTTGAACACCAGAGCAGCTGCTTACTGGTAGGACACAGTCAATCAGTAACTGTAGGATTTAACCTTCTCAGGCCTCACCCCTGCTTCGGGGCTCTTGTGAGCCACCCATTCTCCATCTGAGGAGGCCGATGGAGTGCATATGATCTTAGGGGCCACTGCAGGCCTGAGATTGAATAGCTTCCTGGAGACTCATACTTTCAGGTAAGATTTTTTTTTTTTGAGGTAAGATTTTAAGCATTTAAATTGACAGGAAAAATAAAGACTAGTTAAAAAAAAAAAAAGACTAGCAATGAAATTACATATTAAAAACAAGCCTAGAAACTGTAGATAAAGATTCGAAAAGGCTCCTAGGCCTTTTGCAATTGGCACATGGATAGTCATTAAGGAAGAGAAAAGAATACTGTAGGAAATGAAAGAAGATAATACCTATGTATTGGTTTTAAAAATGACTATCATATGTACTAGGTGGAATCCTGGGTGGTGTAAACAGTTAACACACACAGCTGTGACATGAAAGCTTGGAGGTTCAAGACCACTTAGAGGAACAACAGAATAAAAGTCTGGCAATTTATTTCCAAAACACCAGCCACTGAAAACTATGGAGTACGGTTTTACTGTGATACGCATGGGCTGCAACTGAGCAGAATCAACTTGGGGTAACTGGTCTGGTAAGCACTAGGAACTGTTCTGGGTGCTGGGACTCGCTGGTGAATGAAAGATGAAAACCCCTACTCTAATAAGGTAGAGGTAGAAAATAAATAGGTATAATTGTTAGTAGTGAGTGCTATGAGGAAAAAATAAAAGAGGGAAGGGATAAAGAAGATCAGAGTAAAGATGGGATGGGATGAGGAGAGACAGATGCAGAATAAACAGACCAGAGATGGCAAGCCTCAGTTAAAAGACAGTATTTGAGGAAAGAGCTCAGATTTCTAAATATTAAAATATATTTACTTTCTGTGAGGGTACATTATATTCGGAAGTAAAAATACATCATTGGAGCAAAAGAAACAACAGCTGTAGATTCAAATGCCATTCAGAGGAAGGAGGAGCAGCCCGCCTTACACTTGGGAGAGACAATTTAACAGGCAGGCTGGGTTGATTATGGCATTGGAAAAATAAGCCTTCTCCACCAGCCCAGGATTTTCTTCCTTTTTTTAAGGGGGAAAGGGAGAGACATAAATAATTGTCATGTGAAAATCTGTATAGGAAAGCTATGCAGGAAGAGCTGCAGATGGAAAGGCAACTGCCAGAAAAATCACATTTGAGCTTAAAGACAAGGGAAGTGCACTCCACGTCATGGAAATGCGCCGGCAGGTTTGAGTACGTCTATCTAAAGACGTTTACGAAGAGTCATGTGGCTGAACTATTGCAGGGAGGAGGGCAGGGCCATAAAGAGTCTCATGTGTGGCTCCTTCCTTCAAAATACAATATTTTGGAAAATGGATACAAAGAAAACTGATCATCCTGTGAATCTTAGATATCATTTACTGAATGCTTACTTTGTAAGCATTTCTTATTACAAGGCATGTGCTTTAGATCAGCTATTTGTAAACTTCTTTGGTTATAAATTTGTTCAAAGTTTCAATAAGTGCTAAGGTCCATGTCCTCAGAAAATTAACTGGTATGATGTTACATAGGTAATGTTTAGGAGTTCAAAGGATGAAACACTTGGCATTTCACATTCTCTGCAGCGTTCTGGTTCCTCTGTCCCCTGCCCCCCACCCCCCCACCTTCTTTTCTTTTTCCTTACCTGCTTAAGAAGAGCCAAGACAAAGAGTGGGAAAAGCCGCAAAGAAAAAGGAACAATGAGTCCAGGATGCTGGTTACTTAGGACGGAAGAGCGGTAAGCTGAAAGGGAGTCAACGACAGCATTCACGAGGGCGTCTCGAGCATCACTCAGACTGGCAGTGACGGACCTGTCCACAGCTAGTGGAGGGGATCGAGACAAGAGACAAGAGGGAAAATGATAAAGGCCTCGCAACACCACTGCTAATGGTCTAAAAGATCATTTAAAATTATACAAAGTCTCTCTCCAGTTGATTCTATACACAAGTGTGGGGAGAAGTCAGATCCTTGCTGCCAGACTGCTGTCTCATCCCACAGCAGGGCTGGGCCTGCTCCCTGCTGCCGGAGACAATAGACTACCTCTCTCTGGAGCCAAAGGCCATTAGCTTGGCTCCTGTGGGTGGAGTTTACACCCAACTGATAATGGTTCCTATGAAGACCCAAAATCAAGTTAAGCTGTTACCAGAAATCTAGGATCCGCCTATCTTGCCGCATGTACACCCCCAATCCCTTCTCCTTCTGTAGTGCATATGTCCCTAGATCACCTCCTCCCATCACTGTAATACCTGTAGCACAACCCTTTCCTGTGACATATGTCTTCAACTGTAATGTGGGGGCTTGCAAGTCCCCAATGTTCGGAGAGAATATAAAAGCTTGGGGAGCATTAAAGTTCTCTCTCACTCCCTCCACGTGGACCACCAAGCTGGGCTGAGGTGAGCAATGTTGCTATGTATCATGCCTGACTGTATTATTGTATTATCTCTCATGCTCTCGATGACTTTAATATAATGCTTATATATCTCAACCGTACAATTGTGCATTACTGAACCCAGAAGTAGTATTACTGAACCAGTGAGTTCTAGTACCGGGTGGGGCTGGCACCTCACCCCCCAGCGACAATTTTATTTAATACTACACACAAGAGGCAAACAGCAATTAAAACGGTTGGGAAAGACTGAGAAATGGAAAGGGGAACCAGTGAGAGGAAATGGGATAAATGATGATACATCAAGGGGTTTTAAATAATTAAGTTGAAACAAACATATAAATTCTTGAATGTAAAACTGATGCTCTGCTTTGTAAACATTTCCCTAAATCACAATAAAAAAGTTAAAAACAACAACAACAAAATCCATGCTTTGGATAATCAAACTGACCCCTGAAGAAATGCTACTCTGCTCCTTCTTCACAGTATGACAACTTGGCAAGCAAGCTTTCTGAGCTCTAGTTTCCTGTAAGATGGGAAAAACTGCATTTCATTGAATATAAGATGCTACTGATTAAAATTCATCACGATATATCACTAAGAAAAAATACTGCAATGAACAAATAATGCTTTCTCAGCACATAGAATTTTTATTTTACATTTACTAAAATAGCTCTTAGCGAGTTATTTAGACATATTTCCATTATCTATCCTGCTACTCTGATTATATGCCTCTCTACATGCTTAACACTTTTTCTTTTCAGGCTTGAGTTTAAGCTAATAAAACCACTGGTACCTACCTTGTAGGAGAAAGGGTGCAAGGATTAAATTGACAATGAGCTGTATAGATATTTGAGAAAGGTACCAAAAATAAAAAATAAATTTAAAAATCAAGAAAACTATATCTCAGAAAGAAATAAAGAGTTAGCAAAATCAATAAAACTTTTGCTAGGCCACATGATTTGGTCAATGGTCAAAGCTAAAAAACTGAGGTGTGGTAGGAAATTGGTTTTCCATGATTCCAAGTATAATGTTTAATAATCCTTATGGTACACTTCTAGCGCTTATAAATCTAAGTTAATGAACTTATAAAAAGCAATGAAATATTAGTGTTAGGCACCAAGTAAGAGGAGGTTATTTAAGCGCAGAACAGATAAATCAATAGAGACAGAAAATAATTTAGTGGTTGCCTGAGGCCAGTGGAGAAGGGTCAGAGAAGTGTGTTGTGACTGCAACTGGCATGAGGTTTCTTTGTGGGGTGATGAAATGCTCTCAAATGACACTGGTGATGACAGCATGACCCTGGACACACCCTAAGAACAACTGAATTGTATACTGAAGATGAGTGAACTGTCTTGGCATATAAGTTACACTTCAATAAAGCTGTTTAAACTTTGCAAACGACAAGCCTATTTACTTCAGTCAAACACATCAGAGGCACACACACACACCAAGAAAAAAGATGTTCTTTTTTATCATGGAAAATAATAATACTATCATCTGCAGAAGATTATTTCATTCAAATTAGTTAACAGGTATCACAAAGAAAAACAAAGCTACATGTCTAATACTTACAAAATATTTTAAAAGATAACTCTTACCCATATTGGCCAATAACCCTGCTATTGCTTGAACATCAGCCCCAAGAAATATTTCATTCAGCGTTGAAACTACAGGCAAACACAAGGTATGGACACGGATTCTCCTTTCACCTTTGGGGAAGAGATATAACTGATGGTAAGGAACATATTTAAATGGTCTGTATCAGTCACTTGGAGCATAGTGGTTACGCACAGTAAGGTCGGCTGTTCTGAACCACCAGCTGCTCCTCAGGAGAAACACAGGGCTCCTGCTCCCACAGGTACAGTCTCAGAAAACCACAGGCACAGTTTTACCCTGTCCGATAGAGTCGCTATCACTCAGTACTGACTGGATGGCAGTGCATTGTTATTTTTGAGATTATGGAAAAAACACTTATATTTATTTTTAAATCACAGATTTAGAACTCAATAGGGTTATATAGTCTGTAGAGACAGTGTCAAAAGATTAACAAGTAAAACTGTTAAGTGTTAAGTTACTGACTACAAAATCCTTTGCTTAAGCTCTTTCTAAAAAGAGAAGAGTAATTACACTCAAGTGATTGTAATATACTAATTTGCTTGGGGTTTTGTTTTTTTTTAAAGTCTCTTTTTCTAAACTTTATTTACAGCTATATTTTGAATTTACACGTGTGGTAAAAGATATGACTACTCTACCCAACATGTGTTCTGTAGTCTACTTTGATATTTGAAGTCCTGAATAATCATAATTTGCTCTTTAATCACAGAAATAATTTTTAAAGAAGCTAAATGGTCACTAAGCTTTCTGTTTTATAACTATTCAAAATAACAAATATCAACAATTATACCTCAAATAATACACAAAAACTCAAAGCAGTTCAGAGACCTAAATGTAAAAGTGAAAATTATACTGTTCCTGGAAGATAATACAGGGTAGAAACCAGGGGACCTGATTTTCAGAACAAACAGCCTATCAAACAAAATTAACAACGCACAAATGATAGAAGATAAAACTGTTAACTGGGACTTCATAAAAATTAAACACTAATGCTCACCAAAAAACTTTACCAAAAGGGGAACTAAAGAGCTTACTAAAGAGCAATGACATATGTGATAAAGGTTTAATTTTTAAATTACAAAGAAACCATAAACAACTCACAATAAGAAGATAATCTAATTAAAAAAATGGGCAAAGGACATGAACGCACACTTCACCAACAAAGGCATATTAGGCAGTCAATAAATAGTGAAAACATTTGCAATCGTGAGCCATTTAAAAACCAAACAAGACCACTGCCATTGAGTCAATCCTGACTCTCAGCAACTCCATATAGGGTCTCTGAGACTGTGGGTCTCAGTGGAGCAGACTGCTTCAGCTCTGTCTTGAAGAGCAGCTGGTGCGTAGAAGTGCACATCAAGATCAAAAGGAGATGCTATCCTATCACTGCGAGAATGCCACTGATCCTCCCCCCCCCACCCAAACAACAACAACAAAAAACAACACATTCTGGTGAGGTTGAGGGGAGACTAAACTACTATATATTGTTGGAGTGGTAAAATGGTAACAACCATATGGAAAACAGTATGGTGCTTCCTCAGAATGCTAGAAATATAAATATCTTATGTTTCAGCAATCCCACTCCTAGGTATAAGAAAGGGCAACAACTTTCACTAGTTAAATTGTTTCCCCAACTGCACTTTGAGTATTATATTCTTGGTCATCTCAGCCTCTAAACGCAACTATATTCCATTTCACAAGTTCCCATTCCCTCTAATTCTATCTAATCTTCCACTGCCTTATCTCCCACTTGATTGGGAGTTTAAAAGATATTATAAGACCTACTTTCAGGTTCCTACATTAGAGGCATCGTTAACTTGCTGAAAAGAGTTGAAAATGGGCTCAACTCTTGCTTCATTCTCCCACCAACTTCTTAAGTCTCATCACCAACTATTAAAAGACGCTTTTCTGGTGGCATAGTACTGGGACTTTCTAGAATAATGGTTCTAGAAGAAAGTTCTAGAATACAGTCAGGATTTTTCTGGGTTCGTTCTCCACTAGCTTACATCTGTGCAACAGAATGATGATTACCCTAGTCACTTTAGAGTACATATTGAGACAATAGTTCTATCTTCCAAGAATAAACTTTGCTAATGAAAAGCAAAAAATGTGCATGCATCATTTTCATTTAATTTTCCATAACATTTTGAAGCCCTCTTATATATGACTATGTGGGTATGTCAAAAAAGACTTGCTACAAAATCACTGTAGCCTAATAGGTGTCAAGTTGGTTCCAATTCACAGTGGCCCCATGTGCAAAGGGACAAAACACTACCTGGTTCATTTTTTTACAACCTCTAATAATTTTCCCAAGTTCATCCTCTGTACATTCCACATTTTAATTAATAATGGATGTTGACAGCTGTTTCTTCTAATTTTGAATCTTATCCTATCCACAAATGAATGTCTTAAAAGCTTTGCTTCCTTCAAGTCATGAAGGCCAAAGCTACTTTGGGAAGGCAGCCCTTCCAGTTATGTTTTGAGTACCGTCCACCCCAAGGGGCCCATCTTCAGGCACAATACCAGATAATGTTCCACTGCTGTTCATAAGGTTTTCAGGGCCTGATTTTTCAGCAAGTGGACTGCCTCTTCCTTCTTTCTAATCTGTTCTAAGTTGGGAAGCCCTGAGAAAACCTGTTCACTATGGATGCTCTGTTGGTGGCATAACTCCCAGCATCACAGCACACATAAACCACCACAGTATCCCCAAGTGACAGGTGAGTGGGACTCAAAACTGACTGCCATTCAGTCAATGCTGATTCATAGCAACCCCCAGGGGTCCCTGTTTATGGAGTAAAAAGCCTAGTTATGCTCCTGAGGAGCTGCTGGTGGTTTTGGACTGCCAAGGGTATGGATTACAACCCAGTGTGTAACCACTCCACCACCGGGGCTCTATAAAAGAACAGAAGCTCTGATGAAATAAAACGATCAAAACGTGAAGCTGCCAGGAAGGTAAGGGGAAGGTGGGGGAGAAAGGGAGAGCCGATTATAATGATCTACATATAACCCCTCCCAGGGGGTCGGACGACAGAAAAGTAGGTGAAGGGAGATACTGGTCAGTGTAAGACATAAAAAAAATTTTACAAAATATCAAGGGTTCATAAAGGAGGGAGGGGAGGGGAGGGGGGAAGTGAGCTGATACTAAGGAATCAAGTAGAAAGAAAATGTTTTGAAAAGGATGATGGCAACATATGTGCTTGACACAATGGATATATGTGTAGACTGTGATCAGAGCTGTACGAGCCCCCAATAAAATGATTTTTTTTTAAACGCACAAAAAAACCCATGAAGCTGTTGTTTCTTAACATATGCTCTATCTAGGCCTTATCCATTTCTGAAGACACTGTGTGCATCCAACTGCCCCCAATCCCAGGAAGAATTCTGTACTCTTTGACTAATGCTACATCAAAAAGGAGTACTGGCATCCCCAGGGACTCAAATAACATTCCTTTGAAGTGTTCTTTGAATTTTATGGCCAAAAATGTCTAGAAGGTTAAGAGTGAAGTTGTAGGGTGATGGAGCTAAAGTTTCCCAACAAAGGTTTTGTGGGACAGCCTTTGCTATCATTGGAGAATAAAGAGGTACACTGTCGAGACGGAGAGAAATCCTTGGCACAATGTTGCTGCCCTTTTTCTCACCACCGCCCTTCTCCATTTTCTTAAGTTTTCTTCATAATAAACCCGTGATTAGTGATAAAAAGACGTAACAACACAAATGTGCTTGACACTATGTATGTATGTATGGACTGTGATGAGTTGTACGAGCCCCCAATAAAATGATTTAAAAAAAAAGATGTAACAACATGGCAGGATCAATATCAAATACACTATGCTAGCGAAAGAAGCCAGATTTAAAAGGGTATATACTATACTATGTGATTCCTTTTATAAGATGTTATGGGAAAGGCAAAACTAGGGACAGAAAACAGATCAGGGCATTTGGAGATGGAAGATGGGAAAGGCATTAACTATAAAGAGGAACAGGGAAATTTGTAGGGTTGGGGGTTGCTTCTATATCTTGATGGTGGTAGTTACATAACAGATTTTCAGAACTTGTGGAACTATACACTATAAAGCTGCATTTTACTGTATGTAAGTTACACATTAATTTTTAAAAAGAATAATAAGAAAATTCAATGAACAGAAAAGCGACTAAACTATCCTTTCTTTAAATACAAAATGGGATCTTCTAAGACAGCAGTGAGTCATGACCCCTTTGGGGGTCACACGACTCTTTAACAGGGGTCGCCACGACCATTGGAAAACATGTATTTCCGATGGTTTTAGGAACCGAGATACCGGCTGCTCAATCCGTCTCCAGAAGGGTCCTCCCACATGCAGATACACCCACATATGAGTACCCGGCATGAAGACTATTATTCATGCTACACCATGCTTCAAGACAACATTTCATTTGTAATTAGAAATAAGTATTTCACAATATATAATTACATATTGTTTTTGTGATTAATCATTATGCTTTAATTATGTTCAATTTCTAACAATGAAAATACATCCTGCATATCAGATATTTACATGAAGATTCATAACAGTAGCAAAATTCGTTATGAAGTAACAACGAAAATAATTTTAAGATTGGGGGTCAGCACAATATGAAGAACTGTATTAAAGGGTGGCAACATTAGGAAGGTTGAGAACCACTTTTCTAAGATAAGATAGATTTATATGTGTTTATATATTTAATATTAATACATATTTCACAAGGGTCAGACTGAGTATTCAACTCAACTGCAACGGATTTGGTTATTTGCTTTTTTGAAAAAGAAATCCAAAATACTTCATTCTACATTTAAAGTTGTGCTGTGTATCGATTATAGGAATCCTAGAGCCCTGGTGGTATAGTGGTTACACTTTGGGCTGCTAACTACAAGGCCAGCAATCTGAAACCACAAATCGCTCCTTGGGAGAAAAATGAGACTTTCTACTCTCATAAAGAGTTACAGTCTTGATCACTGAGTCAGAACTGACTCAATGGCAGCGAGTGAGTGAGTGAGTGAGTGAGTGAGTGAGTGAGTGAGTGAGTGAGTGGCACTACAGGTTCAATGCTAAACTGCTGTTCAAACCTACCAGCTACTCCATGGGATAAATATGAGACTGTCTCATGCTTCCATAATGAGTTACAGTCTCGGACACCCAAAGGAGCAGTTCTACTCTGTCCTATATGGTCGCCACGAGTCACTTAATAAAAGTAGTTTGGTTGGCGTTCATTATAAGGCGCTATAGTGGCATAGTGGTTAAAGTGTTCAGCTGATAACCAAACAGGTCAAGGATTCAAACCCACCATCCGCTCTGTGGGAGAAAGCTGTGGCAGTCAGCTTCTGTACAGGTTTCATCTTGGAGACAGACTAGGGAAGTTCTACTCTGTCCTTCAGAGTCACCAGGAGTCAGAGTGGACTCATTGGCAGTGGGTGGGTATTAATTATAGTTATCCTACAAAAATTAAACTCCTCTAACATTACAGATTTCATTAAAATATCCTCATTATATATATATTTATACATTTTGAAAAGGCTATAAAAATGATTAGGCTAAACACAAAAACAGTCCCTCTTTTAAAAAAAGGCAATAAAACACAGGGGTGGGAGTTGTAAATATTTAAAATAAAAAATAGCTGAACTCAACTTTTTTATACCACTTATAGGACAAAATAGAAATTATAAACTGATTAGGAATAATAAATGACACCATTTCAAAAAGTTTCCTATCTTTCAACACTTTACATAAATAGGCCCAGCACTTCCTATGCCCTTTCCTTTATTTTTATCCTTAACCCTTATCATTATACGAGGGAGTTTCAAAACATTTGTGGAAAAATGGAATTAAAGATAATGAAAAATTTCCAAGCTTTTGGAAGCCTTCTTGTATGAGATATAGTTTTACTTATTTATCATGTTTATTGTTTGTCTTCCCTTCTAGAAATAAGTTTTATGCTAACAGGAATTTTCAAACTATGATGCTGTAGTACCATTTAATACATAGTTCAAATATCTTATACATAGTTCTCTCAATAGGTATGTGTTAAAATACATAAAAAACTAAAACGATTTGGAAATGAACACCAGCTATCTTGCCTGATCAGTAGGAGCAATGATGCTCGAAGAGTAATAGCTGTCTACTGTCCTCAGAAATGAGTTGCTGCTAACTGCCTTTGAGGTGGCGCTAACTTATAGGGACCTTGTGTGGGGAGGTCAGACACTTACAGGCATCCTCCCAGAGGGTGATCAGTTGCCCAGACTGCAGGGGGCCCCATTCCCTGCTGTTTAAGGACAATGGACAGGCCCTCAGTCATCAATTTGGTTCCTGTAGGTGGAGTTTACACCCTACTGATAATGGTCTCTATCAGTTGAGCCAGGGAACAGGTCAAACCAGCTCTGTGACATCCAAAGTGAGGCTGTCATCCTGTATCTAGGATCCACCCATCTTGCCACATGTATACCCCCAGTCCCCCCTCTTCCTATTGCGTGGACACCCCTAGATCATCCCCTTCCACTACTGTGTTACCTATAGCACAACCCCTTCCTGTGACATAGGTCTTCTCCTGTAATTAGGGGCTTGCATGTTCCCAGAGAATATAAAAGCCTTGGCTAGCATTAAATAGCTCTCTCTCTCCATGTGGACCACCAAGCAGGGCTGAGGTGAGCATTGCTACCATGAACTGTGTCTGACTCCATTATTTCAATATTTCTCTTCTATCTCTCATGCTCTCTATGACCTTACTATAACCTGTACTTATTATCGCTGTACAATTGTGCCTACTGGACCCGTAATGATGTGCTAGGGACTGGCTTCCCCTTGCAGGACCTTTTGCGCAGCAGAACAAAAAGCTGCCCAGTCCCGCAGCCCCTTCAGGATCGCTGGTCTGCCACTGTTGCAATTACTGTAACAAGTCATTATTACTGCTTCCCTTGTGTTCGCTGACCCTAGACAGGAGGGGGTTGGTCTTAGGGCATGGCATATATAACTACATCTAAAACTTACCTTTGCTAGATGTATACAACAGTGCTGACTGAAAAGAAACCAACTGAGTGTCAGTAAGATTCTCTTCTACGGACATCTGTACTGCATACCCAGCATCTGGGTTTACGTTGGGCAAAGAGAGTAAGTCTGTTGACCGAACAAAGAAGTTCCCATGGAAAGTATGAATGGAAAGACCTAGAAGAGAAAGAGTAAACAAAATTATTTATATGCAATTATATATGGGTATTTGATCCTGGACAATTTTCAGACTGGCATAGATGAAAAACTTCAGATACTATGAATTATATAGTGACATTCCCCAAGAAAATAAGCTATCATTGGTGTATTTGCAATCTATGGATTAGAGGTTTAAGTATTTATTATCATTTGTTAATTATTATTTTAAAAAATTATATAGTGACAGTGAAGGATAATAGACATCTTTTTCTTTTTTCCTTGTTCAAGGTCTGTTTGTTGGCCTTTAGGAGTGTTTTCTGGTCGAATCTGATGGGGCGCCAAGCCCTGGCTCCAAAATCTATTTTTGGTATTTCCTTGGGACTTCCTTGTTCTGCTCCCCTTGCTGCTCTGTTGTATGCCCTTAGTGTTTTCCCTCGGTGTGGTGGGGTCAGACTGGGCGCGATTCCCACACTGTGTCTCCAGCGTTGTCCCCTGTAGGACTGTGGGTCAGTGAGGGAAGTCGTGTCTCGTAGTGGGATCAGCCATATGGTCCACTCTGTGCATTGGCTGTTCGGAGCAGGGATATCATCCTCCAGGCTTGGTGGGTCAAGGATGTGCTCCACTCTCTCTTCCTCCCCCTTCATTTGCTCCTGTGTGCTCTGATCAGACATGTCCCTCTCCCTGAACTGTAGCTTCAGTGCTGTTCTCTGAAGTAAATTCTTCTGGTGGAAGGGGCAGGTGTCCACGTAGTTGGGATTGGAGCTGGCCCCTCAGACCTCTCAAAAGATATCTTTTTCAATGAAGGTGGGAACATGGATATTTTAAAAACTTAAAAAGATAATTTGAGAATTTTGAAAATTCTAAATGAATGTTAGACTATAAAAATCTTAAACCTAAAAATTAATGTATAGACTTATACAAGTACCAAATTAATATGAGTAAAAGTAAGGGCACCCTCTCATTCCCTATGTTCCAGCATTCTTACTGTAATCTCTTTGGTGTATATTGCACTTTTCTACATATTTATATACTTATGTGTATCTCCATAGAAAATATCTAACATGATACATTTGCATATGTGCTATATTTTTAACATGTAATATGTCCAAAGGCTATAAGACAAAGTTTGACTATCCTCCCTTCTAAGGAGCATTCTCCATAGAAAATATGTAACATGATGTATTTGCATAAAAACCATATTTTTAATATGTAACATGTACAAAGGCTATAAGACAAAGTCTTACTATCCTCCCTTCCAAGGAGCATTCTGAGTATACTTCTCCCAAGGAAGACTGATGCACAGTTGAACAAAGAAACAAAAATCACTGTCATCAAGGTAATGCTGACTCAGAGCAACTCTACAATGACAGGGCAGTACGGCCGTGTGGGTTTCTGAGATGTGGGAGCTGGAAAGCCTTGTCTTTCTCCTGTACAATGGCTGGTGGTTTCAAACTGTTGAACTTGCTGTGTTCGCAGCCCAATGTATGACCACTACACCACTGGGGTATATTAAATAGCTTCTATTTTGCTAAGTAGAAAATCTTAAAAGGTCAGTCAATTTTCAAAGAATGGGACATCTCAAATGTGTCCTATAAGGAATAAACATTAAAAAATGACTAGAGGTAATATATAAGTTCAGCAAGGTTTCAATATACAATATCAATATATAAAAATCAATTGCATTTCTACAGAGTAACAATCAATAAGCAAAAATAGGAAACTAACACATTTATAATAATATTAAAAGGAATAAAACACTAGCAGCAGTTCTCAACCTGTAGGATGCGACCCCTTTGGGGGTCAAACGACCCTTTCACAGGGGTCGCCCAATTCATAACAGTAACAAAATTACAGTTATGAAGTAGCAACGAAAATAATTTTCTGGTTTGGGGTTACCACAACAAAAGGAACTGTATTAAAGGGTTGAAGCATTAGGAAGGTTGAGAACCATTGTACTAAAGAGTTGATTTAATAAATGTTGAAGTTATATTCAGAAAACTCTAAAATACTTTTGATGTCAATACAGATCTAAATAAATAGCTTGTGAATGAGATATTTTTATATTGGTAATTTGGCAGTATCTCTCAAATTAATCTTTTGACTCAATGCAATCCCTATAAAAATCCCAGCTGGGGAAAAAAAAATTTAAAGAAGAAAAAAAAACAAAAAACAAAAAAAACCCAGCTGGCTTTTTTGCAGAAATGAACAAGATGATCCTTAAATTCATATGGAAATTCAAGGAACCTAGAACAGCCAAAACAACCTTAAAAAAGAACAAAATTGGAGGAGACACAATTCCCCATTTCTTAATTACTACAAAGCAGTAGTAAACAAGACAATATGGTAATGGAACAAGAAGAGGTACATATCAACAGACTACAGGCTAACATGGATCAACTAATTTTTGTCAATGGTGCAAAAACCATTCAATGAAGGAAAGTATAATCTTCCTAAAAAAGATGCTAGGAGATTGAATATCCACAGAATAAAGTTAAGCCAAAAACAAAAATTACACCAAATACAAAAATTAATTTAAGGGGAACCAATTACAAGGATCTATATATAACCTCCTCCCTGCGGTACGGACAACAAAAAAGTGGGTGAAGGGAGACGTCGGACAGTGTAAGATATGACAAAATAAGAATAATTTATAAATTATCAAGGGTTCATGAGGGAAGGAGAGTGGGGAAGGGGGAAATGAGCTGATGCCAAGGGCTCAAGGAGAAAGCAAATGGTTTGAGAATGATGAGGGCAACAAATGTACAAATGTGCTTGACACAATGGATGTATATATGGATTGTGATAAGAATTGTATGAGCCCCTAATGATTAAAAATAATAATAACAAGTGGATCATGAACTTATGTAAGAGAGAAAACTAAAATTCTTAGGAGAAAAGAAGGGCATAAATCTTTGTAGCCTTAGATTATGAAGTGATTTTGTCTATAAAACAATAAAAGAAAAAAGTTATATATATATATATGAATAGACATCACTAAATTTTAAAACATTTATGCTTTTAAAGGCTACCATTTGAAAAAAGTAGAATGGCTAAAAAATTCTGCAAATTATATACTCTTATCTGATAGGAGATCTGTATCTGAAACATATAATGAACATTTACAAATCAATAATAAAAAGACAATCTAAATTTTAAAATAGGAAAAGGCTTGAATATACAGACAGACAAACAGCAAATAAGCAGATGAAAAAATGTTCAATACCTTTAATTATTAGAGAAATGTAAATCAAAACCACACCAAAGTACCACTTTGCATTGTCTAGGATGACTAATAAAAAATGACAGAAAATAAGTATTGAAGGAGAGGTCAAAGCAGACTCATGTATTGCTGATGGAGATGTAAGACAGTACAGCCACCAGGGAAATGGTTGAGCAGTTCTTCAAAAAGTTAAGCATAGAGTTACCAGATAACTCAGGTACAGACCCGGAGTTACCTGAAAGAAATTAAAACACATTGTACAAAAACTTATACGTGAACGCTCATAGCAGCATTATTCATAATATCTAAAGGTGGAAATCTAAGAGTCCAGCTGTAAGACTTTTATTTTCAGTTGTGGTATAATCCACTGCGAAGGCTGCAGTCTTGATCACCAGTAAGTGCTTCAGGTCTGCCTCACTCTCAGGAGAGAAGGTCGTGTTATCTCTACATCGCAAGCTGTTAATGACCTTGTCTCCAAGCTTAATAATGACTTCTCAGTCACATAGTTCAGCTTCCTGGATTATTTACCTAATATACAGATCAAAAAAGTATTGTGAAAGGATACAGCCCTGGCACACACCATTCTTGATTTTTAGTCATATAGTACCTTCTTGTTTTAAACAATCGCATCTCAGTGTTTACGGATTCTGAATGATGATTCTGGAATTCTCAGTTTTTGCAATGTTATCCATAATGTGCTACGTTCTACACAATTGAATGCCTTTGTATCGTCAATAAAAGGCAGATAAACATCTTTCTGATAGTCTCTGCTTTCAGTCAAGATCCATCTGACACCAACAATGACACATGTCACTACATGTTCTCTTCGGAGTCCACTTAAATTTTTGGCAGTACTGTTGCGATTATTTTTAAATTATCTTCAGCATGTCATATTAGTAATACAATCTGATAATTTCCACAATCTTCTGGGTCAACTTTCTCTGGTTATTATATTCACAACAGTGCCTAGGATTTTGTTTTGTGTTCACATTGTTTCTTCTCTTAACTATGTATTCTGTCAGAGTCAGCAAAGTATGGGAGAGTGTTAGTTTGGGTAGACTACAGACACAAATCCAGGGAGACTCATATGTGTACTACAGAGAGTCTTATATAGAAGGGAGATTGTCTATTGAGAAAACATCCCAGCCCAGTCCAGATCAAGTCCAGAAGTTCGATATTACCCCATATTTCGATTCTAGTCCATAAATTCCTCTTTAGACCCACGCAGTGATGCAATGACACTGAATGCAGGAAATATCACAGCCCAGTGGGTGGAAAGTCTCGGAGATATAGTTGTGGTAAAAGCGTCTCAGTGCTGGCATGGGTCTCCACAAGCTCCCCTAGCTCCGAGGCTCTGGCTGCCATTAGCCTGTCTCCATGTGGCTTGTCAACAAGAATGTCTTGCAGGGAGTGTGGGTGTGTCCTGCCTCCAGCAAGCTATTTACTTCCTTAGGGCCCCCAAATGAGGTCATCAAGCTCTGACCTGAATGACAGGCTAAACTCCATCCCTTTACTCTTAAGTCTCAAATTGACAACAGATTATGTAACTATCATCGAGAACTTCAAAAGTTGGTTGAAATTTTTCATAATTATTTTTTAAATTCACAGACCATACAGTTCAATGGTTTAAATATATTAAAGTGTAGTGCAATCATCACCACAATTTTAATTAATACATTTTCTTCATTCTTGTATCCATTACTATTAGCTCCTCATTATGTTCTAACCTCTCCTGCTATAACCCCAAGGAATTATTAATCTAGTGACTGTCTCTTTAGTCTCTGGATTGCATATAAAGAAAATCATATTTAAAATGTCCAAGGACAACAAAATAAAACAGAAAAAATCTTAATCCTAGAGAAAGCAGAAGGTAATAGCAACTAGAACAAATTAAAACTGAGTCAAAGGGAAACAAATGATCATGTTAAATTTTAACCTAACATCTGTAATCCACTTTCAAATGCACTCTGAAGGCAAGATTATTTACATTGCTGGTGGGGACTTGGTGGGTTTTTGGCTTTCACTGTCATCCATAGCCTTTTGAAATCTGGGTGCTCAGATTTTAAGCTCTAATACAATTTCCTCCTTTGATCTTAGATTTTATTATTTATAATTCTTATCACACTCTGTGTATACTTAGCTGACAGTTCACTTAGATGGTTGCTTGAAGACAAGCCTTTAAGACACCAGATGGCTGAGCACAATCTGATTTCTTCACCACACATTCCTATAGAACCCATGTCTTCAGTGATCGCTCCAGGAGGGCAAGTATTGGGCAGGGTCACCTCATAACAATTAATTGCTCTTAGGTTGGGGATTTTTCCATTGTCTTTTAACTCCATTTTCCACACACCTTTTAAAGTTCCCTCATAACTTTGAAGAGTATATTTTACAAGACTATGTAAAAACAACTATATTTTGGGGTATCATAAACATTTGTTCTTAGTAAAAGCTTGTGTCCCTACCTTTGGTGCACCGAATTCTCATGACTGCTTCAAAGCCAATCTTGCGAGTGAGGTATCTCTGCAGTTCTTTCTGTAACTTCCGTACTTGGACTGGGTTATGCTGATGATGATAGGAGGGGTAGTAACAGACACTACCTGCTGAATACCGGGAAATACAACCTGGAAGAGAATGCACAAGCCTTATAAACTATACAGCAAACTACGATCACTACCTCAAAGTAACTAAGGCATTTAAATCAATCCTGCTTTAACTTTCCAAGATACAGAAGTATAGACATTTCTCTGTACTAAACATTTAGAACAAAAGACTGTACTGTTCATAATAGACTAAATTGTTTAGAACTCTTCCAAGGGATTAAAAATTCTTTAGTTGTACTCTACCTTGAATACTATCATATAAATAGTATTTGATATGCACTTGAGAAAAAATAATCATGAGAACTTACCCAGAGAAGCCAGATCTGAATACTGTCCACTAAGAAGGAATAAGTCAACAGCTACCTGCTGACCAGAACAGTCCAAGGCTAATTTCTTATAAAAGTCAGTGGATGGTGTCAGATGTATTTCCTATTAATAACAAATGACAATGATTAATCTTAAAAAATAATTACAGTAATTGTCATACATTTTAAATATATATCAACATTGCTAAGAATGATTATCTCTGGGCATTACACAAAATCTTTCGCTCTGTTAGATTTTCTGATTTTTTCTTAAGTAAGAAGCCTTACTACTAGTAATTTTCTATATTTTGTTTGTTAGTTTGGTTTAAATTTGTTTCTATAATTTGTTTAAAAGAAATGAAAAAAAGAGGAAGAAATGCAACTAACATAGGTACTCATTTCCTGATTAGTAAAGATAAACATTTTTTACAACTAAAATCTATTAAATGCTTATTATACTGGAAATTGTTCTAAACAATTCATACATACTATCTATTTAATCCCCTCAAGCACTCTGAGATAGGTGTCATCATTATTTTACACACACAGACATGTGCACTTAGGAAAATTCATGGAAAATGGAATAAAACGATAATGGGATTTTCCCATAAACTTTTAAAAGACCCCTCATATAGATGTAAAAATGCAGAGCAGCAGAAATCACATAACTATTCAAGCCATACATCCAGTGTTGCCAGGTGCGGTGGCGCTGGTTCCAACTCACAGTGACACCGTACAACAGACTTAAACATCACCTGGTCCTGAACCATCCTCACGATTGTTCTTCTTGATCCCATGTTGCCGCCACTGTGTCATTCCATCTTGTTGAGGGCCTTCATTTTTTGGCTACCCCTCCACTTTACCAAGTATGATGTCCTTTTCCAGAGATTGGTCTCTTCTGATAGTATGCCCAAAATATGCGAGACAAACTCTTACCATCCTTGCCTCTAAGGAACACCGAGGCTGTACTTCCTCCAAGACTCCCATTAAGCAGTAGTATTTAGACAGTCAACACTATGCCTGACACCATTATAGCAAACAACTTTTGCTCCCATAATCTGTGGGAAAGGTCTCAAACTCTAAGTTTATACATACAAAGTGCTCACATGCAATCCTTGACAGTCACTACTTATATACCAAATTATGACTATTCCAAACTGGTCATCTAGGATCTACTTTGTTCCTAAGCAGCATATTCTCTTACTCTGCCAGATTTTTCTATCAAAGGCAAGTTGGATTGCTAGTGGCCTGCTTAAAAACCTGAGAGTGAAAGAAGGTGGATCATGTGAGAGAATAATGGAATAAGCTGGGAATGACTGTAAGAGAGAGAAAATGCCTACAAACTCCCTTATATTCACTCCCTTCCCCCAACTGAAAACACACACACACACACACACACACACACACACACTCTATGATCAAGGGACAGAGCATCAGCATACAACTTATACAATGATAGCTGTCTAACCTTAGCAGATGACCTGTGGTTGGGTTCCTCTCGTGGTTTCAGGGCTCCCACTCCAAGAGTTGGGAGTTGTGTTTGAAAGACAGACATTCGACCACCAGTTGGGGACATCAACTTAAAGGCAGCCTGAAGCGCAGGGCCCAAGGCACTCTGGGTCTCCAGAGTCTTCCCAAACATTTGTGGCAAAGTTTTCAGTAAATCTTGGACAAGCTTGTGAAACAAAGCAAGAAAACTCAAGAGAGTTAGATTATAAATATACTTTCCCCCCACAGTACGTCAATAACTAATACAATAGACAAGAGACATTGAATCATGATGATGGTTAGAGAATCTACAGACAATACAATAAGCAATGAGACTCTCAAATGACAAGAAAGCCATTTTAAGTCAACATTATAAATCGGCGAGCAAGACAAATCAAAATTGGGGCCTTATAGTCCTTGCACATGCAATCATCTAGCAAAACTATAAGTTCAAAATGTACCAAAAGAACCATCCCAGTTTATATTTATTTTACTGCCATGAAGATGACCTTCTCAATGACCTCTACATACTCAATTCTTTTCATCTTCAAAGTGAGTTTAATTCTTTCCTCTTGCAAAATCTAAAATATCCAGTAAATTTGCCATCTAGCATTATCATTACAAAAGGAAAACAAAATAAAAAAACAAACAAAAACCCAACTACCTATATTCAAGTTGTTTTTAATTACAAATAAAAACAGTTATGGGTGAAAAATTCTTTGCACTATGGCAAAATCACCATTGCCAACAGCTGAGACCACAGCCTTGCTAGTTTCAATGTTACCCCTGTGGCACAGGTGCATGGACAGGGTAGACCACACCTCCTCAGACACCTTCCGTGCACCTCTCACTGTATTATGTCACGGCAATTTCCCGGCAGGCAGTACGAGTCTCTTCTGAACTGACCCAATGACACACTGTGAATCCGAAAAGTGAAGGGCACTGAAGGCAGTCTAGCTCACGGGCTCCTATGTTGTGACCAGATGCTTGATCTCAGCAACCCTCCCAACTTCCTGAATGGCTGGCAAGACTGGTTCCCTTTAGGCTTTCCTCCTTTGTGGAAAGGCTTATTTTCCACCTCATTAAAAGTAACTTGCTGCCAAGACTTAAAAAGTCACCTCACAGGCAAATCAAGAGCTGCTCAATATAATTTACTTTTAACTATGACCAAATATAACGTGTTACATATCTTAGAAATGTCAAAGAAAGAAGCAAAGTTTACTTAAAAGTTCATTTAAAAAATATACTCCTTCAGTATTTCAACTAAACATGTTGGGTAAGAAAATGTGCCTTACCGTATCATCAGAACAAAAAATCTTACCATAGTGAATGATGGGGGGAGTGCGGAGTGGAGATCCAAAGCCCATTAGTAGGCCACTGGAGATCCCCTTGCAGAGGGGTCTCGGGGAGGAGATGAGCCAGTCAGGGTGCGATGTAACAATGATGAGAAATACAACTTTCCTCTAGTTCCTAAATGTTTCCTCCCTGCTCCCACTACCATGACTCGAATTCGATCTTGCAAGTCTGGCTAGACCAGAGGATGTACACTGGTACAGATAGGAACTGAAAATACAGGAATCCAGGGCGGATGAGCCCTACAGGACCAGGGGTGTGAGTGGCGAAACAGGGAGGGTAAAGGCAGAATGGGTAGGAAAGAGGGAACCGATTACATTGAACTGTGTGTGACCTCCTCCCTGGGGGACAGAAAACCGAAAAGTGGGTGAAGGGAGACATCGGACAGGGCAAGATATGACAAAATACCCATTTATAAACTATCAAGGGCTCATGTGGGAGGGGGGAGCGGGGAGGGAGGAGGAAAATGAGGACCTAATGTTGGGGGTTTAAGTGGAGAGAAAATGTTTTGAGAAATGATGTACAAATGCGCTTTACACAATTGATGTGTGTATGGATTGTGATAACAGTTGTATGAGCCCCTAATAAAATGTTAAATAAATAAATAATTTTTCAAAAAAAAGAAAATGTGCCTTACCTCTTTACTTTCATTTAAATTTACTAGTAAGTTCTCTGGCATAGGTATAAAAACATCTGAAAGAATAAACAAATAAGTATTTACTTAAAACAAAATGTAATTGTTTACATTTCAAAGTAACCACCCCCACCTATAAAGAAAATCTACCTCTCTCACTCTTAGAGTACTGTCTGTGTATGTCCTAAGAGCCATCAAAGGAATGCTGATTCAGGTAGTCATTGCTTCTTGCCTACTACCTTGTAAAAACCTCCCAGTTAAAAAAGCATTTATCAGTAAGCACTCAGTGCATGCAAGTGCTCTGGTTTTCACATTAAAGGCAATTTCGAATGCTGCTTTATCACCTTGCTCAGCCTTGGAAGGCAGATAAAGGTCCCTCTGTTGTTGTTGTTAGGACCATCACAGTGGTTCCCGAGCGACCCTATGTGCCCAAGACAAGACACTGTCTGGTTCCATGCCATCCCCACAACTGTTGCTAAGCTTGAGCACACGACTGCACCACCTTATCAATCCATCTTGTTGAAGGCCTAGAGCAGTGGTTCTCAACCTTCCTAATGCCGTGACCCTTCAATACAGTTCCGCATGTTGTGACCACCCCCAACCATAAAATTATTCTTGTTGCTACTTCATCACTGTAATTTTGCTACTGTTATGAAGCCGGTAACCCCCGTGAAAGGGTCGTTCAACTCCCAAGAGGTTGCGACCCACAGGTTGAGAGCCACTGGTCTAGAGAGTCACTCTAGGTTTTAAAAAATATGTTGACTAACAAGACACACATGACTCTTATTTTTCACAGAAGTAACAGAGATCACCAAATGCTCTGTCATTCAGAAAGCAGGGCGTGCTCAGAAGTTTCCACCAACTAATAGGACTAAAAGATTACGTAAATAATAAAGTATATTAGCTGACTACATCAAATGAATTTCTCAGAATTCAAATTTACTAGGAATTAAATTCCTCTTCTGAGAGGAATGCAAACATGGAAGGTAAAATGGGTGGTGATGGGAGATTATAAATGTTTCACTGTTAAGATATACTTCACATACCAGAAACCCCATCCCTTAAAGGATATAATTTTGTGATGTTTAGCATATTCAGAATTGTGCAATTACCACTATCAAATTCCAGAACTTTTAAATCATCTCTCAAAGTAATCCCAAAGATACTAATAGTCACACTCCCTATTTGAATTTAGCTCCTCATTCCTAAACTTCTGGCAACCACTAATCTACTTTCTATCTCTGTGGATTTGCCTATTTAGGGCATTACCTATAAATGGAACCATATGATATGTGCTCTTTTGTGTCTGGTTTCTTTCACACAGCATAAAATTTAAAGATCTATCTGAGTTGTAACATTTATCAATACCTCATTCATTTTTATTGCCTTATTTTCTACTAAATTTACATCACATTTTGTTTAGCTGATAGATAATTGGGTTGTTTCCAATTTTTAGCTACGCTGCTATGAACATTCATGTAAAAATATTTTGTGTGGACACATGCTTTTCATTCTCTTGGGTACATATCTAGGAATGGAATTCCTGATCATCCTGCAGCTCGGAAGGGGCTTTGGTAGCATAATGGGTAAGCACTTGGCTGCTAACCACAAGGTCAGCTGCTAACCATACCAGCAGCTCCTTAGGATGAAAGACTGATAAGCTCTCAAAAAATTAAATAAAAAGACAAACTCACTGCCATGAAGTCGATGCCAACTACAGCTTAGGAAACCTTGTGGGGCCGTTCTACTTTGTCCTGTGGAATTCACTGTGAGTTGGACTTGATAGTGCACAACAGGCAACTTTATGTTTAATTTTTTGAGGAACTGCCAATTGTTTTGCAGAGTGGTTGCACTATTTTATATACCCACTAGCAAAGTACAGTACATGGGTTCTCGTTTCTCCACATCCTTGCCAGCATGCGCTATTGTTAGTCTTTTTTACTTTAGTCATTTTAATTGATGTGAGGTAGTATCTCCTTGTTATTTTGTTTTCCACTTTCCTGAGAAGTCTGATGTGAAGTATATTTTTGTGTGCTTATTAGCTTTTTAGAACAGCCCTGGTGGTGTAGTGGTTATGAGTTGGGCTGCTAACTGCAAAGTTAGCAGTTTGAAACCACTAGCCACTCCTCTGGAGAAAGACAGGACTTTCTACTCTTGTACAGAGTTGCAGTCTCGGACACCCACAAGGGCAGTTCTACCCTGTCCTATAGGGTTGCTCTTGGTTGGCATTAGCTCTATGGCAGTGAATTTGTTTGTTTTTAAGCTATTTGTATATATAAACTATTGACTATTGAATGTATATTAAAATCTTTTGTCTATTTTTAAATTTGGTTGTCTTTATAAAGTTGTAGGAATTCTGTTTATGTTATAGATAGACATCCCTTATCAGACACAATTGGAATTTACTAATTTACTGCTATTCTGTAGATTATCTTTTCACTATCTTGATGATGCCCTCTGAAACACAAATGTTTTGAATGTCAATGAAGTCCAATTTATCTATATTTATCTAGTTGCTTGTTTTTGATATCATATCTAAGAAGCTACCCACTGCTTAATTCAAGGTCACAAAAACATATTTCTCAGTTTTATTCTAAGTTTTATCATTTTAGTTTTCACATTTAGGTCTATAATCTATAAGTTTTATATATGATTTGCGATAGGGGTATACATATTCTTTTGCAACATAGATATCTAGTTCTGGCTTTATTTGTTGTTTTGTGAATAAAACACTATACTCACTAGCCTTAGAGAATAACAAGAGTTAATTCAAGTGCAATGCTTCCATTTCCTCTTCTGTTGTTGTGTCCTAATGACCTATGTACAACAGAACAAAACACTGCCTGAGCCTCCTCCACGCTCATGATTGTTGTGCTGGAGCATACTGTTGCATTTCCTCTCATAGACAGCTACTCTATTTAAGTCAAGGGAAAATAAGTGCCAAATAATAAACTAAGTAATACAGTTTTGTTTAGCTAAGAATATTCCTTGATACTCAACCAAATGTACTTGAGAAAAAATATTAACTGACTTGAGCCACAAAATATTAGGATCTGAACAATATCCTTTTTTCTGAACAATATCTTATAGCTAAGAGGCTTCTAAGAAATCCTAAAACGTCAGTAATCTTAGCCTGACTCAATCAATAGATATAGAACATTAGTAACTTTTACTCTCAGTATTCAGTTATTGCTCATGAAAGTCTTACAACTTAAAAAATCTGAATATGTATCTTTAAATTTTAATAATCTTCGATTATGTCACTAATTCATAATATGTATCTTTATACTATATATAAAACCAAAAGCCTTTTCTGCCCCCAGTTCATCTAGTAGCCATCCCTCTTCATTTCCATTCGTATCTTATTCATTTCCTTCAAAGTAATCCATTCCATGTAACTTTAGTGTTGATTACTCCGCATCGCCTTTCTCTTCACGAGATGAGCTCCATATTAGCAGGAGACCTGGCTGCCTTTGCTCACTAAGCGTCCCAGAATAAGCGGCAAAATACTTTCCTCATTAGTGCATGAGGCAAATGAGACAACTTAATGAGTTCTAACACTAACTTGTTTTTGTTGTCTTGTTCAGAATTCACTCTACCTCCGTGACCCTGATTCCTTTTCTATAAAGCGAGAGATTAAAGGGCAGTTACAGCTCCTAGTGATCTTACAATTTTATATTGAGGATTTTGCTTGATAAAGTAGATTCACACAATATACGCATTAATTTATCAAATAGTCACAATATGTATTTAAGGCTAAAATTTACTAAGGCAGCTCAATAACTTTAAGTATAAACACATACCGTCAATATCTGAAACTATTAGCATCTGCGGTTGAGAGAGACCTTCTTGAAGACTGTAGAAATGGATTGTACTATCAAATGTTATGAAGCCAATTTTCGTTCTAGTGTTGCCAGGAAGCCTAAAAATAAATTCAGAAGAGACTTTTATCAAAATCTCCCACATGTATGTATTAACATATACATACACTACATATTTGTAAGTAACAAGTAAATATCTAAGTTATCATTGTGGAAATTGTCCTGATGGAAACAGAAGCAATAGACGCAATGTTTAAAAATTTTGAAAGCATACCTTATTCAAAATAGAAAGACCAGATATAAGGTAAATAATTTAAGAAATTGTATGCAAAAAACCCCTAAAAGATACTTATATGTATAAAAATTTACAGATAACTTATTATTCCAACTCTAAAATATAATATACATTTAGGCTGTTCATCTCTTTGAAGAGGCTTGTCCAAACCTCTTCTTATATTGTTTTAATGCATTTAATTAAAATTCAAAGAGCAGCAAAGCATCTATTTCAGACAAGTCAAATATGTGGAACTACTGTTTTGTAAAAGGAAAGATACATTGGTTTTCATTCTCATGGTTCATGCTTGGATGAGTGAGTATCATTAGACTTATCAACAAACAACCTCCATATATAACTCACAAACTTAAATATAATAATGTTGCCATTTTCAACAAGGTGAGGGGGTTAACCTTTTTCTGATGAGATTAAGCCTTTCAAAATCTTCCATATTATGCAACTGTAATTTACTGAAAGGTCACACTAGCCCATATGAATTACACTAAGTATATAAAGACGGCTTAAAATACTTAAAAATATTTTAAGAACCTTAAGAGACACTATAACCAAATGCAATGTGTATACAAGTTACAGTTAAAAAGACAATTTCCAGAAAATGAAGAATAAAAAAATGAAGGTGGGTATGAGATCATTATAAACTCTTACTGTATTTTTACCCATGTAACTAAATAGTGCAAACACACACAGAACATGCACAGTGAGCATAGGAGACGAATGTAAAAGGGGAGTGTGTGCATGCTCCAGCCCCATCCCTGCCAAACTCATATAATGTGCACATTATTTCCAAAAAACACAGTGCTGACTATTTTGTTATGATGCTAGGATTGCAGTTGGGATTAAAAACCAAAACAAAACACCCCTAAAGTATTTACAAGTGAAACGACATGCTATCTGAGATCTGCTTTCAAATGCTAAAGAGAACAAAAGGAGTGTGTATATGGAGGAGTAGGTAAAACAAGAACCAAAAATGAAGAAAAACGTGAAGCTGGGGTACAGGTACGTGTACAAAGTCCTTACATTTCTCTTTCTGCTAATATGTTGGAATATTTCTCCACAATAAAGAGGTAACATTTTTAAAGGTTAAAACAAATATTTCAAATGGAAAGAGACTTAATGAATGATTTAAACGTACTTTTAAAAATTTACATTTTGTTTTGTATATTCTCTACAACAGGGATCCTCAAACTTTTTAAACAGGGGGCCAGTTCATGGAACCTCAGGCCCACTGGAGGGCCGGACTATAGTTTTAAAAAAACTATGAACAAATTCCTATGCACACTGCACATATCTTATTTTAAAGTAAAAACACAAACGGGGCAAAAACACCCAGCGGGCCGGATCAATGTCCTCGGTGGGCCGCAGTTTGAAGACCCCGGCTCTACAACAACAAAGTAAATTTAGAGTAAAAATACAGAACCATTATTGTACTTTAAAACCATTTGTTCACTCTGCCAACACTGTTCACTTTAGATTTAAGCTGAATGAAGACACTTACAAATCCAGATTGTCTAACAAACTCTGGCAAACCAAATTCAAGTATCCAGTTTCAATTGCATTATGAGATACATCAAATACAAAGAGGTACACAGGAGGTTGAGGTGGTCGTAACTAAAGAAAATAAAAAGGATCTCGTTAAATACATTTAACAGGATTGAATTTACACTTACATTTGTCTTATAACTAAGATATCGTGTTCAACTACGAAATGGTGAAACAATCATGGGTGAAGAAGAGAGAGAGCAGCATAACTACACTACATGGTGTACATATGCACAACTACGAAAGAAAAGTGAGGATGTGCGTGTCATACAATCCGATGACTGCTGTTTCTAGGACAGAAAAGGAGACTGTGATCAAAAGAGCTTCTGGGAATATTGGCAATATTCAATTTCTTAAACTGAGTAGGACCACTCTGGACATTTACTTAACTAATTATCTGGTAGGCCATACATCTTTAAACTTTTGGTATATGCATTATATTCACCACTTCGGGAAATTATAGCTCTGAAAGTGACTAACCAATTTAGTCTATTATTTAACCAACACATTTAAGCCAAATTTCAAAAAAAATGTGATATTCTACATTTTAAACTTCTAAACCTCATTTTGTTATTAATTTCATAAAAGGCATCAAATATCCAAAACCAAAATTACATAAAAAGTATGTAAGTCAAATGGCTTCAATTGGCCAGACAGTGAAAAATAACTACACAAAAATATATTAAGATATTAAAAGCTGGTGTTAACTATATAGCAAGTGGACTAAGTTTTATATATTAATATTTATCAAATAAACATCGATATTTATCAAAAAATTACCCTAAATATAAATATTGAACTTAAATACATAACAAGTAAGTACAGTAGCTTTGGCTGATTGTCTTGTGTTTTGATTTCAAAGGGCATTCTTTCTACTCTTGATAAACTGACTGGACTTGGAATCTACTTACAAATCAAATTTCAAGTTTGTGTTTTTTAAATTAATTCTATATACATGTTAATTCAAAAAAAAAAGCTGGTGTTAGCTCTTATCTTCATATTCCCCTTTTCCTTTGAAGTTGTTATATCACAGTCCAAGAGTAAGGAAATCAAAATGTCAGAATTTTTATGCAAACTTTACCATGTACTAAATGATGTTTGGCAAATAAAATAGGCTTAATAGCATTTCTCTAGCTTACTGTAGAAAGTAGTTTATGAGGATCAAACTACACAAGTACTTTATAAAACACAGTTAATTAAATACTACTCGGCATTAATGATTAGTATATTTTCAAGCTGCACTCGCTCACTGCACTGAGTGATTCTGACTCACAGCGATCCGATAAGACAGAGGACTGTCTCTGTGTGTTTCTTTTATTTGTTTCTTTTTTTTTACCCCGTGGGTTTCTGAGGCTGTAAATCTTTATAGCAGTGAAAACTGTTAAGATCTGAGATATTCAATCATAACATTATTTGTAACAAAAAAAGGTCAGAAGTGACTTACAAATAAATGTAATCCTAACATATTGCAAATTTCTGAGAAGGCAAGCAAGATTTAAATGGAACTTTTACATAAACTTTTTTTTCAACATACCCTTATAAAACATAAAATCCTAATAAATGATATGATGTTTTATTTAAAGCCCAGTGTAATGTAATGAGTATGCTATGCTGTTTAAAATGATGGACGCTTACCATGTACTCTGAAGGAGCCATGAACTCAATGGTAGCATTCTGAACTTCAGGTCTTCTGTGAGGTTCTCCATACACCCGGGTCAAAGGGTTGTACATAAATTCTTCAGGGACTGTGTAAAGTTAGCAGCACATAAAGATAAAACTAGTAGTTTAAGTTTAATAAACATTGCCTTTGGTTATTTTCTTAATTAAGGAATCTATAAATAATATTGACTCAACATTATGAGATAAATACATGTTTTGTGAGATTCATTTAAGTTTTTCATATACTAACGCTGGACTAAATGTATCTTGTTTTTATATCTATAATCACTGTAATTTTTCTTTTTCTATTTCTTGATTCCTTTGTCTTATTTTTTGCTAAAGCTGCATTTCTAAAATAGTTTGGATGACATTACATGCAAATTATTTCTTAAATGCAAGATTTGTCTTCAATTTCAAAATTGTATAAGGATATCAACTCTTTAAAGAATGGTGGTGGTGGAGTGAGTTATATGCTAGGCTGCTAACCGCAAGGTCAGCAGTGTGAACCCACCAGCGGCTCCAAGGGCGAATGATGAAAGACTTTCTATTTCTGTGAAGATTTACAGCCTTGACTACCCAAAGAGGCAGCTCCAGTCTGTCCTATAGGGTTACTATGGGCCAGAATCAACTTGATGGCAGTGGTTTGGGTTTTTTTGTGCAGGGGAAATTGATGCATCATTTGTCAGGCTCTGGCTGAACTCAAATAGTTCCTGGGTAGCACAAATAGTTAATCTGCTCAACTATAACTGAAGTGCTAAGATTTGGACTCCCCCAGAGATGCCTTGGGAACTCTGGTGGTGTAGTGGGTTATGCACTGGGCTGCTAACCACAAGATTAACAGTTCGAATCCACCAGCTGCTCCTTGAGAGAAAGATGTGGCTTTCGACTTCCACTAAGAGTTACAGTCTCAGAAACCCCCAGGGGCAGTTCCACCCTGTCCTATAAGGTCCCTAAGAGTCAGCATCAGCTCAACGGAAGTGAGTTATGGAACATGAGTTGTTTTATAACACCACTTATAATATTGTTCCAAGAGTATTTTCTAAATTAATTATGATTGCATCTATCTTCCCAGTAATTTAGGATGTTTAGGAATTAAAATCTCTATGGACTCTAATGGGTAAGCTAAAGTTCATTAAAGTTCATAAAGCTAAATATGACTTCAATCTTAATTACAATTTCATTCTACACTTTGAAGCTCATGATTTTACAGTTGAACTACACATTATAAAAACATGTTCTGAATTATTATAGAGTTAAGAGTTCCTTTCTTATCCACAATTACTGTATATGCTCGAGTATAAGCTGACCCGAATATCAGCTGAGGCACCTAATTTTACCACAAAAACTGCATAAAAAATGTGTTGAAAAACTTGGCTTATACATGAGTATATACGGTACTTCTTTTCTGAAAGCACACATACAGTATACACAAATTTAAAATGGATTAAGAACCTAAATGTATAAGCTAAACAAAATCTTAGAATAAGCAGAGACATGTTATCATTAGGCCTATATTTCAACAATGAGTTCACCAATGTAATAACAAAAGTACAAATAGCAAAATAGAAAATAAATGGGCATCATAAAAATGAAAAACTGGTTTATCATAAGACTTACCCCCAAAATACAAAGTACTGACTGGAATAATATCTTCAGAAACCATATATCTAACAAGAATCTCTCATAATCAGAATGTATATAAAACTTTAACAACTTCATAATTAAAAGACAAATAGCCCAATCATAAAATAGGCAAAAGACTTGGTTGGACCAAAGAGGGCATTCAAATGGCCACCAAACATATTAAAACAAAGAAAGATGTGGACAGCACTGAAGCTGCAGCTCAGGGGGAAGGACATGTCTGATCAGAGCACATGGGAGAAAATGAAGGGAGAGGGAAGAGAGAGTGGAGCTCATCCTGGCCCACCAAGCCTTGAGGACGGTATCCCTGCGCAGAGCAGCAAAGCACAGAGAGGACCATATGGCCGGCCCCACTAAAAGACTCGACATCCCTCACTGACACATAGCACTACAGGGGACAACACTGGAGACACAGTGTGGGAACTGCGCCCAATCTGACCCCACCACACCGAGGCAAAGGACTAAGGGTGTGACAGAACAGTAAGGGGCAGAGCAAGGTAGTCCAGAGGGAATTCCGAAAATAGACTTTGGAACAAGAGTGTGGCACCCCATCAAAATTGACCAGAAAACACTCCTAAAGGTCAACAAACAGTCCTTGAACTATTTAATGACTTTTCCCTTTTTATGGTCATTGGTGTTTTATTATTTTTGTTATTGTTTTGTTTTCTTTTGTTGCTTTGTTTTGCTTTGTCTTTTTTGTGTGCATATTATTATCTCTGCAGGACAATCTGGAGGAGAAAACAATGGACCGATGGTTCTGGGGGGGACAAGGGAGAGGAGGAGGCGGGGGAAAAGGAAGTGGGTGTTAACAACCTTAGGGACAAGGGAACAAGTGATACAAAATAGATGGCGAGGAGCGTGTGGGAGGCCTGGTAAGGTTTGATCAAGGACAATGTAACCGAGAGGAATTAGCGAAACCCAAATGAACTGAGCATGATAGTGGGACAAGAGGTAAGTAAAAGGAAATAGAGGAAAGAACTAGGAGGCAAAGGGCACTTATCGAGGTCTAAATACAGGCATGTACATATGTAAATATATTTATATATGACGATGGGAAAATAAATCTAAGTGCATATATTTATAGGTCTTGTATTAAGGTAGCAGATAAACAGTTGGCCTCCACTCAAGTACTCCCTCAATGCAGGAACACTTTGTTCCATTAAACTGGCATTCCATGATGCTCACCTTCCCGACACGATCACTGAAGGCACAGTGATGCATAAGTAAATGTGGTGAAGAAAGCTGATGGTACCTGACTATCAAACGATATAGCATCTGGGGTCTTAAAGGCTTGAAGATAAACATGTGGCCATCTAGCTGAGAAGCACCAAAGCCCACGTGGAAGAAGCACATCAGCCTGTGTGATCACAAGGTGTCGATGGGATCAGGTATCATGTATCAAAGAACAAAAAATTATATCGTTGTGAATGAGGGGCAGTGTGGAGTGGAGACCCAGAGCCCATCTGTAGGCAATTGGATATCCTCTTACAGAAGGATTGTGGGGAGGAGACGAGTCAGTCAGGTTGCAGTGTAGCAACAATGAAACACACAACTTTCCTCTAGCTCTTTGATGCTTCCTTCTACCACTATCATGATCCCAATTCTACCTTACAAATCCGGCTAGGCCAGAGCATTTATACTGTACAGATCAGAGCTGGAAACACAGGGAATCCAGGACAGATGAACCCCTTAGGACCAGGGGTGAGAGCAGCGATATCAGGAGGGTAGAGAGAAGGTGGGATAGAAAGGGGGAACCGATCACAAGGATCTACATACAACCTCTTCCTTGGGGGACGGACAAAAAAAAAGCGGTGAAGGGAGATGTTGGACAGTGTAAGACATGATAAAATAATAATAATTTATAAATTATCAAGGGTTCATGAGGGAAGGGGTGGGGAGGGAGGGCAAAAATGAGAAGCTGATACCAAGGGCTCAAGTAGAAAGCAAATGTTTTGAGAATGATGATGGCAACAAATGTACAAATGTGCTTGACACAATGGATGGATGCATGGATTGTGGTAAGAGTTGTATGAGCTCCCAATAAAAGGATTTAAAAAAAGAAAACAACAAATTCAACATCATGAGCCATCTGAGAGATACAACCCAAAGATCTGAACACTAAGACCCAGAGACTTGTACACCAGTGTTCACTATAACACTTTCGCACTAGTCAAAAGGTAGAAACAACCTAAATGCCTATCAACATGAATGGATAAACAAAATGTGATATTGATATATATGAGAAATGAAGTCCAAATACATGCTACAGTACAGATAGAGCTTGAAGATATTACACTGAAGGAAATAATTTAATCACAGGACGAATTTTATATTGCTTCACTTATATGTCAATGTATAGAGATCAAAGATTATTAGGAGTGGGAGTAAGGCAGGGAGATGGTGTTAAGGGTGACAGAAAAATCTCAATGATTAAGCACAACGGCTGCACTATTAATTATTGTGGTAAATGCACTGTATTCCTAAAAAATGTTTAACTGGCAAAAGTTGTATGATAAGATATATTTATAACAACAACAACAAAGAACAACATGAACACTGTGGTAAAAAATTATATAGAAGAATCCTGATCTTAAAAGGGGGAAATACTGAACAGAATCTCAAATCTCACAGACTCTAGACTTTCTGGCACCATGGAAGTGCATGAAACCCTGAAATTTATTGTCCTGAGATCACCTTTGAACTTTAAACCAAAAATATTCCTTGACATCATCTTAAAACGGAAACAGTTTAGCATAATTAGTAAAACAAAGATCTGCCTTGAGCATTATGCTCTTTAAAGAACTATCTAAAAAAAAAGAACTATCTATACGGGGGTCAATGCTCAAGAGCTACTGAAAAGGAACAGAAACTTTTGGGGGCAATGAGTTTGAGCAGCAACTCCGAAAACACACTGCCATTGAGTCCATTCTGACTCATAGTGTCCCCACCGGACAGAGGGGAACTGGCCCTCTGGGTTTCTGAGACTTCAAATATCTACAGAAGACAGTCTCACTTTTCCCCTCGGAACAACTGGTGGGTTTTAACCACTAACCTTGTAGTTAGCAGTACAGAGTGTAACCTACTGTGCCACCAGAGCTCCTCCAATTTAGAAAATAATGGTGAAAACGATTGCAAACTATTGAACCGGTATATATTTTGTCATATATATTACCAAGAACAAAATAAATTACAAAATAAATGTAAGGACGCATATAAACAGTGAAACTGGCTGTAAAGAAATCTCATATTCCTCTATCTTCAAACTTTTAATGAAATTTCTTCCAGAGACTTAAACTCATACTTACAATCATACTTTTTTCTCTATCCCAAAGAAATCTCATTATGTGACATTCCTCAAGCGTGAATTAAGTTGTAAAACAGTTACTGAAAGACATCCTTCTCCTCAATTACTGAGAAAACTACATTTAACTAACCTTCTAAGCATTGCCCACTTCCCTTCATCGAGCAGCCAATGAATCGGGTAGCTATTCTGTGGACTATTTTCTTTCACTCCAGAGATAAGGCATGGGATGACCTCTAAATAAAATGTTGTCTTAAATTATTGGTTTAAGTAATACCATGAATTATGCACACAATATAATAAATCTAAAAGTGGTTTCAAGGTAGTATTATCACATTTTTTGTTTAAAAAGTATAGAGATGTTTATTTAAAGTATAGACATATTGAAAAAAAAAGTAACCAGTTCTCTCTGAGTGGAAAGATTACAGATAAATAAGAAGTGCTTCCTTTTGTGTGTGTTGTTTTCTTAACGTCACACCTGTATCTGATTTTCCTACAAATGTAAGGAAATATTTTTAAATGATTACAAAAGAATACATACCATCATTGACTCGGTAACATAAATTACACTTCCATCTCCTTTGGTCAAGAAAGCTGACAAAAGGATTGATGTATGTTCTGCATGAGCGGCATCTCACAATTGTACTGGAGGTAACCACAGGCAATTGCTGAAAAGATAGAAACGAATTTTTTGAAGGCTCAGTGATCATCATGTTTAAAGGTCAAACATCAATCCCTTCCCTCCAAATAGCTGTTGAAGATATAACTTGAGAAAAAAACGAGTAAAAGGGTATGTCCAGATTGCCACGCACAAAAAATTACACAGATAAAATGGACTGATTTTAAATTGTATATTTCTTCAAGAAGGATATTAAAGTTTGCCTTTGGGGGAAAAATTAAATATTTAATGTTGCAACACCACAATAATAAATTTGCGATATATATTTGAGATGAATGGAATAGGAAACAATTTACATTCCAAAACAAATAACCAACTAACTTATTAGTAAGTTTCTTAAGGTTTCATTAAGGGATCTTTTCATTCCTCAAAAAAGAATCATCATAAAGTAAGGATAAACTGTATTTAAATGTTCAATTAAGCCTTGAAATTGTGCTAATTAGAATTTATCTTGCCAAAGGACATTTCTACATATAAATTCGCATGTGCCGTAAATATATATCCATGTATATACTGCAGAAAATAGGGGAGAAAGTTATAAAAACTTCTTGGCCAGGAACCTTGTGGGAATAAGTCGCTGAACTCGGGAGCTTAGAACCACAGTCTGGGCATGTCGCAGTTCACAGAGAGAACGTTCCTCTATGCTGTAGTAAACAGTGACGGTTCTTAAAAACTAGTGAGCAGTCATATTGGTCTCTTCCAGTTCAGTGGAGAGAAGAGCGAAGAGAATCAAGGACTCAAAGAAAGGATTAGTCAAAGGACTGAAGGACCATGTGAGCCACAGCCTCCACTTCTCTAAGCCAGAGGAAATGGATGGTGCCTGGCTACTACTACCCACTGCTCTGGTTGGGACCCAGAATGTCCTGAACAGAATGGGAGAAAAATGCAGAACAAGTGGATGGGACTGGAGGAAATCCTGAAACTGGGGGCCTTAAACACCCTTCAAGCCAAGGACTGAACTCTTCCTAAGGAGTCACTTTGCAGCCACATGGCAAAGTATTGGAAAGGGTGTAGCGAGAATGATGGCATTCATGAGGAATGTGCTCCTCAAAACAGTCAAACACCTGAGACCAGAGGGCAGCATTTGTCCAAAGGCAAAGCTCAAGAAGGGGGTGGGAATGTGGAGGGAAGGAGGAATGCAGTTGTACTTGAGAAATTTCAACTGTTTATGAAACAAAGCATGTGAAATGTATGTGAATCGTTGAATGGAAAACTAATTTCCTATGTAAACTTTCACCTAGAGCATAATCAATAAATAAAAATAAAAATGCATATTGCATACTACCACCAAAAATTAGCAAAGCAGATAATATCCTATTACCATAAATTTTATTTTTTGGAAAGTCACCCTATTTAGGCGCTGCTGCTCTCAAGAATATATAGGAGTCAATTTCCTAGAGCCTTAGCATAAGGGTGCATGGCCTCCTAAGCACCCCATTCTCTCCCAAGATGGCAGAACCGGGGACTGAGTAAAGTGTTTTAGTGGGTAAATAATTTGCTGACTTTTAAAATACACTATCAGTGTATTTCTTTTCTTTCAGTTACCTATACCTCTTGGATTTTTCAACAATAGTGCTTGTTCTACTTAATTTTGCACATTTGGTAATAAAATGTGGGATGAAACGCAAATAAGGAAATCAAGTTCCTAAAACTTGTTCTGTATCAGAGTCTCGCCTTGACAGTGAAAAATCCTCTTCAGTAAGGTCATTTTCCACCAGACAGTTACTTTTAGCAATGAAACATACCACCAGGTCTTTGAAAGGATGAAGCAGCAGCCCCAAGGGGAGTTTGGCTTTATTCAGTAAGGCCTGAGTTTGAGGAATGCCGGTCAGGGTGCAGCGAAACAACCTACATCGAAGTAAAAACATCCGTCAGTTGCTGCTATGGTTACTTTCGGACTGAAAAATAGTTTTAGGGTTGCACATGTTGACATTGGTCAAATAACAAATGGAAAAACTTCAATACACACTTTCGAAACTTATCCCATTAAAATATTTAAGTCTACATCCAATTCAGAAATACAGAGTAGAGTGTTATACTTCTGTATCACTTAACTAATTTTAGTCTCCTCATGGCTGATCTATAAAACAGCCTACATTACACTGAATTTAAAAGAGGAGGACTCAAGTTTGAAAACCTAAAGTTATGGTTATTATTGGAAAGTTCAGTTTTGCGGAAGGTCCTAAAAAAAGAAAATTTCAAAATAACAAAGTTCGATTTACAAAAAAAAAAAAAAATTTCATCAAATATACTTAATGTAAATTTTTAAGGATAAAAATGTTTTTTGAAGAGCAATTCAGCGTGAGATCAAATAAAGAATTATACAGAATCAAATCCCTGTACTTCTTTTGAAGAAAGGATGATAATGAATATCACAATCCCATCATAGCTGATACAAACAGCGATGGCAGCAATCAATTCACAGTTTAAGCCATTTTCCCGAATGAGATCAATTTAAAACTCAATTAAGTAAGCAAGTAAGACTTGTTTTCTAGAACTACTGTTTTTTTTCTCTTTCTTTTAATCATTTTATTAGGGGCTCATACAACTCTTATCACAATCCATACACACATTAATTGTGTAAAGCGCATTTGTACATTCATTGCCCTGATCATTCTCAAAACATTTCCTCTCCACTTAAACCCCCGGCATTAGGTCCTCATTTTTCCCCTCCCTCCGTCCCTGCTCCCTAGAACTACTGTTATAAATGATATATTTGTACAGTTTATCCATTGTACAGGAAGCTAAAATAAATCTGAAAATGTTTTTATGAGAAATGCTGTTCAAAGCCTTACTCTGGGCTACAGTTAAGTTTCTGGATATCTTCATGCAAATTTGGAACCGGAGGCTGCAAAGGTGTCGATGGAAGCATGTTTCTTTCTTGAAGAAGATTAATAACTCTTAGTCCTTCTGGGTGCAGACTTAATCCACTCATGCTTGCGGTTAGATGATTAGCACCTAAGGGAGTCTACAGATGAATAATTTCTAAGTAAATAACTCTGCAATGACTTTAGATGAAAACAAATATTTAGGGACTCAGTTACTTAATTTCTCTCTAACACAACTGTAATCTAGATTTCTTTGTCAATTTTTAAGTTCTGAAGAATGTAAAAAACAACAAAGACCTCATGAAATAGTCATTATTATTTTAATTAAACAAGGAGCCTTGGTAGCATAGTGGGTTATTCAATGGGCCCCTAACCATAAAATCAGCACTTCAAAACCACCAGCCGCTAAGTGGGAGAAAGACGCTAAGTGGGAGAAAGACGAGGCTTTCTACTCCAATAAAGAGTTACATCCTTGGAAATTCACAGGGCAATTCTACCCTGTCTTCTAGGGTCACGACTCAATGGCAGTGAGTTTTTTTGTATGATTAATTATAAAGAGATTCAACATATTCCTAAAGTTTTCTTCATGCACATAACAGTTGAGCCAAAAGGAGCAGAAAAGCAGGAGAGAGGGAGAGAAAAGCTATACCTGAGTAAAGGTCGGTGGCCCACTTGGGTAATTCAAGGAAGGCGGCGGCATTCCAGTTGTACTGGCTAGTGTTGTGTTCTGATAACCAGGTGGTAAGGAAGGATATGCATATCCAACACTTCGGCCCATTTTGGAATTCTTATTAGGAAACTGTGGTGTTGCTAGAAACAAGGTAACTTTTAAGTTCTATTTTGTACTCCACAATACTTTAAATCAACACATTCAAAACAATAGGAAATCAGAACTCTAAAATGCTTGGAATAATTCAATACTTTGACTTTTCAATTTTGTATAAGTTAAGGAAAAACTAGTAACAACTCTGTAATCTATATTAACCATGTTATACCAGTTAATATGGTATATAGCTAATAACTCTAAAGTCCTCTGAATAATTTAATACTTCGATATATCAATTTTATATAAGACAAACACTAGTAACAAGTATATAATCTAACTATAATCTATACTAACTATATTATTAATCTATACAAACTATGTTATATTATCCTAGTTAATGCACTGTATAACAATAAACCCACAAAATAAGTTTGGAATAATAAATTTTCTTTCATACTATCTACTAAATTTCCATTCAGGTTAAAATACTAATTCATCAAAATAATAATAATTTATAAATTATAAAGGGTACAAAAAAAATTATAACGGGTACATAAGGGAGGGGGGAGCAGGGAGGGAGAGGGTGATACCGAGGGCTCAGGTAGAAAGCAAATGTTTTGAGAAGGATGAGAGCAACAAATGTACAAATGTGCTTGACACAATGGATGGATGTACAACTTAAAAGAGTTGTACGAGCCCCCAATAAAATGATTTTTTTTTTAATGGTTTAGTATTAAGGTAAGGTTTAGGGTTCAGGTGGGTGTTTGACTTAGGGTTAAATTTAGGGTTAGCGTTAGCATAGGGTTACAGTTGATGCTAGGGTCAGTGTTAGACTTAGGGTTAGGGTTAGGGTTGGTGATAGGCTTAGAGTTTGTTTTAGGGTTAGAGTTAGGGTTAGTGTTAGACTTAAAGTTAGGTTTAGGATTAGATTTAGGGTTGGTGTGAGGTTTAGGCTTGGTGTTAGAGTTTGTTTTAGCTTAAGGTTAGGGTTAGGTTTGGATTAGGGTTAGGTTAATGTTAGGATTAGGATTAGTGTTAGGATTCAATAAAAATTATTTTTTTAAAAAATCTGATTCATATCACTTTAAATGAAAACCTAGATGTGTAACTTAGGAGACTAGTTAAATTTAAATAGATATAATTTATTTAAAATACTCTACAGTCATAAATGCTAATAATGAAGTCCACAATCCCAATTCTAGAGTCAAAAAACCAAAACTCTAAGACAGAAATCTAAATGCAAAAAAAAAACCAACAACCAAATGCAAGGCGATAAAAATATTAACAGTAGGTATAATCAGTACATGACACGATTAAGTTTTGTTCTCTGTTACTCATTTTCCAAATTTCCTAAAATGGAGACATATTATTTTATTAAAAAATAAAAGACAAAAACAAAACAAAACTTTCATAGCATCTCACCCAAGAAGCCACCTCCTTCAATTTCATCATAACTATTATGGACCATCATAGATCCATTATTGGTGTTTGATGTACCACCTAAAAGAGAAGTTTATTAACAATATTTAACTTAGAGCAATTATCATAACTTCTTTCACAATTTGAATTAATGCCTAAAATTTAAGACTATTTTCCAAACAATAAATAGTTGTTTGGAATAAATAATCATAGCCAAACAAAAATGTAAAGTACTGAAATGTGAACTTCAAACAATTGCATACTTTTTACCCTGAGAAAGCTTTTTAATATATAAGATATACAAAAGTGACATATAACTTAGGACCAGCACACATTGGGGAAATAAATCATAAAAAACACTACTACTTACAGGTAAAGAAAGTAGTTATATCAATAAAAGATCTTACTTCAAAATATCTAGCTAGCAAAATGGAGTGCAGAAATAATTTCAAGGTGAAATAAATACTTTTAGCACTTAGACACAAAGGAGCTACCTCTAACAGTCTATTGTAACACCAAAGATAAGACTTTAATAGTCTCAATAAAGTTGGTAAGCTTTTCCCAGTTCTCAAAGACCACCATGCTTTTGGCCATGAATTAATACAAAAAATACTAAACCTTTTCATGGGAACAAAAATATTGGGTATGTAATGAATTTTTTAGATGGTTAATAATGTCTTATTATATTTTGACTTTCAATGTTATAACAAGGCAACTGGTGAGACAGCTCAACATCAACACTAGCACCATTCTTTTCAAACTATTCACAGGTCACTTTTTTCTTATAATACTTAAAAAAAGAAAATATTAGAAGAAAATATAAAAATGATAATATTGAGTGTATCCTTACTTTACAAAGCATCTTATTTAACTTAATAAATTTGTTTCAAGGTAACATCTCAAGATAATGCTTTAAAACATTTGATTACTTATACAAATATTTATATACCATATATATTCGAGTATAAGCCGAACCAAATATCAACCAAAGCATCTAATCTTACCACAACTACATAAAAAATGTGCCAAAAAGTTCGGCTTATACACGAGTATATACGGTACTCAACTTTTCATTTAGGCTCATAAATATTTATACACATTATCTGTGATCAAAAGACCATTCTAACACCATATCCAAAAAGGCAAAAATTTCCTCACTCAAACTGCCCCTAAAAGGCATGATTTTTAAAAATCTGTACAGCAACAAAACAAAAGAAATAAATTAAGAGCAGAAGTTCCCAAATGCTAGTCGACAGCAAAGCAAAGGGCAGTAAAATTTCTGAAGAACTTTATAAAACTTTAAATTATTTTTCTTTTATTTTGCAAGCATACTTTTTATTTATTTACTTTTTTAATCATTTTATTAGGGGCTCATACAAATCTTATCCCAATCCATACATACATCAATTGTGTAAAGCACATTTGTACATTCGTTGCCCTCATCATTCTCAAAACATTTGCTCTCCACATAAGCCCCTGGCCTCAGCTCCTCATTTTACTCCCTCCCTCCTTCATCTCCCCTCCCTCACAGACCCTTGATAATTTATAAATTATTATTTTGTCACATCTTGCCCTGTCCGACGTCTCTATTCACCCACTTTTCTGATGTCCGTCCCCCTGGGAGGAGGTTATATGTACATCATTGTAATCAGTTCCCCAACTTTAAATTCTTTTATTTAATAATACAATAACAATTCTTTATTAATGTTATTTTTTGGACTAAACGTAAGAATTTTAAAAAAATAAATCATTTTATTGGGGGCTCTTACAGCTATCATAATCCATATATCCTATCCATTGTGTCAAGCACATTTGTACATATGTAACCATCATCATTTTCAAAGTATTTTCTTTCTACTTGAGCCCTTGATATCAGCTCATTTCCCCCCTCCCTCCCTCATGAACCCTTAATAATTTATATGTATATTTTCATATCTTACACCAACCACTGTCTTCCTTCACCCACCTTATGTTGTCCGTCCCCAGGGAGGAGGTTATATGTAAATCCTTGTGTTTGGTTTCCCCTTTCTACCCCATCTTCCCTCCACCCTCCTGGTATCTCTATTCTCATTATCGGTCCTGAGGGATTTATGTGTCCAAAACTTTAAATTCTTATGGTCTATCCCCAATCAATTAGAATTAAAAAAAATAAAACCAAAACTATATCTATACACAGCATGTATGTATATAAACATATATACATATAAATAAATATAATTCTGATGCAAAGACTTCACAATATATTTATCTTTCCAAACCAAGTTGGAGCTCTTAGATTTGTCTTTGCTTTTAACTTGCTTACCTTCTTGGTTGGCAGCTGAACTGAATGAGGGCTGGGGCATAGCATGATGTGATGATTTCTGGGGAGTCGGGGCCCTGGCTGGAGGTGGGCCTCCAGTTGGAGGGGGTCCAAGAGGAGCTCCTGGTTGAAAAGTAGGAGGCAGGGGCGGATTCACGAGAGAAGGTGCAGAACCTAAGGAAACATTGGTTTTCCATATGTCATATGATTGACTGTAAGGCAAAGGTCATCAACAGCTTTTCATCACATCTTTTAAGTTTGAAAATTATATTTTAATTATCATTATGAAATAAACAGAGATGTCCCAGGTTTCTGACTTTTTAATCTATATGTCTATTTTACAAATTCCCAAGCCTATCCCCTATAATATTTCTTCCCTGTCAATTACTAAAGCAATGTAAATTTAAAATATATACAAAGCAACGGCAGCAGCAGCAAGAAATCACTACTACACATAAGACTTGTTGGCAGCGAGTTGATTCTGACTCAGGAAGACCCTGTGGGACAGCACAGATCTGTCCCATAAGGGTTCTTCCCTAGGCTTTGTGGATGGAAACTGCTCTTTCTCCAGCACTCAGCTGGTTGGTTTGAACCACTGATCTTTTAGTTGCTAACGTGACTAACCACTGTGCCACCAGAGCTCCTAAAATCACCTATACAGTACGTAAAATTCTCCATCTATTGATTTTTCATTAATTGGTCATAGAAGTTCAACAGATCATGTGAAATATCCCTAGTAGAAACTAACATTAATAAGATTTTGCTAATGCTCATTAAATCGAGTCTACTCAATATCAACTAAGTCTAGAGCTAAGGACCTCTGGTGGTGTAGAGATTACTCATTGGGCTGCAAACCCCCAGGTCAGCAGTTTAAAACTACCAGCTGCTTCAAGGGAAAGATGGGGTTTTCTGCTCCCATAAAAAGTCAGAGTCTCGTGTAAGATATGACAAAATAATAATAATTTATAAATTATCAAGGGTTCATGAGGGAGAAAGAGCGGGCAGGGAGGGAAAAAAATGAGGAGCTGATACCAAGGGCTCAAGTAGAAAGCAAACGTTTTGAGAATGATGATGGCCACAAATGTACAAATGTGCTCGACACAATGGATGGATGTATGGATTGTGGTAAGAGTTGTATGAGCCCCCAATAAAATGGTTTTTAAAAAATTTACATACCATGTAAATTTTCCCATTATATCACTGTATGGCTTTTCTTAAATTCATTTTCAGATAATGATTTTTTTTTTTTTTGCCTATGTATGTATCTGGTGTATCTCTCCTTGGGTACCTATATCTAGTTATTTTTTATGTCTGAAATCCATGATAAAAATTTATATGTGTCCTTTATGTGTTGCAATACAGGAAAAAAAAAGTCAGAGTCTCAGAAATCCACAGGGGCAGTTTTACTATGTCCTACAAAGTCGCTATTAGAATCAACTCAGTGACAGCGAGTGAGGCCTAGAGTTTGCGTTCTAAAAATGGTACTACTCGTATTTTAAACTCCAAGGTTTTAGTTTTCTTGGCATACGGCCTGATAAAACTGAGATTATAAATTTGCATGCTGTTCAATGTTTACCTGAAAATAATTAAAGATCATTTACCTTCCACAGTCACTTGAGCATTGTATCACAAACATTCCTTAGGCTTAAAAATCAGGACAAAATCCAACCTTGATGTACTTACATAATAAATGACTGCAAGAGGTTTGAAAGTTAGCAGTTACACTAAACTCAAAATGACATTGCATCTATATATCTACCAGTGTCTCACTGCCCCAATTCCACCATTTTTCAACTAGGACATACATTCTGAGTAAGGGGAAAGCGTAATCGGTAACTCTCTGGCAAATTCTTCTATGTGGTATCAAAAGTTTCAAGACCTGCTACGATCTGCTCTTTCAAGTTAACCACATTGCTTCCATCTTCTCATTTGTGAAAGAGAAAACCTATAGAATAGTCAAAGCAAAACAGACAAGTGTATGATTTGACTTTTTAAAACCTCTCTATTGATAAGTAAAAGAGGTAATACATTTATTTGTAATATGTTATATAATTTGCTCTACAGTTAATAAAAATGAAAGAATAAAGATATCCAGATTTCAACTTTTTCAACATGTTTCTAAAATACTGTTAAATTCTCTAGTTGAAAAGTTACTACATTGCTGGCCCTTTACATTCCACTACCCTCCCAGCAAGACTTACAAATGCCCTGTTGGTAAAGTGAAGACAAAGATTACTTCCTTGTAACTTGTCTTATCTAAAAAGCCTAACTCCATGGCTTTACAGAGAAGTCAAAGGAACAAAGGAGCAAGGTACACTTCCAACTCAGCATGAAAATCACGTATGATACATCCAGTCACAAAACTGTAACAACCTAATTTTAATAGAATACAAGTGAATTTAGAGAGATTTTTCAGATTTAATAAGACTATTTCTGAATCAAGAATACTGTTGTATTTTATAAAAAAAACTTTTTTTCCCAAATTGGATAATCCTTACTTATAACACTAAAGTATCATAATCTGTCTTCCTTGATACCTAACGTCAATGTAAGGGTATCAAAAATTGGCCTAGTAGGAATAAACTTTAGGGAATTTAATATGAGGGGGATTCAAAGTTAATGGAAAAATAGAATATTCCCTTTTAGCCACGGGCAAGACACTCAAAAAGCTTTACTCTCAGAGATTATTGTAAACTTGATTATGGTGGATCGAACCATGGTATAATATACTTGATCAGTTTGACCTCCCTCTTGATCCAACCTGAATTTGCTCTAGGCTCAAATATTTCTCACTTGTTCCATGACAGAAATTTCTTCTCTGGCTTTAAAAATATTGATGGTGGTCTTTTCTTTCTTACTCTTTATTTTCAAATTATTATCATCATTATTTTCCTCTTGCTGTTTTGTTTTATTTTTGTTTTCTATTGTTTCTATTGGGTTTCTCAGTTTGGGAGGCACAGAAGGAGTGGATGCATGGAGATAATAGCTGAAATAATGATCTGAGACTTGGAGAGGGGGAGTGGGGGGAGAGGAGGTTTGGGGGAACAAACAACGAATGCAGGAGCGAGGAGGGAGCATTAGAACTGATTTTGATGATGTATATACAACTTTTAAAAAGCGATTTAAGAGAAGGTGCAGTGCGAGGGTCCCACGAGGATAAAAGATTTGCCACAGAGAAATATCATCCAGTCTAGGGAGCTAGAAATCTGTTACTTCTGTCTTGCACATTGAAGTATCACAAGGAAGGATTTCAATTTTTGACTGGTTTGTGAACCAAATCAATTCACCTGACTCCAAACAGGGTGAGAAACCCTGGGGTTCCTGAGGGCAACACCGGGCATAGGAGCTTGAGCGGAAGCAGGAGGGATCCCCGTCTCCTGGAGTCTGACTCCAGGAGAGCACCAGTGTACAAGGGCCCAGGATGTCCTGATGGTCAGCGTCTAAGGTCTTTGCTCATCTCCCTGAATCACAGAATACACTGGCCTGTAGACTGTGCATCATCAGCAGCATAGAGAAAGGAGGAAGAAGTGCCTGGTTTGGGTATTATTATTTCTGGGATGCCCCCATGAGAGACTGAAATTTGTGAACATCATTAGAACTGATCCAGATAAGACAAACAGCATCCCAATTGCCGGCAGTGTCCTAAGGACCAAAGAAAATGACCAAGGCTCAGAAATCACTGACATTCAACGATGTGGCTGTAAAGTTCACCCGGGAGGAATGGCAGCTCCTGAACCCTGCTCAGACGATCCTATATCAGGATGTGATGTTGGAGAACTATCGCATCCTGGTTTCCATTGAAATCCAGAAAGACGATGATCATTTGCTTGAGCATTTGGAATGTGAAAGATACATGGACAGAATGGAACAGTGCTATAAATTTAATACATTGGAAAGTATTGTTTCTCAGCACAAAAATAATTTTCCTCTCAAGGACAATTATGAGATGTTTGGCTTTCATGAAGAAACTGTAAAATCAGATTTAATCATTCTGTAAAATCAAATTTAATAATTCTGAAATTAAATCAGAACAGAAGCAACAAAGTAAAGAAGTCAGTTGTGCTCAATGGAGATGAGAAAACATTTCTCCATGTTGAACAAGAGCAATTTTGTACTGAAATGAAATTCACTGGGTGTGAACAATCTAGGCGCATGAAGTCAGAGTGGATTCAGCATCAGGAATCTGATGAAATTGAGAAACCACACACAGGTGATAAATGTGGGACAACCTTAATCGAGGAATCTTCTCTGTGAGCAACCAATCATTGATATACTAGATAAGACCTATGAATGCAGTCAGTGTGGGCAAAAATTCAATAAAGTGTTCAAACTCAACATTATCAAAACGCTCATAAAGGACAAAAACTATATAAATGTTTGAAATGTGGCAAAGCTTATCACAGTAAATCATACCTCAAGGAACATCAGAAAACTCATGTGGCACAGACGCCCTGTGTGTGCAGTGAATGTGGGAAAGGCTTCACCAGGAACAGTGTTCTCACTGCTCATCAGTGAATTCATAATGGGGAGAGAGCCCACGTATGTACTGAATGTGAAAGAGCCTTTACCAGGAAGCAGTACCTCACTGTTCATCAGAAAAGCCATACTGGGGAGAAACCCCATGCATGTGGTGAACGTGGCAAAGCTTTCATTTGGAAAGCACAGCTCAAAAGTCATCTACGAACTCATACAGGAGAAAGACCCTATGTACGTCATGAGGGTGGTAAAGCTTTCAGCCAGAAGCAATGCATTACAGCACATCAGGCATTTCACACAGGAGAGAAACCCCATGTATGTGGTGAATGTGGAAAAGCCTTTATTTGGAAGATTGCTCTCACTGTTCATCAGCGAACTCATACTGGAGAGAAACCTCATGTATGTGGTGAGTGTGGCAAAGCCTTTATCTGGAAGACTTCTCTTACTATTCACCAGCGAACTCATACTGGAGAGAAACCCATGTGTGTGGTGAATGTGGAAAAGGCTTTATTTGGAAGATTGCTCTCACTGTTCATCAGCGAACTCATACTGGAGAGAAACCCCATGTATGTGGTGAATGTGGCAAAGCCTTTACTCAGAAAGCACCTCTCAAAAGTGATCTACAAACTTATACAGGAGAAAAACCCTTTGTATGTCCTGAGTGTGGTAAAGCTTTCAGCCAGAAACAACACCTTATAGGCTATCAGATATTTCACACAGGAGATAAACCCCATGTATGTGGTGAATGTGGAAAAGCTTTTATCAGGAAGAAGGACCTCACTGATCATCAGCGAACTCATACTGGAGAGAAACCTCATGTACATGGTGAATGTGGAAAAGCCTTTATCAAGAAGACTGCTCTCACTGATCATCAGTGAACTCATACTGGAGAGAAGCCTCACGTATGCAGTGAATGTGCCAAAGGTTTCATTCAGAAAATACACCTCAAAACTCATCCACGAATCCATACCTGAGAATAACCTTATATATGTGGTGTGGGTGGTAAAGTTTTATCTGGAAGAATTTCCTTATAGTACATCAGAGATTTCACACAGTAAAGCAGTCCTTTGCGTGAATTAAATGCGGAAAATCTTATATGTAGAAGTTAAGTCTCATTAAACATGAGAAAATTCCCAACGAGAAAACTTTTCATTAGGGTCAGTGTAACAAACAGTTTGGCATGGAACAGGTGTGGGAAGAGACGATTGTGGCTTACCATGCAGGTACCCATTCTCTGAATTGCTGTCCCTCTACTGACATGGCTCATCGGTGTGGGGACAGGACCTTCTAGACCTCCACACGGCTATCAGTGCCTGAAAGAGCTGAACCTGTTTTTTCTGGATCACAGCTACACTCAACAGTATATTGCCCACTCAGATGCCAGTAGTGCCCACCCCACCTGCATGCTCATTGTTAACCCCAGAAACAGCATCAAAGTATCGTAAAATAAGAAGATGATAGATGTGTAGGAACAATGAATCCAGAGGACCATTGCACCACAGCGAACCTCAGCCTCCACGACCCTGAGACGAGAACTAGACAGTGCCCAGTTTCCACTGCTAATTACTCAGAAAGGGATCACAAAAGAGAAGCATGAGTTGAGTGGGAGAACAAAGAAGAACAAAACCCCAAATCATAAAACAGACGGGCTTACTGGTCTGATGGAGACTTGGAATCCCCAGACTATGGCCCTTAGTGACAATTCACTCCAGGAAATGCACTCACGCCTCTGACGCATCTTTCAGCTAAACACTATACAGGCTTGGAGGGGAAGAGTAATATCTGAGAGGTATACAGTCCTTAGAACAATCAACCGTAACAAATCAAAAGGGCAGCATTTACTTACGGATAAAAACTCTTAAAAGCAAGAAGAAACAGGAAAGAAGGTAGAATAATGGTAAAAGAGGGAAGGCGGAAGTGGGAAGAGTGCTAGTACATCTTGGGGACTGCAGAATTGTTGAATGGAAAACCAGTTTACTCTGTAAAGTTTTAAATCATAAAAAGTTTTTTTTAAAGCGATTTAAATATGGAGGTGTAAGATATGTGAATATTATATCAAGAAAACTACTTAAAAAAACCCCAATGGTGACCATGGGTGAAGGAGGAAGCGTTTTTGCTTAGGGGGCACTGAGTTTATCTTAATGGGGGTGGAAGAATTGGGAAAAGGATATCAATAATGGTTGCACAACACGAAGAGTATAATCAATGGCACTGAATTATACATGTAGAAGTTGTGGAACTGGAGAATGTTTTGTTGTGTATATTTTTGCTACACTTAGAAAAATATAATTAGATGAATAACTGCGTATAAAGAAGAAGAAAATGTTGTAGAATAGATTGTGGTGACAACTGTATGACTTTTCTTTATATGATTGAATTACTGAATTATATAACATGGATGGAGTGCCAATACAATTGTTTTTAAAAAAAGAAAGAAAATTAGAATGGAAAGTTAATGGAATTTTTCCACATTTTATTTATTTATTTAACGTTTAATTATGAATTGGGTGAAAGTTTATGAAGCAGACCATCAGTTTTACATTAAACTATGCATACACATTTTGTTTCAACTCACCTATTACAATCCCTTCAATCCCCTCCCATCAAGGAATCCTGACAGCATAGTGGGTTCGGTTGCTAACTGCAAGGTCAGCATTTGATACCCCAGTTGCTCAGGGGAAGAAAAATGCAGGTTTCTACTCCCATAAAGATTCACAGGCACAGAAACCCATGAGGAACTCTACCCTGTCCTAAAGGACAACAGAATTGACACAGTGAAGTGCCATAGCTTATCCTACTTCCACCTATAGTTCATTTCCATTCTTCCTTCTTTCCTAACCCCCTGAACTTTGTCCTTGGGTAGACTTGTCTTTTCTTTTCTTTTTTAAATGGTTGATTGTTCTAAAGTGTGAGTACCTCCTAGGTTATTGTTCTTCTTACAGGCCTATAGTGTAGCTGAAAACAGAGTTTCAGACCTGAAGGGTGACTGAAGACCAACCAGTCTTAGGGGTTCCTCCAATCACCCTGCATCCAGTAAGTCTAGTCTCTTTTAAGATGGTGGGGTTTGTTCCACATTTGACTCCCACTCTATCCAGAACCTTTTAATGTGATCCTTAGGGAGCAGTTGCAGTGGTAGCAGAGCACAATCTAATTTTTCTGGGTTCAAGTCTCGTGTAAGAATAAAAAAAGGGAGACATGGGTTTATTTTAGGTTTGTTTTATTCGTTTATGTATCTTTCTCTTCCCCTTATTATATAGAAATCAGACTTGCTTACATCGCTCTTCATCTGTTCTGGAGTCCAAATGTTCCCCCTGAGGGTTGGGTCATAGCCAAAAAGAATATGTCAGATTCCCAATAAAATGATTTTAAAAAATTACAAGTCGTTTAGATTAAACTTAAAACAACAACAAAAAAGTCAGATTATTATAGCATAAGCGTCATTTCCATGAGAATATTTGCTGAGCAGAATCATGCAGATTTCAATATGGAATTTTAAATATTTTTAAAAGCTACCTTACAAAGATCAGTAAGTATATAAAAAAATCACTAATTTAAATAACAAAAAAGGAAAAAATGTAATGGTTCAATGAGCTGATTTCTCATGTCCTTTTAAGAGAAGCTAAACCTAGACACCTCAACACTACCCCACCCTGCCCCCAGCTATACCTATTTTTCAGAGCCCTGGAGTCGCAGTAGTTACTTGTTAGGTTGCTAACTGCAGGGTCAGCAGTTCGAAAACACCAGTCACTACTCCTCAGAAGAAAGATGAGGCTTTCTACTCTCAAACAGTTACAATCTCCGAAACCCACAGAGGCAGTTCAATTCTATCCTATAAGGCGGCTATAAATCGGAATCTGCTTAATGTGAGTGAGTTTGGGTTTGAGTTTTATACCTACTTTTAAATAGTATCGTTTCCCAAACTATTTTCCTTGTTGCTTTGTGCAAATTATTCAAGTCTCATATTTCTTATCTATAAACAGAAATTGTTGTAAAGATTAAAAAAGGTAACACATAGATAAGTTTAGTAGAATGCTGGAAATTGGTAAGGGTTCAATAAATACTAACTATAATTATTATTACTAAAGTAAATATTCACTCATCTAAAGTGGTTGATATTCATTCATGGTATCAAATGAATTAGAGCAAATGTAACTTAATAGATTCCTCAGTCTAGCAATTACAGATAAAAAGATTTCTAGAAAGAAACTAAGTTTCTAAAGCAACCCTAATCTTTCAATATTTTCTGCATGTATAATTCAGTGATATTGATTACATTCCTCAAGAAGCTGTTTAAAAAAAAGAAGAAGAAGCTGTTTTAATCTTTATGAGGCCAAAATGTAAAAGAACAGACATTTACTAAGGCCAGTCACTGGTTAGGAGACTTGCACCGTAGTTTCACTACAAGCTTGATAAGAGTATATGCAGTATACAAGAATTTGTCATTTTATTGTTTTGTTTTATTGAACTTTGCAGACATGACATTTTGTACAAATGGAAAGTTTATTCCAACTTGCATATAGTCTATTGGCACAATTCTTCCATCAGCATGTGCTCATTTCATATATCTGTATCACATTTTGGTAATTCTCATTAATATTTAAAATTTTTTTGTAATTTCATTACACACTTAAAAGACCACAGCATACCCACAGTCTTTATATGCAATGGGAAGCCAAGAAGTTCATGAGCCTCCCTTTATTGTGATAGTCACTTTATCACAGAAGGCTGGAACCACATGGGTAATATCTCTGAGGTATGCCTGTATGACTGTAGAAGCACATACAATTACTGAAAGGTAATTACTGATACTGCTATTTCACTTAGAAGCTTTTACTAATTCATTTTCTTCAGCATGCCTGTTGGGCAGGAAACTTTTCAAATTAACACTACTGATGTCGATAAGTAAAGCATTGCTAATTTTAATCACAAACACAGAAAAATAAAATGATTAAGTGAATTAATTTCTGAACCAACTATAATGGTTAAAAAAAATGAAATTACCAAAGTCAGACAAGAATATATAACTTTCTCTCCAAACTGCTCCACATGTAGACGTGACTTACTTCCTGGGTGCCTTTTTCTCTAAAAGAGACCAGCTCACCCTAAAATTCGTAGGGAACTGCAAGAGACTCAAGAGCAGCCAAAGCAATCTTGGACAAGAATGATGTGGGAGAATCGACTTACCAAATCCAAAGCTTATGATGAAGCTAAGGTGATCAAGACTGGCATAAAGGCAGACAACAGATGAACAGGATAAAATTCAAAGTCAAAATTACTCATCAATTTATGGTCGATTTTGACTTCGACTAGGGTACCACGACTATTACATGGAAGAAAGAACAGTCTTCAACAAATGGTGCTAGGACAATTGTACAGCCATGTGCAAAAAGTAATCTTAAAAGTTAGACCTCTACCTAACACCATATACAAAAATTTAAATATTTACAGGAGCAGACAGCCTCAGCTTCCTCCTGTGGGACAGCTGGTGGGTTTGAACCAATTAAATTAATGTACCACTAGTGCTCCTTTTATTGACTCTAGTTGTGGTTACTAACATTCTAATCTCCAAAAGCACTGTTCTGACCCATGCTCCAGGATCCTGAAGTTTCTGTGAACAAAAACTATTAATAGCCACGTGAAAAAGATAACTTAAGCCTTCGATCAAGATGAAGGAGAGACCCCTGGGATTCAGCTTCCCTAGCATATAAGATGAAACCCAGTCAATAAAATTAAATTAGTCCCCAAGGAAATGGTTCTTCACGAATTCTTGAAATATCATTCATGATTCAAAGAAAAAACAGAAGATCAAAGGAAAGAAACACAGCATGCGCAATCCATGAATTTACATTATTTGTGTAAAGGTTAAGAAATAATGTTTAAAGATGGACAAAGATTTTTAAATGAATACTTTTTCACATGGATCTAAAATGTGAAATGTTAACTCAAGCATCTAAGCAAGCTAAAGTTTCACTTTTCTATACGTTAAGCTCTCCTACAAATCACTCAAGAAACGAGCCCTGGAAGTGCTGTTGAGTTAAGTCCTGAACTGCCAACTGGCAGGTCTGTGGAGAAAGAGGAGGTTATCTGCCCCCATAAACTGTTCAGCCCCAGAAATCCTATATGGAGTCACTATGAGTTGAAATTGCCTTGATGGCAGTAAGATGAAGCACTCAAGGAGTCCTGGTGCTCTAGCATTGGGCTGCTAACCAGGATTGGCAGTTCAAAACTACCAGCCACTCTTCAGGAACAAGATGATGCTTTCTATTCCAGTGAAGATTTATAGTCTTGGAAACCCTATGGAGCAGTTCTACTATGTTCTATGTGGTTGCCAATGTAGAGACAGATGAGCACAGAGCCAACCTCATGGCTGCTGCTTCGGCAAGTTACACCAGGCCTAAAGGGAGATGTTTTACATGTGGAGCAGAGAGACATTACAAGAGAGACTGCAGGCAGATATTACAAAACAACAGAGCAATTCACAGTGGAAAAGACCCAGGGAAGGAGACCAAGGAAACCAGACTTTGCCCCTGCTGCGATAGAGGTAGTTACTGGGCAGAGCATTGTCATTCAATGTTTAGAAATAGAGGACATTTACCTGGAAGTAACACCCAGCCAAAAAACATGTAGCAGGGCATGCTCCAAGTCCCTTTGAATGGAGCGCAGGTAATAGAGGAAGGAGCTAGATCCAAGCCCCATGTTGGGCGCCCTATGTGGGGGACTGGACCTCCTCCCACAGCTATGAGTTGGAACTGACTCAAAAGCAGGTATGTCTTGGGTTTGTAAAACAGATATCTGCTAACCAACTTATCAGTTGCTCTGTGGAAGAAAAGCCCTAATGATTTGCTACCATAAAGATTCTGATAACCTAAAAATAAAAACAAAAAAAGTTACAGCCCAGGAAACTCAATAAGGTATTTCTATTCAGTGGTATAGTCTCTATGAATCAGAATCATCTCAATAGCACACAACATGTACATAACAATATTACCTGATTTTATGTAGCTATTTTGAAGTGAAGGATCACCAGAAGAAATATATTGATGATTTGTTGTTAAATTTGTATTCCCAGATCCAGCTGGTTGGGTTGATCCAGCAGGAGAGTGGTTTATCTGGGATCCTGCGGGTGGAGAGTTATATTGCCAATTCAAAGGTGGTGGTGGTAGGTTGACTCCAGGATGAAAACTACCAGAAGGCATTGGTGTAGCTGTTGAGTTCTGTAAAGCAGGTGGTGGCATTCGGGAAAAAGGACCACCATGGAGTGAAGGTGTTATTGTATTAGAAGCCATGGGTGGTCTATTAAGAGTCTGCCCAGGTCCCTGATAATTACTTAATGGAGAAACAGTCTGAAAACCACCATAGTTAGACTGTCCAGAAATTGGGTTCAAAGCCGTCTTTGCTGGTAAATGATGGGATGCTGGACGCTGAGAATTATATCCTTGGCTCGCTGGCACTTGTGAAGACATCAATGGGTTTTGAACAGGACCTTCCAATAAGAGAAAGAAAAATTAGTCTTATAAACAAACACAGAAATACGATAAAAAATATACTAAGACATATGGTACTCAATAATTAATATTACCTAATTTTAAAATGGGTAAAAGAGTTGTAAGAAATTCAAATATATTTTTAAAGATGATACATAAATGATTAACCAGCATAAAAAAGAATACACATCATTAGTCATTAGAAAAATGCAAATAAAAAACCATGTTGAGATGCCACTTCATACCCACTAAGATGACTAAAATTAAAACCCACATAATACTAAGTGTTGGCAAAGGACAAATTAGAACCCTCATATACTGCTATTTGGAATATAAAATCGTATAGTTACTTTGGAAAATGTTTTGGTAGTCCCTCACAATGTTAAATATAAGATATGACCCAGCAATTTCACTTCTAAGTATATGCTCAAAAGAAACAAAACCATACAGAAATGTGCACACAAACATTCCTAATAGGGATAATCATAACAGAAAGTGAAAACAAACCAAATGTCTATCAATGACTGGATTTTTAAAAAAACCATGGCATATCTATACAATATGATGTAGCCATAAGAAGAAATGAAGTGTTGGTAGGTATTACAACATAGATGAACCTTAAAAACAGTAAGCTAAGTGAAAGAAGCCAACCACAAATGACCACATACTGTATGATTCCATTCATATAAAATGTCCAGAACACGTAAACCTATGGATATAGAGAGCAGAGTAGTAGTTGCCTAGTGGGGGTTTAGGGTTAATAGAGATGACCACTAATAGGCAAGGTTTTAAGGTGTTGTTTTTTGGGGGGAGGGGGAGTGGAACAGTGAAAATGTTCTAAAACTTATTGTGATGATAACTATATACTCTGTGAGTATACTAAGGAGTCCTGGTGGTACTGTGGGAGAAGTCCTAGGATGCTAACCACAGGTCGGCAGTTCAAACATACTTTAGATCCTTGGGAGACAGATGAGGCTTGTATGTTCCCATAAAGATTTACAGCCTCAAAAACCCTATAATGGGTCACCAAGAGTCAAAATCAACTTGAAGGCAGTGTGTTTGTTTTTTTGGTTTGTGTGAATTCACTAAAAAGAACTGAACTAAAAAAACAAATAAATAAATAAAAATAAAAACTACTGAACACAGTACAAATGGGTGAACTACACTTAAATAGGTAAACTGCATGGTGTGTATGTGAATATATTTCAATAAAAGCTGTTATTAAAAATATCCCTCCAAAAACATTCCTACAATTAACACTTCTACATAAGAATATAATGTCACTTAAGACTTTTTTACATTTAAAATATATTAAAAAACAAACCAAATCCACTGTTGTTGAGTCTATTTGACTCATAACATGTATACAGGACAGAGTAGAACTGCCCCTGTAGGTTTCTGAGACTGTACATCTTTACAGGAGCAGAAAGTTTCATTTTTCTCTCAAGGAATGGCTAATGGATTCTAGTGGCTGACTGCAGTTGACAGCCCATGGATATCCTACTAAAGCATTGGGGCTCCTTCAGGGGTTACACAACATATATAAATATATATAAGGGTAAACTGGGAATGTTATGGATTGAACTGTGTTCCCCCAAATATAAGCAACCTTCCAGGTTAATACAAACAGATTCATGTGTCAACTGTAGCATTGTTTATAATAATGAAAATATGGAAACACAATATTTATCAATAGGGTAGTGGACACATAAATTAGTCATACAATAGATTAATTCTTAATGAAATTAAAACCTAGATATACAACAATAAGGATAAATTACAAAAAGAATATTAATGGAGAATACCCCATGCTTGTGGACAGGAAGACTCAATATAGTAAAGATGTCAATCTTACCCAAGTTACTACATAAGTTTAATGTTATATAGGTCAAATACCAACATCCTTCTTCAATGAACTGGAAAAATTGGCCACCAATTTCATATGGAGAGGGAAGAAGCCCATAATTTGCAGAAAACTCCTCAAGAAGGAAAAAGTCGGAGGGCTCGCTTTACCTGACTTTCACACTTACCACAGACACAGTGGTCAAAACAGCATGGTACTAGAATAATGACAGATATTCAAGCCAATGGAAAAGAACAGAAAACACAGAAATAAAACCAACAGTATATAGACAACTGATCTTCAACAAGGGCCCAAAAAGCATCATGTGGGAGGTGGATGCCCTCTAACAAATAGAGCTAGAAACAATGGATATTCACCTGTAGAAAAATGAAACAAGATGCTTACGTTACCCAATGCACAAGAACCAACTCCAGGTGGATCACAGTCCTACATGTAAAACCCCAAACTATCGGGACCATCAACAAAAGGAATAAGGACAAACCTAAGAACCTTGGCTTAAGAAATACATAGGCTAACAGGAATAGGGTACACATACAGGTGAACCTAAAATCGACAAGTGGGATATACTAAGGATAAAATAGCTGCGTGCTTTGAAAGACTAGAGAACCCACAGACTGGGAGAGGATTTTTAGCAATGACACAACAGACAAAGGGCTTATTACTAAAATCTACAATACCCTCCTAACCTTCATGAAGAGGAAAACAGTTAAACCCCCCCAAAGAAGTGGGCAAAAGACCAGAAAAGAAGTGTCAATAGGGAGGAGATCCGAATGGCCAATAAACATATGAAAAAATGCTCCAATCACTAGCCATCTGAGAAATGCAAAGTAAAACAACCATGAGATACCGCCTACTACCCTTGAGGATAGCCCAAATCAGAAAATCAGAGAGCAACAATGTTGGAGGGGATGTGATGAGATAGGAACTCTCCTCCACTGCGGGTGGTTGTGTAGATATGTACAGACTCTGTGGAAAGCTATCTGGCGATCTTTAAAGCAGATGGAAATTGAACTAACCTATGGGTATATACCCAGAAGAAGTAAGAAATAGACCATGACCAGTTGTCTGTACTCCAATGTTTATTGGAGCACAGTTCACAATTGCAAAGATTGGAAACAACCTAAATTTCCTTCAACGGAGGAGTGGATTAGAAAACTCTGGCACATACACACAATGGAGTACTATGCGTCACTAAAAAGCACTGATGATCGCATGAAGCACCTGGTCTAATGGGAAGAGTTGGAGAAAATTATGCTACACAAAGTCAGCCAATCGCAAAAGGACAAGTACAACATGAATCCCTTGAGTTAAGTATAATCAGCGTTGTAGGTACAGAAGAAAAGCCACAGATTTCATACTACATGGGTTAAGGTACAGGCAGTCAGGTGGGGGACAGACCAAACCCAACACAAAGAAGTGGAAAGGGGAAGGTTGAGGGAGAAAATTGAGGTGGGGTGGGAGGGGGAGAGATGATGGCACTGGGGGAGCAGGGCACTAACCCACCCAGGGGGAGAGTGCATGCAGACTACACCATGGCACACCAAACCTTGAGGGCAACATAACCGCATGGAACAATGCATGAACAGAGTGGGCTACAGGCCCGGCCCCAATCAGAGCCAAAATGACCCCCTCCCTAGAAGTATGTGCTACAGAGGACAACACTAAATCTACAGGTTGAGGAGAGGGGTCGGCATGCCACAACCACACAGAAGCAAATCAAGAAGGAAAAAGAGTGAGGGTCTAGACTCCATATCAGCATGCTATGCCCTGAAGCCAACGACCCTGCTTGGAGCTGCTAAGGCACAGAGAGGACTGCAGGGCTGACAACAGCTTGAGACATTATGGCCCCTCACTGGAGCATACAGCAACAGAGGACAATACTGGGGATACATGGCAGGGAGTAAGTCCGGTCTGAAACCCCCACAGCAGAGCAAACCAAGAAGGGAACATAATGGATCAACAATGGGAGCAAATCAAAGCCACAAAGCCCCTGAGGAGCACCAAAAATAGACCTCAGATTACGAAAGGCAATTCCTGGAATTCCCAGGACCCCTGGGGAAGACAGTCATAAAGGTCAAAAGACAGACCTGGAATTAGGTAAGCACCCCCCACCCCCACCCCCGTTATTATTGGTTTTTCCCCCCCTTTAAAAAAAAATTCAATCTTTTGTTTTCTTTTTGTTTTGTCACCATTATTGTTGGTTTTACCTATCTATGTAAGACAGGCATGGGAAGCAAGCTCGAAGAAAAAGCAACATCACCAATAGTTTCGGAGGGACTTGGGAAGAAGAAGAGGTGGGGGGAAGGGAGTTATAAGCAAACAATGCCATACACAGGGGAACAACTAATGAATTAAAATCAACAATGAGGAGGACATAGAGATCCTGGGGGTGTTGGAGCAACAGCAAGCTAGCTGAGAGTAATTACTAAGAGGCAGAAGAAGGGAGAGCGTGATGGTGGGGCAATAGGAAGGTAAAAGGAAACAGGAAAAATCTAGAAAGTAAAGCTATGGATAGAGGTATAAACACAGGTGTATACGTATGTAAATACATCAATTAATAAAAATAGAGGTATTGGCCTTTGTACATATATTTATATGGCAATACACTGAGGTAGTGGACGGACTTTGGGCCTCTGCTCAAGCTATGCCTTAACACAAGAACACTTTGTTCTAACAACCTGGCATTCTGTGATGCTCACGCTCCAAGCACAATCGCTGAAGATAAAATGGGTGCATAAGCAAATGTGGTCAAGAAAGCGGATGGTGTCTGGCTATCAAAAGATAGAGCACCTGGGGTCTTAAAGGCTTGAAGTAAAACAAGCAGCCATCTAGCAGAGAAGCAACAAGCCCTCATGGAAGAGGCATCCCAGTCTGTGTGATCATGAGGTGTCTGGTGTACGCAGGATCGGGTAACAGGCATCAGAAGACCCAAAAGCCATCTATAGACAATGGGACATCCCCTCACAGAAGGGTTACAAGGAAGGGATGAGTCGATCAGGATGCAGTATAACACTGATGAAACACACAATATTCCTCTGGCTCCTTGATGCTTCTTCACCCCCCACTATCATGATCCCAGTCCTGCCTTTCAGTTCTACCTAGACTAGAGCATGTACACAGATACAGATAAGAGATGAGAGCTCATGACACACGGAATCCAAAAACAGGAATAGCAATACCAGAAGGGTAGGATAGGGAGAAGGTGGGGAAAAGAGGGGAGAAAGGGAGAACGAATCACAATGATCGATACATAACCACACCCCACACCCCTAGGGGGAAGAACAACAGAAACCAGGGGAGAAGGGAGACAGTGATTGGTTTAAGATATGACCTAATGTCGGGGGTTTCAATGGAGAGAAAATGTTTTGAGAAACGATGTACAAATGCGCTTTACACAACTGATGTGTGTATGGATTGGGATAACAGTTGTATGAGCCCCTAATAAAATGTTAAAAAAGAAAAAAAAAGATATGAAAATAATAATAATTTAGAATTTATAAAGGGGTCATGAGGGTGGGGGTAGGGGGGGAAGAGGCTCTGATACCAAGGGCTCAAATAGAAAGTAAATGTTTAGAAAATAATGATGGCAAAATATGTACAAATATGCTTGATACAACTGATATATGGATTGTTATAAGAGCTGTAAGAGCCCCCAATAGAATGATCTTTTAATTAAAAAAAAAAAAGAATATTAAAAGAAAAAATTAAGTAACAGAGAAATAGGTAAGATACCTTCCATAATTATCTAGTGCTGTTATAAACAGAAATACTACAGGTGGATGGCTTTCATAACCAAAAAAACAATTTCCCCACCATTTAAGAAGCTAAAACTCCAAAACGAGAGCACTGGTTTCCTGGAAAGGCCTTTTCTTCCTGCAGTGGAGGGTGAGGGGTGGAGAGGGTCGTGTCATGGTCTGAGTTTCTACTTCTGGATTTCCTTCCTCTACCTCTGCTCCACCCTCAACCCCAACCAATCCTCCTTTTTCTTTTTTTAAAATCTCAAGAGATAGATTTAAAACATATGCCACCCTACACTAGCCTCGTGTCATCGACATAACAAAGACAAATCTTTCCCAAATAGGATTATAGCTAAAGGCATAAAAACCCAACTCCACTGCCATCTAGTCAATTCTGACTCATAGCACCCTACATAGGGCTTCTGAAGCTGTAATCTTTATGGGAACAACCAGCCTCATCTTTCTCCCTCAGAGTGGCTGGGGGTTTACAGTAAGTAGTCCAATGCCTAACCCACAGCACTACCAAGGCTCTTTAACCACAGGTATGGAAGGGAGAATTTAGAACACAGATTTTTAAGGGGCACAATTCAAACCATAACAATACTTTTTAAAAAATCCTTCCATCATTAACATTTTCAGACATACACAAAAATTTAAGATCACCTTATGGCGTCTTCCATACATAAAAAAATGTTGAAATGTTGACTGAAATTAAATTATATTTATATATAATTTTTGTTGATTCATATTTTCATAAAAAACATTCTATTCAGAAACATTCCATTCTATTCAGGAAGCATAAGATATATTAACTTGTTAAATTTGTCACTGCTGTGAATGAAAATTTATTTCATTTCTATTTACAACAACTTTAAAGATTATCAATTATTTAAAGTACCATAAATGCTTAATTATGAGATTAAAAAAATTATTTCTCAGGAAAAAGGGAGTCATCTTATATATGCACCTCTCCAAAGGTTCTCTAGAACAAGAATACTTTCTCATTCTGGAATAGCTGAATATTTTTCACAGTGAGCAGCCAATCATTAATGGGGTTATGAAATTAACATAATAATTTGCAAATTCATTTTAAATTAATGAATTATAATGTTTTAGAATAAAATGTATTAGTATATTACTGTTAGAAGAACAAACATTGCTCAAAATGTTCACATCAGTTATAAATATGCAAAAAATGTATATTGCTTATTGGTCACTTGAAATATCTTTCATATTCTAGATTATAGTCAAAATCTGAAAGCCATATGATTAGTTGATAACCTCTAGTCCTGCATCTGTAATTCTGACAAAAAACAATCTGCCTATCCTTTTATCTTCATTGCTATTTTGAGAATGAAGGGCAAAATCATACAGCAATCCTAGTTTCTACATGTACAATGCAGTGACACTGATTACAACCTTCTAGTTGTGTCACCATTCTTACTTACTCTCCTTTTTTGAGTTGCTACTCCCCTATTAATATAGACCTCCTGTTAACACAGACTCACTGCCTCCTAAGGTTATTTCTTCTTTTAAATTGTTGGTATTAACTTGATCCCATAGCCAAAGATCTTAAAAGAGTGAAATGCTCAGGGCAGACATGTTTTAAGTCTGTGGAGTTGTAATATGGGTCAAAGGCTGCAACAGTGAAGATGGTAAGAGGCCTGGCAAGGGGCTCCTTGGCAGAACCAGAAGGGAGCAGAAACATGTTGCTGGGAGAGGATGATGTACTATGAGTTGGATTAACTGGCAGTGGAGAAGCTGACAATGAGGAAGATGAAGACAGAGAAGCCCGCCTATATGGTAGAGGCCTATCAGAAGCACACAGCAGCTAAAATAGCTGCCTGGTGGTAGCTGTCTTCATTGACAACCTACACCCTGCATCAAATTATTTCCGCTACTTCTAAGTTGATCCTGAACCTGAGTTTTAGCCTATTACTTTTCCTAATAAACTGCTTGAGAATGGGCTTTAAGTTCTGGGTGACTAAGGCAATTAGTTATACAAAGCAACAGAGAAGCAGAAAGTGCTGTGTGTGTTGGGGGTGGTGGTGTACAGACAGTATGTGAAATGGTCAAGAAATTGAAGAGCGCAGTATGTTTGACCAGGTTTGTGCTGATCTTGGTTGTTCTTGCTAGGCATCCTCACGTCGCTTCTGACTCATAACAACCCTACCTACAATAGAAGAGTCCTGCACCAGCCTCACAACTGTTCTTATGTTGAGCAACCATTGCATCAATACATCTTGTCAAAGGTCTTCCTCTTTTTTGATTCCCACTACTTTACCAAACACGACATCCTGGCATAGTGGTTATGTGTTGAGGTGCTAATCTTAAGATTAATCAGTTTTGAAGGGAAGCTGATCAGTGTTATTAAAATCATTAAGGAATTTTGCAGCAGTCTGAATGACCCAATGGAAAAAGGCAACTGAGCACCTTTGGGCAAAAAGCTTGCTAGCAAAGTAGGTTGGGTGCTTCTCAGCATTTGCTGGTGTGGAGGTAAAAGCTGTAGCCCTTGATAACCACACAGAGGCCAGGCCCAAGCAGCCTGGAGGCAGAACGCAGCTTGCTGGGTTGTGGCCATGTCTGAGAAGCTGAGTTGACTTGGTTGGAAGCTGTCCTGTTAAAGAACTGTATTCTGTTGTATCCTGTTACCTTCAAGTTGATCCTGTTCCTGCACTGTAAGCTCTTACCCCATAATCATGTATTTGGTCTTTGAACTCTGTATAAGCATTACAATGAATTATCAAGCTCAGAGTAGGAAAGCAAGGGTCAGAATTGGTAAAAAGGTTGGAGAGTTGATGTTATATCAGATTTGTACCTCATAGCAATCCGTCTTGTAGTTCCTTGTTCTATCCGCACACTGCCTCTTGGTCCCTGTACAAGTTTCTCAGCATAATGAGGTGTTTTGGAATTCCCATTCTTCTCAGGGTTATCCTTGGTTTACTATATCCACATAGTCAAATGTCTTGGCATAATCAATAAAACACATGTAGTACAAATACGAATGTGCTGGACACAATGGATGGATGGATTGTGATAAGAGTTGTATGAGCCCCCAATAAAATGATTAAAAAAAAACCTGCTAAAAACAACCAACCAAACAAACAAAAAAAACCCACATGTAAATATCTTTTTGTGGTATTCTCTTCTTTTAGCCAAGATCCATCTGATATCAGCAATAAAGTAGGGATAATCTCGAGAAGAAAAGGAATTCCAGGACACTTCATTGTGCCCGTGCAGAACTGATACAGAGCAAGAGGCAGTTATGTGAAAAGAACAAGGGAACACTACATCGTTTAAAATCAGGAGAGGTGTGCAACAGGGTTTTATCCTCTTACGATATTTATTCAATCTGTATGCTGACCAAATACTCAGAGAAGTAGGCTTACATGAAGGAAAATGTGGCATCAAGATCAGAGAAAGGATTATTAACAACCTTCAAAATGCAGATGACTCAACCTTGCTTGCTTAAAGTGAGGAGGAAGTGAAGTCCTTGCTGATGAAGATGAAGGGTTGTAGCCTTCAGCATGGATTACAACTCAATGTAAGGAAAACCAAAACCTTCTCAACTGGACGAACAGGTAACATCATTATAAATGAGAAAAGGTTGAAGTTGTCAAGGATTCTGTCTTACTTGGATCCACAATCAGTGCTCATGGAAGGAGCCGTGCAGAGATCAGAAGATGTTACACTTTGAGGAGTAAGGTGTGTCTGACCCAGGCCATGGTATTTTCCATTACCTTGTATGTATGTGAAAGTTGGACAGTGAATAAGGAAGACCGAAGAATAATCAATACATTTGAATTATGGTGCTGCTGAAGAATACTTAAAGTACAAGAACTAATAAAAAGACAGACCAATCTGTATTGAAAGAACTAAGGCCAGAGTGCTCCTTAAGAGACAAGGATAGCATGACTTTGTCTTATATACTTTGGTCATATGGTCAGGAGAGTCTAGTCTCTGGAGAAGAACATCAAGCTTGGTACAGTTGAGGGGCAGGAGAAAAGAGGAAGGGCCCCAAGGAGATGGAGTGACACCGTGGCTGCAACAATGGGCTCAGGCACAGGAACAATTGCAAGGACGGTGCAGGACCACGCGCTGCTTCATGTTTCATTCTGTTGTGCATAATAGGTTCACTACTGGTCGGAACTGACTCAATGGAACCCAACAACAACAACAGTAATCAGTCTTGGGCTAATCTTGATTCTCTTCTTACCTTATTAAGCTAGAAGACTTCTGTCAAAAAATAAACAAACAAAAAAGACTTCTGTCACTACCCTAGTCCATTCTAATAATAAACTACTAACAAATAAATTGATGACTTAATCCCCAGTCAACATCTCTCTGAAGAGAATTTTGCTATTCCTATGACTAGTACAGAATGTTCTGGAAGAAAAGTCTCCAAATACTGGGACTTCTTCATTCTGCCCAGGCCACTGAAAATCCAGGTACCTGCTGAAGTCTCAGGTCCGTGGCTCCAAACACACTTGTGTATTTATGGAGCATTCACAGCTGAAACTCTGCGTTGGCTGAGGGAAGTGAAGCATCTGCAGGTGGGCACCGAGGTTTGGGGGAACAACCACATAGCCCAAACTCTGCTCTCTTCACCAGGAGCAGCTGCCTGGAAATCTAAGCAGCCTTTTCATTTGAGACGTTGAATTCTGGAGAGGTGTTGGTCATATACACCATACTTAAATCCATTAGGTATAGATTTGCGGTTCCAAACAAAACATACCTGATTTGACAATTCTACCTTATGAGAGTTTCTCACACAATATAAAATGGCTTTCTACAGATGGGCTTTGAGTCTCCACTCCAACTCCCCTTGTTTGTATGGATACGATTGTGTGTTTGGGGGCTTCTGATACTTGATTCCATAAACACCTCATGATCACACAGGCAGGCTGGTGTGCTTCTTCCATGTGGGCTTTGTTGTTTCCCTGCTAGAAAGCCACTTGTTTAACTTCAAGCCTTTAAGACCCCAGACTATATCTTCTAATAGCTGGGCACCATCAGCTTTCTTCATCACATCTGCTTATGCACCCATTTTGACCTCAACGATCATGTTAGAAAGGTGACCATCACATAATGCCAGGTTATTAGAAAAAGTGTTCTTGCCTTGAGGGAAGCCTTGAAGGTCCAATGTTAATCTGCTACCTTGATACTTAACCTATAAATATATGTGCATAGACCTATATCTCTATCATCATATATTAAAATAGTTACATATACACATGCCTATATTTAGACCTCTATAAATGTCTTTTGTCTCCTTGTTCTTTCTTCTATTTCCTTTTACATTTCTCCTGTCCCACTATCATGCTGTGAATGAGGGAGGATCATAAAGGAGACCCAAAGCCCATCTGTAGACACTTGGGACATTCCCTCACAAAAGGGTCACAAGGAAGGAATGAGTCAGCTAGAGTGCAGTATAGCACCGATGAAACACACAACATTCATCTAGTTCTTTAATGCTTCCTCCTCCACACTATCATAACCCTAGTCCTAACCTAGAAACCCGACTAGACCAGAGGTAGTACACTGGTAGAGGCAAGGGCTCTTGACACACAGAATCCAGGAGAGATAAACCTCTCAGGAACAATAATAGGATGAATGATACCATGAGGGTAGGGGGATTTTGGGGGGTGAAAGGGAAGAAAGGGAGAATCAATTGCAATGATCAATGTATAACACCCACCCCCACCAAGGAGGACAAACAACAGAAACATGGGTGAAGGGAGACAGCAGATAATTTAAGATATGAAAATGATACTAATTTATAATTTACCAAAGGGTCACGAGGGTGGAAGATGGGGGGACAGAGGGAAAAAAGAGGAGCTGATACCAAAGGCTCAAGTAGAAAAAAAAGTTTTGAATATGATGAGGGCAACGTAAGTACAAATGTGTTTGATATAACTGATGTATGGATTATTATTAAAAGCTGTAAGAGCCCCCAGTAAAATGATTTATTTTTTTTAAAAAGGCTTTCTAAATAATTTCCAAGTACTGAAAATGCCATATATGCTCTAGAACTATCCTTCTACTCTAGTTATCTAGTATTGCTATAATAGAAGTACCACAATAGGCTGACTTTGGCGGGAGAGGGAGGGAAATAAAAATGAGAAGCTGATACCAACAGCTCAAGTAGAAAGAAATTGCTTTGAGAATGATGATGGTAACAAATGTACAAATGTTCCTGACACAATGGATGCATGGATGTATTGTGATGAGCTGTATGATCCCCCAATGAAATTATTTTTTAAAAACCAATAGGCTGACTTTAACCAACAGGAATCTATTTTCACTCAGTTTAGAGGCTAGAAATCTAAACTCAGGGTGCTAACTCTAAGCGAAGGATGTCTCCCTCTGTTGGCTTTCAAGGAAGGTCCTTGTTTCTTCTGAGCTCTGTTCTTGGGCAATTTTCCTGTGGCTTGGTATCTCTTTTCCCTCATCTCTACTTATTTGGATTGCTGGCTTATTAATCTCTCTTATTTCAAGAGATTGATTTAAGATACATATTACACTAGTATTGTCTCATTAACACAACAAAACCCATCCTCAAGTGAGACTATAAACACAAAGAGGCTCGCATTTACAACACATTTTTTGAAGTACACAATTCAACCAATAACAACCTTGAATATAGTAAATACCTATAATACAGTCAAGGAGGTATCTGAATTGGAGGAAGACTCCTTATGACCTGTCATATACAGATACAACAACCTCACTTGCTGAAAGTGAAGTTGAAGCTCTTACAACAGGTTATAAGTCATGATGAGAAACATTAAGGATACAGTTCTTTTGTTGGTAGCACTTCCCAGTTATGTCAGTAGGCACACCTCTCTCTAATCCTTGGGCTCTTGGCCACCAGACCACTTGTCCTCTGCCTTGTTTGGCCAAGTGTTAAAAGGCTCCCTTATCTGAAACACACACACACACACACACACACACACACGTGAATGTCAGGGTCAACTAAAAGTCTGGATGACCTATCCCAAACTGCCTCACCTGATATAGTCAACTAGTCATATCAGGGTCAGCTAAAAGAACGGCTGACCCAACACAAATTCCATGGGTCATGTGTAGATGACTCATTCAAGGATGGGCAGGATAGGGACTGAGGCTAGCCAATGGGGTCCCACCCCCTGACCCCTATAAAATCTAATGTGATACCCCCTAGACGTCATCAACTTTCTCATGTTGTGAAATGACCTGGTTTTGTTTGGGTTTTTTTTTTTAATCATTTTTAAAAATGGGGGCTCTTACAGCTCTTATAACAATCCATCCATCCATCCATCCATATGTCAAGCACATTTGTACATATGTTGTCATCATCCTTTTCAAAACATTTTCTTTCTACTTGAGCCATTGGTATCAGCTTCTCATTTTTTTCCTCCCTCCTCCACCCTCCCGAGGTGACCTGTTTTGTGATGGAATCGTACTTTGCTTATTGAATTTTTGCTGTTTAAAACAAACAAAAATGCCCGTAAGCTCTGATAAATGCCCAAAGGGCACTCTACAAATCAGCCTCCTGCAGAAGGCACAAGTTTTACTTGTTCTGTGGCCTGAGAAACCTGCCGCTCTGTCTCACAGTCTCAACACTGCTCCTCTGCCAGCTCTCCACAGCGATCTCAGCCCCACTTCACTCCTGGCTCTTTTTTCTTGGCAGTTGTGGGATTCCCTGTGCCTGCTTCTCAGAAGAACAGCATAACTGAGCACTCCCGCATTAGAATGTTTTACCTTATTTGCAAGTCCCACCCAATCATTTAGTAGATATAGAGATTATAGACAGAAGAACTATACAAAGTAATTTCATTTCACGGCACTGTACCTGATTCAAGCCAGAGGATTTTCAGTTGCCTCAAATGTATGTGAAAGATAACAATTAAGGAAGAGACTGAAGGGCCAGCCCCAATCCCAACTACACGGACAGCCCACCCCACCCTCCGCAGAAGAATTCACTTCAGAGGACAGTACTGAAGCTACAGCTCGGGGAGAGGAACATGTCTGATCAGAACACACAAGAGCAAATGAAGAGGAAGGAAGAGAAAATGGAGTATATCCTGGCCCACCAAGCCTTGAGGACGATATTCCTGCTCAGAGCAGCCAATGCACAGAGAGGACCATAGGGCCAAACCCACAACGAGACACAACGTCCCTCACTGATCCATAGAGCTCGGGGGACAACACTGGAGATACAGTGCAGGAATTGCGCCTGTTCTGACCCTACCACTCCAAGGTGAAGTATGGTGTTTGTGGGAAATAGTGAATATATCACGGACTGCCAGTATAACATACAAATCTTCCTTGGAAGAAAGTACAGCTGGAATACTTCTTAGAAGCTGAGATCCTAAGACATGGTCTCATGTACTTTGGTCATGTTATCAGGAGGGACCAGTCCCTGGAGAAGGGTATCATGCTCAGGAGAGGGTCAGCAAGAAAGAGGAAGATGCTCAATGAGATGGACTGACACAGTGGCTGCCAACAATGCGCTAAACATAGCAAAGACTGCAAGGATGACGCAGGGCAACGCCATGACTACTTTGTTCTGTTGTACACAGGGTCAACTTCATGGCAGCTAAAAGCAACATGGTAAGGTCACAGCCCAGAGACTTCAGTTACTCCATGTGATGGCTAAACTATAAGAATTCCTGCCCTGCTTCCTCACTACTCAGTTCCAACCACATCCATCTTTTTTTTTAAATGTGGTATGTATATTTTTTTACTAAGATATTTTTAAGGTCTTCCACTAAAATTTTCCCTCACGATGTTCTTACATACTATTTTTTGCTCATGTTTATTTTCACCTTTTATTGTGAATTAGGTGGTTTACAAAGCAGATCAGTTTTCTGCTCAATAGCTCATACACATTTGGTTTCATCTTATTGATTGCACATCCCCACAACATACTCTATTTGCTCACTGTATTTGCAGTTTGCAGTCCTTCTTCTTTCCTAACCCTTCTAAACTTTGTCCTTGAGTAAATATTGTCCTTTAGATCTCAAATGGTTGATTATGTTAAAGTGGGAGTACCTAACTAGTGTTATTGTTTCTCTTACAGACCTGTCTATGGTTTAGCTGAAAACAGAACCATGGGTGAGCTCATTTCTAGACCTGAAGAATAACTAAGGGAGTCCCACTAGTCTTGGGAGTTCACCAGTCTAACTGACCAGTAAACCAACTTCTGTTATGATTTTGAGTTTTATTCCATATTTTTCTCCCTCTGTATCCAGTACCTTCTAATATGATCTATCTCAGATCAGTTGGTAGTGGTAGCCAGGTGTCATATAGCTCTTCTGGTCTCAGGGTCATGGAGATGATGTTCGAGTCACCTCCCCTTCTTAATGTTTCTCCAATACGGTAAACATGCTCTATCTCGGGATTTCTCCCTTTGGACTCTCTGCTAAAAGCAGCTGTCATGACTCAGTGGCAGAAGTCTCTCCTTCCCTACAACCAGGGTTTGCTTCCTGGCCAATGTATTACGCAAACATAGACCCCACTGCCTGTCAAGCAAGGTCTGCATGTTGCTGGGATGCTGAACAGTTTTCAGTTGAGCTTCCAGACAAAGACAAATTATGAAGAAAGGCCTGGAAATCTATTTCTGAAATTCAACCAATGAAAACCAAATGGATTATAATAGCCCAGCCCACAACTGATCATGAAACCAGGCAGCACTTCATTCCACTGTGTATGGGGCCACCACAAGTCAGGGGTAGAGACAGCATGCAAGTTCTCCCCCTTTCAGAGAAGGGACTCATGGATATGGAAAAGTGGCTAACTAGAATGAACCCAGCAGTTGGACTTAATTGGAAGTAACAATAGAAATTCAGGATTTTCAATATTATGCAGATAGATTCTCTTAATACCATTCTCCAATACAAGAAATCAGGGTTCCCTGGAGAAACAGCTAGTTCCAAGGCTTAGAACCTACAAGATAAGCGAAGAGAACATCTTACGTCAGAAAACAAGCACATGCTCAAAAAAGAATGGGACACGACAAAAGAGCACAGAAGACAGCCAAATATGAAATACTATGAGCTTCAAAATATACAGAATTATAAACCTGCTGCCATTTAGGTCTATTCCAACTCATAGCAACCTAACCTGCTACAGAGTGGAACTGCTCCATATGGTTTTCTCGGCTATAATCTTTCTGGAGGCAGACAACCAGCCTTTCATCCAGGGAAATGCTGAATGGTTTACCAAACTTTAGGTCACTCACTCACTATCAATTCTGCCTCATAGTGACTCTGTGAGACAGGGTACAACTGTGCCTGTGGTTTCCAAGGCTGTAATTCTTTAGGACAGTGGTTCTCAACCTTCCTAATGCCGCGACCCTTTAATACAGTTCATGTTGTGGTGACCCCCAACCATAAAATTATTTTCATTGCTACTTCCTAACTGTCATTTTGCTACTGTTATGAATCAGGAGACCCCTATGAAAGGGTCGTTCGACATCACTCAAAGGAGTGGTAACCCACAGGTTGAGAACCGCTGCTTTAGGTGACTAGAAAACCTCATCCTTCTTCTCCTGCACAGCTACTGGTGATTTAAAACTGCTGACCTTGCAGTTCGCAGCCTAATGAGTAACCATTACTCCACCAGGGCTCCTAGTAGATTAGTAGTGGAGCATAAATCATTTGCACCACAGTCTTTTAATAGAATATAGCCCACTAAAAAATATTTCACACCAATATGAATAAATGAATACATTAAAGGTCCAATAGGGTGTGAGATATTTACATATTCTTAAAGACCATTCTCACAAAATACTTACTAATTACAAAGGAAAAAGGAGTATCTTCACAGTGGCAAATTATGGCAGATACCACCGTAATAAAGTAGTCAAAGTGAACATCATCAATAATGGAACCAAATGAAATCATGTCCTACCTGATAGGAAGCAACAAAAAGAGCACAGCATCCCTTCTCCTGATATACTGTAAACAGATAATCTGAATCTAACCAGGAGGAAACATCAGGCAAATCCAAACTGAAGAATGCGCTACAAAACAATTTTCAAAAATGCTTGAGGGGTGAAGTCAAGGGGCAACTAAGGAACTATTCAGAATGAAGAAAACTAATGAGTCATAAAAATTAAATGCTAAATATAATCCTGAAATGGATTGTTTTGCTATGATAAAATGGGGTGTTAGAAATCTCAAGAGTCCTACTATTCAGTCCTAAACTAGGGGAATATAACAAAACCCCATTTTCCTATTTTTTGTTCTGTTTTGACACCTCTTCATTCTCTGAGTCTAGCCACCTGGAGCTAAGTCAAATCTCAAGTTAAAAGGATACCATCCTTCAGACAGCCAAAGAGGCAGATGCCAGCCACAAGTCTGGGAGTCCACATAACACTCTCAACCCTGAGCTACAAATATGGGGTTTCCTTCTATGCTACAAATGTCTGCAGGAAGCTAGGACCCACTACACTCTCACATGCAAGGGTATCTTTCACCAACCAGGAAATCCATGAAGCCCCCAGGTCTTGAGTTTTTTATTGGCTTCATTATGTAATCATGATGGATTGGATCAATTCTCTACCAGTCCCTGAGGTTAGCTGACACCAACTAGTAGATTAGAATTTGCCTAGAGCTCAGAACATGGGGAAAATGGAGGTGGTCTTTCTGGTCAGGCCAATCCCCACCCAACAGCACAAACCACCAGGTGTCCTCTAGATGACATCTGCATCAATTCTGACTCACAGGGACTCTACAGAGAAGAGCAGAAGTGTCCCACACACAGGGTTTGCGGAAGGCAACTATGTACCACATCTTTCTGCCCCAAAGTGGCTTGGGTTGAAACTGCTCATATTTCAGTTAGCAGCTGGGTGCTTAACCACTGCTCCACCAGGGCTCCTTTTTTTTTTTTTTTTGAAGTTTCTTTTTCTTAATCATTTTATTAGGGGCACATACAACTCTTATCACAATCCATACATACATCAATTGGGTAAAGCACATTTGTACATTCACTGCCCTCATCATTCTCAAAACATTTGCTCTCCACGTAAGCCCCTGGAACTCCTACTATATAACAAAAGTACTTTACATACTCAGGAAATTCTAGCAATATACAGTTATTTCTTAGGAAACAAACACAAAGGTCAAATTACTTGAGATAAAGAAATTCTTCATCCTACAGCTATGAAGGGTTTTAATGGGACAGCTGGTTAAATTTGAATGGAGTCTAAGAATTGGCAATATGAGCCCTGCTGGTGCCATGGGTTAAGTGCTGGGCTGCAAACTGCAAGGTCAGCAGTTTAAACCCACCAACTGCTTGCTCCACAAGAGAAAGATGAAGCTATCTGTGCCCATAAAGATTTACAAACTTGAAAAACTGATTGTGGCAGCAATTGTACAATACTGTCTGATGTGCTTTAACTATGGATTGTTATGATATCTGCAAGAGGTCACAATAAAATGATCAAAAATTTTTTTTAAATTTACAAACTTGGAAAGAGCTTTTCTATAAAGCCATTATGAGTGGAATCAAGTAAATGGTAGAGAGTTTGGCTAGCCTGGTGAATTTTAAAATGCTAATTTCCTAATTTTGATAGCTGTAATATGGTTATGTAGTAACTTTATTGTTTTTAGAAATATAAACTACTACTCAGGGGTATTATTCAGAAATTTATCCCTATGCTCAATGTAAACAGAGCTCAATCAATGAAAAAAATCTATCTGTACAAAGCATCAACACATGGACTGCAGCTGACAGATGGACTGTACTCGAATAAACTTCTCACATCAACAGTACCTTCATTTCTATGTCATTGGATAAATTATTGATGTTATCAATGCAATCACCTTACAGCCTTGAGGGATGATTGACAATGTTTTTCCTTTCTGTTTCTTGGTTTTTTTTGTGTTGTTATTGTTACTGCTCTTGGTAGTTTGGTTTTTGTCATAATATGACCACCAAAGTAAACCAGAATCATTCATAACCCAGGACAAGCAGATGGATTCTGGGCTCCCATGTAATTCTAGCCCCAATCCAAGAACAGTTCTAATAACATGGTCCTGCTTGATACTTGCCTTCATGAAGAGATCACTGAAGATAAGGCGCTACAGCAAAGTGTGGTGAAGAAAGCAGACGGTGCTTGCCTATCAGCTAGAATCATGTCTGGGGTCTTGAGGGCTTGTGCTCAATCATGCAGCCATCTAAGTGTGGTGTCAACTAAGTGCACGTCGAAGAAGCACACCAGCCTGTGTGATCCAAGACGATAACAAAATCCAATAAGATGAAGGGAAAAGTATTAGATCTTAAATTGTGATCACCCAATTTGTAGAAGGCTATGGAGGGCACTGGGAACCCAAAGTCCATCTGTAGAGTATCCAGTCAGATTAAACCTCTAGCAGATAACCTCAAGCCATAGGTGAGGGACACAAAAAGGTTTACTATGAGACAGAAATTACTGTAAACTTCATTATAGTGGACTGAGCCATGGTAAATGATTCTTGGTCAGTTGACCTCCCTCTTTACTCAACCTGAATTTGCTCTAGGCCCAAATAGTTCTTGCTTGTTCCACAACAGAAATTTCTTCTCTGGCTTTTAAAATATTGTTGATAGTCTTTTTCTTTCTTACCTTTATTTTTATTGTAATCTTTATATTATTATTGTTTTCTTCTTTCTGTTTTGTTTTGTATTGTTTCTTTTAGGTTTCCCAGTCTATGAAGCACAAAAGGAGTGGATGCAGAGACAATAATTGCTGTAATGCTTTATCTGGAACAAGGAGTGGGGATGGAATTGGGGAGCAATCAATGAATGTGGGAGAGGGGATGGAGCATTAGAAGTGATTGTGTGATGTATATGACTTTTTAAAAGTGATTTAACTATGGAAGCATATGATATGTGATTATTATATCAAGAAAACTACTAAAAAGTTAAAAAAAAAAAAACTTGACCTATGGTTACCAGGGATGAAGGAAGAATTTTTACTTAGGAGGCACTGAGTTTACTTTAATGGTGGTAGACAATTTGGAGAGGGATATCAATAATGGTTGTACAACACAAAGAGTATAATCAATGGCACTGAATTATACATGTAGAAGTTGTTGAATTGAAGAATGTTTTACTGTATATATTTTTGCCACAACTGAAAAAAACAATTACACAAATAACAATGAGCACAAAGAAGAAGAAAATGTTCTAGAATTGCCTGTGGTGATGATTGTACAACTCTTCTTGATATGACTGAACTACTGAATTGTGTGATATGTGGATGAAATGCCAATAAATCTGTTAAAAAAAAGAATTATTTGTACTGTACTTGTATCTTTTCTGTAAATTTGAGGTTGTTCTAAAATACGTATTTTTTTGTTAAGCAACACTGAAACTGGTAACCTTAAAGGGTCCTGCAGTGAGGGGGGAAATGCAGTAGAACAGAACTCAAAATCGTCAAAGCGACTAACTAGGCTTACTAAGTCAGACAGAAACTGGTAGAATCTCTAAGACTCTTGGCCCTCAAATCTGAAACTGAACTCTCCTCTGTGCTAGAATAACCAACCACTTAAGATCAGAAGGGTAGCAATTACCCAAGGACAACGTTCATAGGGCTGGAAAAGAAGGACGAATAGAAACAGGAGACAAAGGGAGTAAGTAGGATTGTAATAGGTGAGTTGAATCAGAATACGTACAAAATATTGAATGTAGTGGAGGGAGGGTGGGGTAAAAAGAGGGAACCAATTACAAGGATCTACATATAACCTCTTCCCTGGGGGATGGACAACAGAAAAGTGGGTGAAGGGAGACGTCAGACAGTATAGGATATGACAAAATAATAATTTATAAATTATCAAGGGTTCATAAGTGAGTGGGCAGTGGGGAGGGAGGGGGGAAAAATGAGGAGCTGATGCCAGGGGCTTAAGTGGAGAGCAAATGTTTTGAGAATGAGGGCAATGAATGTGCAAATGTGCTTTACACAAATGACGTTATGTATGGATTATGATAAGAGTTGTATGAGCCCTTAATAAAATGATTCAAAAGAAAACACTGAATATAAAACTATGATCTGTTCTGTAACCTTCAACTAATTCACAATAAATTTTTTTTCCAAATACTTTATTGGGGGCTCTTACATGTCTTATCACAATCCATACATTCATCCACTGTGTCAAGTACATTTTCACATATGCCGTCATCATCATTTTTAAAGCATTCTCTTCCCACTTGAGCCCCTGATATCAGCTCCCCATTTCGTCCCTCTCCCTCCCCCACCCGCCCTCTCTCAAAAACCCTTGATAAGTTATAGATTATTATTTCCATATCTTACATCGTCCTCCGTCGCCCCTCACCCACTTTTCCGTTATTCATTCCCCTGGGAGGGGGTTATAGATTGATCCTTGTGATCGATTCCCCCTTTCTCCCCCCACCCTCCCCTAATCCTCCTGGCATTTTTAAAATTAAGCAATAGTATGTGATTTCATTGTGAGAACACAAATGAATAAAACTTGTTAAAAATAATGGTTTGGGGTAACATTTCTATTTTTGAGAGTAAAGGGGAGGTACAATTTCTAATGACAGCATCTTACCCAACTTGAAAGTGTGGTATATCAGACAATTTAAAGAGAAGTAAAATATATACTCTAGAAAGCGATTTTAGTAATGATGGCAACATGCATTTAAGAAACTATAAGAATTATTTCACACTAACTAGGATGACAATAATCAAAGAGACTTACAACAAGACTTGGCAAGGATATGGAAAAATACAAAACCTCACACATAATTAGTAGGAATGCAAAATGGTATTGCTATTTTGGAAAACAGTTTGGCAGGTCCTCAAAAACGTAAATACAGAGCTACCACAAGCACTACTAACAACATTAATAGTAATAGGCAAAAAGTGCAAACAATGAAATGTCTATCAACTAAAGAATCAATAAAAATACATGACATGTTCCTAAAAGAAATATTATTAAACGGAAAAAAAGAACTATTGATAAGAACTATTGATACATGCTGCAACATAGATGAACTTTGAAAACAGTATACTGAGTGAAAGAAGCCAAAGACAAAAGACCATCTACTGTAAGGTCCATAGGCAAGTCAATAGAACAGCAAGTAGAGTAGTGGTTATCCAGGACTTGGGGCTCAGGGAAACAGAAAGTGACTGCCAAGGGTCCTTTGTGGGGGATGAAGAAAGTCATTTACGGTGGACTGCAGTGAGGGTTGCACAATCCTGTGAATATACTAAAAATACTGACTTGTACAATTAAATGACTTCACTGTATTTAGGATCTAGATTCAATAAAGGTGTATATAAAAAAGGAAGAATTTACACAACTTGTGATGTGATGAGGGGGAGCATATGGCCTTCAGCGTACTGGTATACTTTTTAAACCAGGTGGTGAGTGCAAAGGCATTTCTTGTTTCTCTTTAAATTGGACATACATACAAACATTCTTGGGGTGAGGGCCAGGTAATATGGCAGGGACCAGATCAAATGCAGGGATGCACATGGTAGACAACTGGGGAGGAGGTGAGGAAAGTGAGAAAAAAAATGATGAAAATACAGAAGAAATGGGCAGCGGGGGCACGGGGCGCTAACCCACCCAAGGGGAGGGTATTGTTCATATCTCCACAGGAAAAGAGGGACCAGACTTCAACCCAGTGCCCCAAGGTGAGAAGACAACTAGCCGCCACGGAGTCAGGAACCAGTGGAGAGGTCTGGGGGGCTGGTCCCAGCCCCAAATACTAAGTGCATGCCTGGCCCTCCCCTGAGAAGACGTTATTTCAAAGATGGCACTGAATCCGCAGCTCTGGGAGAAGGATATATCTGACCAGAGCACACAGGAGCAGATGACGGCGGAGGAGGAGAGGCTGGAGCA
>NW_022111373.1:5557041-5578357 GCF_000313985.2 Echinops telfairi
ATGACAAAATAACAATTTATAAACTATCAAGGGCTCATGAGGGAGGGGGTAGTGGGGAGGGAGGGGAAAAATGAGGACCTAATGTCGGGAGTTTAAGTGGAGAGGAAATGTTTTGAAAATGATGAGGAAAATGAATGTACAAATGTGCTTTACACAATTGATGTGTGTATTGATTGTGATAAGAATTGTATGAGCCCCTAATAAAATGATTTAAAAAACAAAACAAAACTGGACATACATGTTTAAATACATCTTATGTATGTTTCACAATAAAATTTTCAAAAATAAAAAAGGTGGACTGAATAGTTCTAATCAAATTATTTCATAAAATATAAAAGAAACTAGAAAAAATATATTGAACAACAGTATGTATTTAAAGTACTGCTTACACATACAACTTTAAATAAAAAGTTTAAAGGTGTTTGTGCTAATAAAATATCATAAACATTAAAAATTGCCCAAGTAGTCCCTTGGTTTGGAGAAAAGATTACAGGTGTCCAGAATTTCATTTTACTTAAGTCCACAATTCACGGCTTTGGAAGCAGCAGGTAGGAAATCAAATGAAGTGTTGCACTGGGCAAACCCACTGCAATAGAGATCTTTAGAGTACTCCGAAAGTAAAGACCTTACTACCGAATAGAAAACGTTTTTTGAAATTAAAAAAATAAAAAGGTTGGCAGCATAGGGAAAAAGTGGGAGAGGTAGGTTGACAAGCAAGATTAAAAAAACCATATATATGGAGGGTTTAACAGGATATTGTTGTTGATTTCATTTCTTGATGGGCTCAGTAAATATATATAGTATATTTCTTGAAAACAAACCAAAAAAGTCCCTCTAGATTCCTTACCCCTCAAACCTAAGTGGCTTAAAAGCAAAAACAAACAACAGGGAGGAAAAGAAAAATTGAAATGGACTTAAGTCTTTCATGACAAACAAGTTCATCTCAAAAAACAAACAAAAGTCCAGGTTTTACTTTGAAGACTACAGTACACCTGACACGGTAATTTTAATTGCCTCCTGTGTATATGCATGAAGCAGGTGTGAAATGCACTAGGCTGCTAGTCAGTTACAAGGCCAACAGTTCTGATCCATCAGCCACTCCGTGGGGAAAGACAACCCCATCTGCTCCCTAAAAGATGTGTGATCTCGGAAGGTCTAGGGAGCAGTGTTACGCTGTCTTAGAGAGCTGTGGTGAGTCAGCACTGACTCACTGGCAGTGGACTTCGTTTGGGTTGTTGCACATGCATGCAAACGTTGGAGAATGAATAGGAAGGCCAAAGAAGAATCAATGCCCTTGAATTCGAGCACGGAATATTAAATATACAATAGACTGACAGAAAAACAAACAAATCTAAGTGGGAAAAAGTACGATTACAATGCTTCTTAGAAGAAAGGATGGCTTTGTCTCACATACCTTGGACATTTCATACAGTATTATATAGCATCCAAACCGATTAAGTTCTATTGCCAAGCAATCATGTTACCCTCTTTGGATACGCATATACACACACTAATCTCCCAACAAAGCCTGACATGATTGTGACTCAAATATCTAATTTGGAATCCTGTTCTATTTGACTGCTAAATTACAATTTATGGAATTATAGGAAGCCAGAGAACCAAAGACTGCCAAAATTATACTCATCTTTCCAAATTAAAAGAACAGTTAAACAAACTCATTTAATCCTGGCTACTAGCAAGCACATTACCTTCACTGAGACTATTTCAGGTTAAATTTTAGACCCTTCTGTTTTTAATTTGAGAGAAAAATTAAGCTATCTGCTTCCATAAATTAATTATAGTCTCAGAAACCCTCAGGAGCAGTTCTGCCCTATTTTATAGGACTGCTAAGAGTCAGAACTAACTCAATAGCCATGGGCTAGGTTTTCTATTTATAATTAAGTCTAAAGACCCCAATGACCCCAATGAAAGTTGACACATTCATATTTGTTGAAGTTAAAAGTGTGAAAGTACTAAATACCACTTTAAATTGTACTGCGGCCCTCTACAAAGACGCCCTGGTGCCACTGGGCCTCTAACCAGACAAAAAGGTCTGCCATGGGAACCGATGACAAGGATCTACATGTGACCTCCTCCCTGGGGGGCGGACAGCAGAAAAGTGGGTGAAGGGAGACGTCGGACAGGGCAAGATATGACAAAATAATAATTCATAAATTATCAAGGGTTTATGAGGGAGGGGGAGCAGGGTAGAAGGGGGGAAATGAGAAGCTGATGCCAGGGGCTCAAGTGGAGAGCAAATGTTTTGAGAATGGTGAGGGAAATGAATGTACAAATGTGCTTTACACAACTGATGTATGTATGGATTGTGATAAAAGTTGTATGAGCCTCCAATAAGATGATTAAAAACAAAAAGGTCTGTCAGAGGAAAAGGCCACTATTGAATGGTACCACCAATGAGAACCCACCAATAAGAATATTAGAGTCAATAAAGCCAAGGCAATCTGAATGTGTGTAGAAAACAACCAAACACTTCGCTATCATACAACACACAGACTCAGAAATGTTTTATTTCCCTTAACTCTCACTCTTCAATAATTATGTAAAATACATTTATATAGCAATCTTGAATTTCATGGCCATTGTTAACCACGAAGTCTGCAGTTTGAAATCACCACTCATTCCCTTGGGAGAAAGATAAGACTTTCTACTGTGGTAAAAAGTTAACAGTTCTCAGAAACTCACAGGAACAGTTCCACTCTGTCCCACGAGTTGCTCTGAGTTGGAATTGACGTAATGGCAGTGAGTTAGGAGTGTGGGTTTATTCACACTTTAAAAGGCGCCCTGGTAGCAGTAGAGGGTTAGGCCAGCAATTGAAAAAGAAGAAAGATGAGGCTTTCTGCTCCCATAAAGACTGACAGCATTGGAAACCCAAAGAGCTAGTAATACTCTATCCCACAGAGTGAGTTGCTGTGAGTCAAAACTGACTCAATGGCAATAAGTTTTGGTTTATTCACTTTTCCCTTTTTGACATGAAATCGAAGAAAATGACCGATTTAGTCAATCCAAGGGTCTTCAAATATATTCTTGTTGTTCTACTAATTATGGTGTCCTACATGAAAGAAAGGTGCCCTAGTTGGTGCAATGACTAAAGAACGTGGATGCTACCTGAAAGGTCAGAGATTCAAACCACTATCAGCTCAGTAGGAGACATTTGAGACAGTCTGCTTCCATAAGCATCTATTGCTTTGTTCAATTGTGAACACCTGGTTTGCAGAAGGCTACAGATGACAATGGAAGCCCCAAATCCATTCGTAGGGTCCACACATAGATTAAGTCCCTGGTGAATTCCCTCTGATCATGGACCAGGATTGTGAATAGCTTTGCTATCATGCAGAATGCATTGAAAAGTAGATTGTTGTTGATGCAGTTAAGTTAAAATTTAGCACTCAATCACTTGATCTCCCTAATGATACATTAAAATTTGTTCTAGTTTTTTCATATTTTCTGCTTTCTTTTCAATTGGGGTTTTTAATCTGTATTGTTTTGTTACTGTTGTTAGTTTGGGGGGGGTTGGTAATTCTTTTCTGTATGTGAAATCCAGGATGGGTAAGCCTATAGCGACAGTAACTGGATTAATGGTTCCTTGGGGGTGTGGCAGGGGAGGGTGGGGGAAAACGGGGAGCTAATAATGATGAGTATAAGAATGAAGAAATGTTCCAAAACTGATAGTGGTGATGATTGCACAACTCTACTTGATGTGATTATGATATGTGAATCATATTCCAAAAAATTGTTGGGGGTGGGAAAATCTTTAGCTTTGAAAACCCTATGGGTCCTTTTTTTGGGGGGCTTATTGAAAGGGTCAATAAAAGTCACAGATAAGTAGCCAAGTACTCAAAAATAACGACATTTTATACAGCAATGAGCTACTGAAAGCTTGAAAAGGTTTTGCCTTCTATGTATTTGATTTTAAATACAACCAGTAAGAACTGGTTAACTATTTGGGGAAAAATTTAATTTAGTAACACATTTACATCCTTGAAGAGTTGACCAACTGAAATTATGAGTACAATCAATCCATGCCACTGCATGAGTACAAAGTATAGGTCAGACATTCAAGCAAGTGCTTTCAAAAAAAAGCAAATGCTAGAAAATTCAATGTGTGGTTACAGGCAATTTTGGGATCTATAAGACAGTTACATAATGTTGAAACTACAAATAATCTAAGAATAACAAACTTGGATCAGGCCAGGCACCAATTATAAATTGAAGGAAAATAAACAAGGCTCCAGTTTAGGAAAATGTCAGCAAACATTGACTGTATTTCTTTCTTGTTTCATTTTGTTTTTTTACTGTATTTCTATGTATCTATTTCCATAAAGAAAGCAGTGAGAAGGTTCTGATTCTTAGTTCAGACACTAAATCAAGAGGCTACGACTTAGATCAAGGAGACTAACAAAGGTTAACTAAAAAGGACTACCAGAATGCCCCTTAGAGGCAAGGTCAGCAAGACGTCATCTCATGGACTTTGGACATGTTGTTCGGAGAGACCAGTCCCAAGAGAAAGACATCATGCTGGTAAGGTGCTGAGGCAGCGAAAAGGGGGGAGACTTTCAGTTAAGAAGGACTGACAAAGTGGCTACACCGATAGGCTCAAACATAAAAACAATGGTGAGCTTGGCACAGGACCAGGCAGTGTGTCATTCTGTTGTACACAGGGTCACTATGAGTCTAACCCAACTGCTATTCTACTTAACCTCAAGTGTCCAGCTGCTCATTATAAAGGTCCGCAGTTCAAACCCACCGGGCTCTCTTTGGGAGAACGATGCAGCAGTCTGCTTCCGTGAGGATCACAGCACAGCATTGGAACCGGCTGGGGCAGCTCTACTCTGTCCTGTAGAGCTGCTACACTTGGTTTCTGTTGCTTTGCTTATGTTTCAACCTGGTTTCCCCAATTAAAAACAAAAACGTTTAGCTATGTGACCTTGATCTAGTTGCTTAACCATTCCTCACAGTTTCTTCATCAGTATAAATAACACCTTTGACGCCACTGGGCTGTTCTGAGATTAAAGGAGATGATGCATATAATGCAACCCTAGCACAGCACCTGGGCAGACACACAGTAAGTGAATAATAAATGTTATCTCTTGTTACTGTTTCTGGTTTTCTGGAGCTCACAGTCTATGAGCAGAGGCAAATCAGAAGTCCAAAAGTGACTACCAACAATTCAATAAACTCAAAGAAGTATGCCAAGAATCTTATGGGAATCCCAGAGCAAACCCCCCCCCCCTCCACTGAAATGATCAAAGCCAATTTAGCCAAAAGCAGGGTCAGCAATCACAGGGGTCATTTCTATTGACAGCATGACTATGGGATTCCCATATTAAACAACCTTAACCATGGCATACATCATAACATACATAGTTAAAAGGGATCTTGATTTTGTCACCCCTAAAACAGAGGTATTATAAGCCTATTATTTAAGCTGATGGGGAACCCACACATTATAATGTGTTTTGGCTGATACCACTGTGCAAAAACTCACAGAAAAATGAACCAGGGGAAACAAAGCCCTCATGTACATACACATACGACCTCCAGGGGGAAACAGCTGCAAGTGAACACTAATCTTACTATAAATCATTTGATTCAGGTTTAGTGAACTGAATTGCAAAATACAGTCCTGAAACTTCTGTTCCACCAAACTGGTGCACCTCTGAAATGTGATGAGACAACGTGCGAGGAATTCGGGAGACAAGTTTCTGCACAATTGTAGATATTCTTGTAGGACTTATAGTTTGAAGGGAAAACAGCTAATATTTTACAAAATTATAATATAGGAGGAGAATTCAGGCAGAGAAGAGGGAAGGAGAGATGAGAATATCTTTCTGACCTTTGTGTATAGTTCTGTATACAAAAAAATGACTATATATAAGTATAGCAAAAATGAAATAAATAAAACTGCAAGTTTTCATTGCCTTGGCAAACTGCTTCAGTCAATGAAGCATTCATTGATAATGGGGTGGCCTGTAAGCCTTATGTACATGAAACTCAAACTAAACCGAATCCACTGCCATCCAGTAAACACTCTGACTCATAGCAACCCTCGACAGAGTTTCCAAGACGACAAATCATCCTGGGGGCAGCCAGCCTTATCTTTCTCTCTGCTGCATGTGCCTGGTATGATTGAACCACCCCTTGTGGTTAGCAAACCAATGTCTAACTCACAGCACTGATTTGTGGCTAAGCGGTCTTTCAGTCGCATCTTTTTTACAAAGACAATATAGAAGGAGGCTTCAAAAAGTACATGGGAAAATGGAATTAAGAGATAATTGAATTTTTCCATGAACTTTTTAAAGCCCTCATGTACATACACATACGACCTCCAGAATGTCATGCAGCAATCTATCACAGAGCAAATTACCAAGGTGTGTGTGTAAATGTCTTGGTTGTATGGAAACAACACCATATGAGAGGAAGCTATAGAAAATTTAAATGGTGGTGTAGCTCAGAGGTGTTATGTCACCCTCTTGAAGCGGATTGAGAACCTATAGGGACAGCAAGTAGAATATGAGTTTCGGGAAGAGGAGGATACAGTGGTGGCGATGGGGTAAAAGGGAGATGATACATGGAGTTCATGTATAAAAAGAATGTATGGAAACTGATCGTGGTAGCAATTGGACAAATCTACTTGACATGACTGAAATACGAAATGATATATGTATTAAATCCCAATTAATAATATATTTTTTCATGAAAGAGGTGACAAAAGGGTCTTTTGATTATGATCTAGCCTAATTGGAAGGTCCAAACATACTATAACAGGTAATTTGGGCAAGCCACATTAAAGCTAAAGCTTAGGTGTTTTCAATAGAACATTTAAGCAACAATTATAGTCCTGGAAAAAGCTAAACAAAACTAGATTTAAACACCAAATCGTCTTGTTCTATTTCATAGAGAAATCCCCTCCCCTCTAGTTCTCCTGTACATTACCATTTTCTATTAGTTGTATAAACAAAAGAGCAATCCAATATAGGGCACTATGCACTTTAAGAGTAAACCTATCCAAAAAAAAAATAAATAAACCTATCAAATAAACATTTTTAACTCTAAGAATGGGACTTACAAAAAGACTATCAAATTATATCTTAAGTGGAAACGTATTTGCAATTCTACTGTTTCTCTGACTGCTACAGAAGCCACTTGACACTTAACCCAAACTTGGCAGTTTGAACTTCACTACCCAGAAAAACCTTGGTAAACAGGCCTGGCGATTAGCTTCGGAAAGCTCACAGCCTTAAAACTCCTATGGGTGCTTACCTTGCCAACAGGGAGTAAGTAATCCTAGGGTGGAATCAACTTGCCAGTGACTAACAACAAGGATTTCCCTCCTCACCTGAGCTGGTCATATTTTTGGAGCTGCTAACACCCTGCAAAGAAGTCCTGGTGACACGGTGGTTTAAATGATGGGAGGCTAACTGCAAGGTCAAAGGTTCAAACCTAGCAGTCATTCCATGGGACAAAAATGAGGCCATCTGCTCCCCTAAAAGATGTAGGGTCTCAGAAACTCAGGTCTACTCTGCCTTATAGGGGCACTGAGTTAATCAACTAGATGGCACCGGGTTTGGTTTGGCCCCTGCTTTAAAATCAGATGTAGATTTGAATCCCAAATTGGCTCTGGGCAATCTGTAAACAGGGACTGTTTTCTTATTCTCTCATATCCCCAATTACAAGAATTCTGAAGATGTGTCAACAGCTATCTGTTGGACTGATTCTCATCAACATAATGGCAACATCTCCAATAGAGCAAAACACAGACTAAATTCCTTTGACGTTTCAAGATGATCAAAACTGCACTTACATATAAAAGCTTGCACACGTTCGTGTGATTTGCCCTTTATAGTTCATGTGAAGTTATAGATTATAAGAAAACTCCCTATAGCATGTTGCTTAGGTCTTCTTAACTTTTAAACGAATGTCTTAAAATAAAGTCAACTTCTGTGTATATGGTACTAAATAGCCTTGAATGAGATACTGTTTATATAATCTGTTACCATAATTGGAGAAAGAACAATTGATTCAAGCTCCGACCATTCTAATGTCTAGGCCCCACTTATTCTTGCTACTGCCCACATACCTGCCTACTCACACACATTTTTAAAAGTCTTTTAGTGTCTCCTTTGTAAAGAAAACAGTAGGGTTCTCTAAAAACAATGGGGGGGGGGGCGGGAAAATCACAGTTTGGTCATTGGCTATTTTCTATAACTTTACAGCAATCTTAATACCAATGGGCAATTTAAGAATGTTGGTATTATTCTACTTGTTTTACATCCATAAGCCAATGATTTGTAGGCAAGCAGCTGATAGAATATCTTTCTCTATGAAAGCTTAATAAGGAACACTGTAGAGAATCCTACTTATAAGACACTAACACCAAATGACAAACTGTGGGGCCAGCAGTACCCTCCGGTGACGTTTAGAGAGTTGTGCTCACCCACCCACTCTCCAGGGGATGTAACAGGCCTCTCTCTGGCAATCAAACACGCGATCCTACCGCTGCTTGGCTCCTCCAAGCCGAAAATGGGAACAAGGGGTCTAAGTACAATTCGGGTGTTCTGGGGGGGTGTCCCCAAGGCAGCTTCATTCATTCATCTCTGCAAGCTCAGACCTAGGCCTCCTGGCCTGGTCCGCCCCCGCTGCGGGCCCTGCGGAACGGAGGTGACTCTGGCCAAGAGCCCGCCCTCTAGCAGCCCGGGGCGCGGTGGCGCAGTGGGGAACGGGGCGCAAGCAGGCACGACGAGGGGAGGGAACGTGCGTTACCCGTGTACACCCAAGGGACCGAATACAGGTCGCCGGGGGTCAACATCGACTCGACAGTGAAGTGTTTGCACTCACAGACCAGACCTGGGCGGCCAGACACACAGACCAGACCTGGGTCTCGGGGGCCCAGCCGCCCACCGCCACCCGGCCCAGAGGTCACTCTCTAACTTCGGGTGGCAGCAGCAACCAAGATCGGCTCGAGCCCGGGCGCAGCCCGGACGGCACTCACCGTTGGTGTAGGGAGACCCCGAGGTCGGCGCGGCCCCGTTTTGGGCCTGGAGGCCGGACGCGGCGCCGCCGGAGACCGGTATCCCCGGCTGGGACATGACGACGGCGAGGATCGGGGGTGGAAGGGGCCGGTGGGGGTCGGCGACAGCAAGCGGCGGAGAACCGAAAGGCGACTGCTGAAAGCAGAGTCGGGGGAGCTAACGAGTAAGGACCGACGGCCGGGAGGACAGAGGGCAGCGCGTCAGGCCGTGAGCATGGCGCCGCACTCGCCCCAGCCCGCCGGCAGCCAGCGCCCGGTCCGGGAGCGGAGGCTTGGACGTCGGGCCCGCGGCGCCGGGAACAGCGGGCCGGGAGGCGGCGGCGCGCTGAGGGAGGCCACGGCCGGAAGTGCCTGTCAGCCGCCGGTCGCGCAGGCGCAGTCGGGACACGTGGCACTTCCGGCTCCTGCTCGCCGCGGAGACTGCCGGCGCGGTGAGCGAGCCGGGCTGCCCCAGGCCTCCTGACAGCTGGGGTTTCCCGGGACGAAGGACCGTCCCTGGCCTCAGCCGCCACGTCACTGACTCTTGACACAGGCCGGAAGCCTTGTGTGTCACCGTGACGGAAATCCCCGCCGTCGTGAGCGTCTTCTCGCGGGCCCGACCTCCATCGCCGCTGCCAGAGCTTCAGTAGCTGCTTGTCTGGCCTGTTGACTGTCGGTTCCTCGCCTGTGGTTTTTGTCAACTTGGCCTAAGACGACAGACAGTATCGCTCACTTTGAGACTTAAACCCCCGTGGTAGCCAAACCGATTAATGTCCATTACACTTTGATTGTTTTACATTTTGTCAGCATGGTCTGGAAGGTAACATTTCAAGGGGCGGCTAATTTCCCATGTATTGAAAGCTTAACCAATTCGGAGAGGAGGCCTTGGCTATTTGACTGGAGGACTTACGAGGGAATTTTTAGTTTGAAACTCAATGATTCATAGCATAGTCACGCTAAAGTTCAGTAATAACACATTGATCAGGCATCTAAATGGCAGTTTTACTTCCTCTTCTGAGAGTTTACAGTAAGGTGAAGAACTTAAATTTCCTTACTGGGAAAGAACACTTTTTGGCTTTGGACGCCAGAGATAATCGGTAGAGCTCTTAGATAACATAGTCCATCAGTGATTTCAATGGTTACTTTCAGTCTGCTTGTCCTGAGCTTATGATAAACTACAGGTTTATGCTGTTGATTATAATGTCATGCCACAGTTCACGACATCAGGATGGAGGGCATCTAGCCTAATTAATATCAAGTGCCAGCTCTCAAATGTTAGATACAAGAGGATAAGTCAAAATGTATTGCTACAAGGTCATAGAAACCTTTAATGATCAGAAATATCAAAATGTGAAGCTTTTGTTTCCTCAGTTTAGAGCTCTACATTTCTGGAGAATCCGTGCTCTTCGATTCACTCCACACCAAATTGGTAGTTTTGGCATCCTCTGGGGGGGCAAAAACTGTCCAGTTACAATGGTCTTTGGTTTGGGGGGAACAATAAGAAGTCTGAAGGGACAGAATCAGGGTTGGATGGAGTAATGGTTCCTAACCAAGTTCTCCATAGGGTAGCCTTTGCTACCCTGAAGAAGAGCAGATGCAATGTATGATTGAGGGGGTGGGGGTGGGATCCTCAACTCAACTTTCTTCACCTTTTTCTCACCAATGCAATTTACATTTTCTTAAAACTCCTTCATAATAAGCCTCTGTGAACATCCTGTATCTTTGAGAAAATCTGTGACGATTACCCCTCTGTAGTCTCCGAAACACACTTATCACAAGTGTACTATTGAGAAAACGTGTCTGCAGCCATCCACTGATCACACAGAGACATTGAACACCTTTTATTTGGCATAAGGTTGTGCATATATGTATGGACTGAAGCACTAGTAGCCATACTTTTGACTTACCCTTGTGTTATAAGACAGCAAGAACAAGTCCTAAATAACAAGCAGCAAGAGTTCAAAGAACTAAGTATTTGATTTTGACTCTGCTAACATTTGCCACAGAACCTTACTAAAATACATATTTGCTTTAAATGGAATTCAGCAGCCCTTTTATTACAAGATCCAAGTACAAAGTCATCTTTTAGATGAATATAACACTTTCAGTCTAGCTACTTTAAATTTAGAAACTGAATAACAAACCCCAAATCATATATTCCAAGAATTTTTTAGAAGGTAACAAGCACAAGCCTTTCCATGTTTACAGAGCAAATAGACCTGGAGGGAAACAGAACTTTCCTGAGGTCAAAAGAAAAGCAGGGTCACGCATCACAGAAGTAAATGTTTACAACTGAGCTCAGAGCTCTAGCCATTTAACTTTCTTACGCAATTCCTGGGTGATCTTGGTTTGTTGGTTTTGGCACAGACGTTAAATCAAATTTTCTTGGACTTTGTTCTCTTTGAGCAATATCTATGTGTTCAGAGAAAACTAATGAAGCAGATTAGCCATTTTTAAAAGCAAATAACCTGCTTGGTTAAATCAGGTTAGGTAAACATAAAGTAAATAAACAGTGTCTTTTCTATAAGTAATTTCCCCCCTGAATTGCTCTGTGGCTATTCAAATTAGGGTTAAGTTTTTTTAGCACTTTTTTTCCTTTCCATTTTGAATGTTGTCCCCTGTAAAATATTGATGAGAGAAGCATTTGTCAGCTGTCTACCTTCAGGGATAGAAGAAGAATACATCTAAATAATTGAGCTGGGGCAACAGATTAAAAAAACAAGTCATTTTTATGTTAGGTGTTATCCTTACAGTATCAAATCTATCTGCTATCTTAAAGGGTGGCCACAGGGAATGTTACTTGTGATCGACACCCGTGCTCAAGTGGATTCTGGCTCACGGAGATGCCACGTGTTTCGGAGTAGAACTGTGCTCCTTAGGGTTTTCAGTGGCTGTGAAGTCTCAAGTAGATCACCAGATCTTTCTACCCGGCGCCTCAGGGTGAACTTGCACTAAAAGGTTGGCAGTTGAGCACTTCAGCCATTTGTGTCACCCGGAACTCCAGTTAGTGCTATTAGCAATTGTTAGAGATGATCAATTACCTATGGTTATTTGATACTACACACATACAAATTGACATCAGCAATTCCTTTTTTGTCTTTTCCAGAGTAACAGAATGCTTCTGTTACCTGTTCATAGGTCTTGTTATTTTCAGAACATTCCGCCCTGCTGAAGATACTATAAACAACAAAATAAGTGACCGGAAATAAAAGTGAAAAAGCTCTAGACAAAGAATATGACACTCCATTTGATTATTAATTTCAACCCCAAACAGGGAGGCTAGCATTTCTAATAAAATTTGCTAATATGCAGAGGTGAGGCTTACACCAGGGCTCCTCTTCTCTCCCTGACTATTGCAATGTCTGAAGGACAGGATCAATTTGTTTACTTTTCAGAAGGAGGCAGTTATTTTTTGGATCTTTAAGTGCTTGAATTTTTTTGTTGTTGTTCTGTTTCTATTTCAAACAAATACACATACCAAAAAAATGGTTTCGGTTTGCAAAAGCAAAACGGGTCAATCAGTCATTTGCTGAAACGAGTGGCTCCACTTCAGGCACAGTTCCTTTGGCTTCATTTGCCTTTGGCGGGACATCTGCTGGTATCTGAAGCAGCATCACAGGCATACGTGTCTCCCATGCATTCCAGTCTTTGGAGTGTTTTTATTTTTATGTAGTTCTTGCATTCTCACTGCTCACTCTGGTTATCAGCCATCATCTTTAATTTGAACTACTGAAATTCTCTTCCTGGTTTCCCGCTCTCCAATACATTCACTGTTGAACTAAGCCCCTAAAATATTGGTTCCATTTCTGTTTTCCTGTACTCTAAAGCCTGCAATTGTTCCCTGTGTCCACTGCAACAAGCGAACATTTCTCTGCAGGGCTTATTTCATGCTGAGTAAAACCCAAAGTTCTACCCAGAAGGAAGACCCTAGGTGAGCTGGATTGACCCAAGGGCCACAACAATGGGCTCACACCTAACAATTATGAGGATGGCCCAGGACGGGCAGGGTTTGTCCTGGAGTAATCAGAGCTGCTGTGACTCAGGACCAGCTGGACAGCACCTAACACCACCACTACCACCACCACCTGACTGACTTTGCTACTTCTCTGACCTATTGGTTTACACTCCTCGCTCACTCCGCCCCAGATCTGCTTGCTTTTTGTCTAGCTGTCCAAGCCCTGGAGCCCTGTTGGTGTCGTGGGTTACACATTGGGCTGCTCACTGCAAGGTCAGCAGTGTGAAAACCACCAGCTCGCTGCTCCATGAGAGAGAGAGGCACGGCTTTCTGCTCCCGGAAAGAGTTACAGTCTCCGGGAGATGGTGGAGAGAGGAGAAGGAATCATGGGGGAAGGGAAAAGGCAGTCGGTGTAAAATATGAAAATAATTATAATTTATCAAGGGGTCGTGAGGGTGGGAGAGGGGTGGAAAAAGAGCTGATACCAAGGGCTCAAATAGAAAGTAAATCTTTAGAAAGTAATAATGGCAACATATGTACAAATATGCTTGATACAATTGGTGTATGGATTGTTATAAGAGCTGTAAGGGCCTCCAGTAAAATGACCTTAAATAAATAAATAAGAGTGACAGTCTCAGAAACTCACGGGGTAGTTCTCCTGTGCCCTGTAGGGTCGCTGGGAGCTGGAATTGACGCAATGACAGTGAGTTTGCTTTTCGCTTTTTATGCAAGCACAGCCTGCCTTTGCATCCCCACTAGGTAGAAGCTCTTCCCCAAGACATCCTTGTAACCGTGCGGGCCTTATTCAAGTGCTATTTAAGAGACTGTGGTAATTACATAATCTGATGTCAATTTGAGGATTAAGAGTGAAGGGGTGGCGTTTAGCCTGTCAATCAGATTGCAGCTTGATGACCTCATTTGGAGGCGCTAAGGAGATAGCTTGTTGGAGTCGGGACACAGGCGTACTCCTGAGAGATACTCTACTGACAAGACACATGGCACCACGCTGATATAGCCCGTGCCCTCTGAGCAGGAGAAGCCGCGTGGAGACCCCTGTCAGTGCTGAGATGGTTATACCACCACTTGATCCCCAAGACTTTCCACCCACTGGCCTGTGATCGTGCTGCATTCGGTGTCATTGCATGTGTTTCATGAGTCGGGAGAGGAATTTCTAGATTGGTATCAGACATATGGGCTAATACCAGACTTATGGACTTGAACTGGACTGGGATGGGATCTTTTCTCAATATGTAATTGCTCTCGTATATAAAGTTATTTCTTTTTTTTTTTTGAAACATTAGGGGCTCATACAACTGTTATCCCAATCCATACACACATCAATTGTGTAAAGCGCATTTGTACATCATTCTCAAGACATTTTCTCTCCACTTAAACCCCCAACATTAGGTCCTCATTTTTCCCTTTCCTCCCCGCTCCCCCCTCCCTCATGAGCCCTTGATAGTTTATAAATGGGTATTTTGTCATATCTTGCCCTGTCCGACGTCTCCCTTCACCCACTCTTCTGTTGTCCATCCCCCAGGGAGGAGGTCACATATAGTTCCTTGTAATCGGTTCCCTCTTTCCTACGCACTCTCCCGTTACCCTCCCTGTTTCGCCACTCACACCACTGGTCCTGTAGGGCTCATCCGCCCTGGATTCCCTGTATTTTCAGTTCCTATCTGTACCAGTGTACCTCCTCTGGTCTAGCCAGACTTGCAAGGTCGAATTTGAGTCATGGTAGTGGGAGCGGGGAGGAAACATTTAGGAACTAGAGGAAAGTTGTATTTCTCATCATTGTTACTATAAAGTTATTTCTTATACACATATGAGTGTCTATGAATTTGTTTCTCTAGTCAGCCCAGACTAACAGACCTTCTCTTAATACCTTGTAGAATACCATACCCTCCCATGTTCACTCTATCCCTCTTACCCTGTTTAGTTTTCTTCAGACTACTTCTTTTTACTCTTGTTTATGTTTTTATATTTCTCTTTCTTCAATGGAATGATAAGTCTATACACCTCCTGTATTCACTCTAAGACATTTAATTTATATTTCTCATTTATCTCCCTGCTTAGACTGTCAGAGATTATAAAGCAAGGACTAGATCTTATTCACATATATTTTTATCATTTGGCTTAGGACTTCACACTTAACATGCACCCAATAACATTTGTTTAATGAATAGATCTAAACTGCCCTCTTTTCTAATGTTCTAGTGAGACTACTTTGACCTTCATTAATTCACTTCTCAAAGTTTTCACTGCTTGTGTAGCCTAAACTACATCACCAGCATTTGTTTCTAAATTAATTGTGTTAGTCTTTCATTTTGTCAGTTTCTTAACTCTTATGCTATATTGTATCCTAGAACTGGACAAATAAGCAACATGATCATAACTAGAGACAATATTGAAGTTATGAAGGATTTTATTTTATTTGGATCCATAATTGCCCATGGAAGCAGCAATCAAAAAATCAAATGACCAAGATCTTGGATAGAAGGTGGGTGTCTGGAGGATGGTGATAGCAACATGTGCAGGTGTGTTTGAAACAGTTGAAGTGTGGAGTGTTGTGTGAGTTGTGGGAGCCCTCAATAAAATGATTTTACAAAAATGAGAATGGGGGAAAAGAAAATGTTTTAAAATTGATTGTGGTGAAGATAGTACAATTCTTTATAAGGTTAAGCTGTTGAATTGTATATGTGGATGAAGTGCCAATAAAACTGTTAAAAATATCAAATGATATATTGTGCTGGGCAAATCTGGACAATGAGTTAAAAAGGAGAAGGCCATCAATGAGCTGGGCTGACCCAGCAGCTGCAACAATGGGCTTAAACACAAGAACAATTGGGAGGTTGGTACAGGAATGGGCAGCTGTGTGCATGCACTGAGTTGGAACCGACTTGACAGTACCTAGTAACATCTCATACTCACAGGCCTGATAGCACTGCTGAAATGGAATAGCCTCTGGCCAGACCCCCCATCCCCCGGACCTGATTGGCGGTGACAGCATCAAATGACAACCCTACATTTCCCTTTTTCTCTCTCTCTCCACCTCCCACATACCCTTTTCCCCATTACCTGAGTAATCTAAGATTCAACTTCACTTCTAACCCTGTCTTCTCCTGAGGACTTTTTCTGTTGAATGGCCTGACCAGCTACTTTAACTGATTGATTTACTCAGCAGATACTTACTGCTTTGCAGATGTCGGGTACCATGCTGGGCACCAAGTAAAAACAGAACCAGGCAGAGAAGGTCTCTTTCCTCTGTGAATTTACAATGGAGGAAATATTGAAAATGTACATAGATCTGTATTTTAAAATTTCAAATTGTGATAAGGGTTGTTGAAGAATAGGTGCTACAGTAAAGACTGACAAACAGGGACCTGATTATGAAAGGGGGTGGCATGAAAGCTATGATCTCTAGAATGGGAAAGCTAGCCAACTGTGAAGAGAGAAGATAGGGAAAGAACTTCAGACAAAGAAAACAATAACTATGATGGCCCAGAAGCAGGAATGAGAAAGATGGGGCTAGAGAAGCAAAGACCTTAAAAGCCATTGAGAGGAAGTTATCGTGTATATTTGAGAATTTTATTTTATTTTTTATATTTGAGAATTTTAAATAGGAGAGTAGCAATCCAATTAATGCTTTAAGATGAACCCATTAAGAAAAATCAACTCAATTGCTGTGAGGACAATAGATCAGAGGGGAAAGAGTAGAGTTCTTGCAGTAACCAGAGTCAGACGTGATAGGGATCTGCACTAAGGTGGTCCTGGTGGAGATAAGGAGAAATAAATTTACTAATGCAAGTTACTGCTCTGGACTTTGATATCTTTTATGGTTCCAACCTTTGCCATTTCTCACACATCACTCCTTACTTCCCAGTAGCCCCACCCAGGTCCTTGTTACTTCTCACCTGCTTGATTTCAGCAGCCACGTTGCTATCTTGTTCAAAACTCCCCAAAGTCTCTACGGTTTGGTATTCTGAAGCTTCCCAGGATCCAGCCCAAACCCATCTCGTCAAATCAGTATACTTGCCTGGTGTGCTATTCCTTTCTGTATGTTGCTCTTTTGTTCCGCTACCTCATTCCTTCTGAATACTAGCTCCTATTTTTCACATGTAGGAACTGAAACTACAAGTCATGTTGAAACCAGTTTTTGAACTATGGTCTATAGAGGTTGAACTTTAACTAGTTAACTACAATAGCCATTGGAATTCATGATATAGAAAAACAATTACCGTATATACTCAAGTATAAGCCAATCCGATTATCAGCTGAGGCACCTAATTTTACCACAAAAACTGCATTAAACATGTGCTGAAGCTTGACTTATACTCGAGTATGTACCATATATAGGAAAGTGCACAAACTATAATTAAAATGGTAATTTTAAGTGTTTTATGAAACTGTATAGTATGAGGGAGTACCCCCCCCCCAAAAAAAATCGGAAAAGGCTTCACTGGATGGAGTAGTAGTAGTAGGCATTTTCCTCGCTAGCAAGCATCAGGCACCTCGCTCTGAGTTAGTGCACCCAGTGGCATTGCCTGGGATGGTGCTCTCTAGTCACGTGAATTTTTTTTTCAAAAAAGCAGTTTCACGTCAACCTCATTTTAAGAGAACAGTGTGCAGCTGTGAAATTGTGTTTCCTGCTCAGGAAAAATGCCACAGAAATTGTTGTGATGTTGAACACAGCTTACAAGGACACTGCTATGAGAAAAACTCAAGTGTACGAGTGGTTTTCGTGTTTCAAAAAGGTGAAATATTGTTTGATGACAAACCTCATTCTGGATGTCTGTCAACTTCCTGAACACATGGAAATGTCGACTTGTAGTGCATTTGGAGTTCATTCCACCAGGTCAGACTGTTAATCAAGCTTTCTATGTAGAGGTTCTGAAAAGATAGCCTAACAGTGTGCAACAAAGAGGGCCTGGTTTGTGGCAGACAGGGGACTGGCTTTGCCATCATGACAATGCACCTGCTCACGCAGCCGTCTCAGTGCTCCAGTTTTTGTTAAAAAACAGCATGCCTCTCTTGCCCCAAACACCTGACTCACCTGACCCAGCTTCTGTGACTTTTTTTTGTTTACTCAAATGAAGAGGGACATGAAAGGACAGTGATTTGATGATGTACAAGAGGTGAAGAGAGAAATTTAGGGAAATGCTGTCAGCTATCCAAACAGATGAGTTTGAAAAATGTTTCCAAGAATGGAAGCGCAGATTTGACAAATGTATTAAGTGTAATGGAGAGGACTTTGAAGGTGATAAGGTTGTTTTGTAACAAAATTTAAATACATCGATTTGGAAAAAAAAGTCCAGTTTTTTTGGGGCTACCCCCTCTTATGTGTAGTCATGTCTGACCAGTTGCCCAAGGTAGAGATCAGACATGTCTCCATTCTCCACCCTCCACTTTTACCCTATTCTGAAACCAGGACACTCTGCTTCTGTGGCTGGTTTCATTGCAGTGGCCACGTAGAACTCACAGACAATACTCATGATTATGGGGTTTATTAGGGAAATCGACAACTGACAGTTCATTTGAGAAATGCTCTGGATACCATTGTTCAGTCAGGCCCCAAAGCAGGCCTCCCTTTAATCCTCAGCTTCTTGGTCTGGCCTCTTCTTTCTCACGGGGAATGTTCAAAAGTTCTTTTAGGACTCCCAATGAATTCCCAAAGGGCATACCACTCCTCTGGAAGTCACAACCCTAAGGCACGCTGCTCCAGCTCCGAAGATCACCAAACACTGCTCCCCCACTTATGCACCCATAGGCACTCTACTGCACAAGCCAGCCTCCTGCTCAAAAGCACTCAGCTTTACTTGCTCTGTGGGTTGGGAAACCCACCACTTTGTCTCATGCATTGGCTTCTGGTTCTGCTAGTGTTGCTCCTCTGCTATTATAGCTATCTCCTGGATCAAGGATGTTAAATACATAGGGATCTTGTGGTCCAAAGGACACGTTCCACTCCTGGTTTTTCTCTGTTGCTGGTAGTGAGATCCCCTTTCCTGCTCTTGAGATAGCTCATTTTATACCCAGAAGATGGCAACCATAACACTGCTAACTCACATAGCTCACAGCTGAATCATATAATCATGTCAACATCATCCCATACCTTCTTTTATCCAGACCGGTCAGTAAAACGTTGTTTGGTAGGAGTTACAGAGACTATGGCTACATGAGCCACATTAAATAGTCCACTGCACTGCAGTATGATTATGGTTTTATAATATTGATTATATCTGTGACTAAGGTTATTTTTATCCTCCTTAAAATTTTCAGAAACTTCCCAGTTTAAAAAAAACTACTATGTACAACTTTTATAATAAAATCATCAAAAATATTGGTGAAGAGGAGGAGAATATGATGTAACTACTCAGGCTTATCTCAAACAAACACTAGCATTTCATGCCTCCTGTGAGCTCGAACTGACTCCTTGGCAGTGAGTTTTTTGTTTCGGACCTCTTCCACTCTATATTTTAACCTTTCTCTCCTTCTGCCTGCTTGCTTCTTGTTCTTTTTAAAAATCATTTTATGGAGGGATCTTACAGCTCTTATCACAAGCCCTACATCCAACCATTGTGTCAAGCACATTTGTATATATGTTGCCATCATTTTCAAAACATTTTCTTTCTACTTGAGCCCTTGGTATCAGCTCATTTTCCCCCTTCCCCACCTTCCCTCCCTCAAGAACCTTTGATAATTTATAAATTATTATTTTTTTATGTTGTGTACCGACCACTGTCTCCCTTCACCCACTTTTCTGTTGTCCATCCCCCTGGGAGGGGATTATACATCGGTCATTATGATTGGTTCCCCATTACCCCCTCACCTTACCCTTACCCTTACCCTCCTGGTATCGCTGCTCTCATTATTGGTCCTCAGTTCTTCTGCCTTTTTGTATAGTTTGCTGTGACCTAATAGACTTCTTGGGTAAACAGAAAGATCTTTGAGGAAAGAAACCATGTTTTGCTTATTGTCAAATTCCTCCATTCCTCTTCATTTGACAATTTGTTGAAGCAAGCAGAAATTATAATTTAGATTTTCGAAAGGCCAAAGATATCAAGAATGAAAAACTATTCAAATCAAGAGCGGTAGAGTGCTTCTGAAGCCCTGGGTGAGGGGCCTAAAGCCAGTGTTGACACTGGATTTTACAGTGACACCGTGTTTAACAGGATTAAAGACTAGGTGAGTGGAAAGCCACCCAGAGAGAAATCCAAACTGGAACAGCCCATGGGGGTGAACTTCCACCCACAGCAGCTCCTCCGACTCAAACCAATAAACACTCCAACTCCAAGAGAACGCCTTGTTATGAATGAGTCAATTGCTCAACGAATAGTTATGAGCACAGTTTAAATTTACCAGATGCTTCTCAGGAGAGACAGGAGGTTGGCTGCCCCTGTAAAGGCAGAGCTACAGCCTCAGAGACCCTATAGAGGGTTTCTATGAGTCAGAATCAACTCAGTGGCTATGAGTTTGGTTTTGTGGGTTTAATTGTGCCAGACACTGGAATGATTTCAGGAGAGGACAAGGCAGTTATGGTTCATGACTTCTAGAAGTTTATAAAATGGAGACTTTAGAAAAATAATTACACCCATTTAATTGTGCAATTATTAGCAATATAACTTAAATTGCTCGACCAGAGGGATCCATGAGTATGACAGGAGGATGGAGTTGGGCATCGAGAGATCTTTTACAACTGGCACAGAAGGAAGAGTGAGTCAGCTGTGGGTTTGTCGAGGATTCATCTAATAATGAATGACTCGTAGATTTCTGCTTCAGTTCTGCAACCGCTCCTGGTTGTGGGCCTGTCTCCTAGAATCCTAAGCCTGAAAACAGGCTACAAGGATGGTTGTCCATTCAATGCAACCAAATATTCCCAGTGTAAATATTTAACGAAGTGAACACGAATCCATTGGCAAAGAACACTGGAGTCAAGACCCATCCACTACCATCGTTGATGCCAACTGCTAGTGACCATGGGACGGAGTAGAATTGTTCCATCGGTTTCTGAGACCGTGAATCCCTACAGGAGCAGACATCTCATCTTTCTTCCCAGGAAGGGCCAGTGGATTCAGCCTGTTCAACAGTCAATCCAGGTCCCGCCAGGGCTCCTTGGCGTCAAGACAGGCCTCTTTAAGGTGGAATACCTAGCCTCCAACACGTTATCTGGCACAGAACTAACAATTTGTAAATTACTGATAAATACAATACACATTTTCATAACTTAGCGGGCTGGGCCCGGCCTCCACGCCCTGTGGCTGGGCTGCGTTCATCCCTCGGCGCCCGGCGCGCCCGCGAGGGGGCGGAACTGTGCGCCCCGGGCTCGGCGGCCGGCG
>NW_022111373.1:5578694-5608945 GCF_000313985.2 Echinops telfairi
CCGGCGGCGGCCGGGGGCCGGGTCCCTTCGTGCCCGCGGGGGCCTCTCGGACGGCTCTCGGGGCTGGGCGCCGCCGCCGCCGCCGGGTCACTGGAGGAAGGAACAGGACGACCCTAAGGCGCCTTCGCCGGGGCCTCAGTTTCCTCACCTGGATCGGTGGGGGTCGCTGACAACCCCAGAGGCGGTGACAGGGCGTGCTGTTTTCAGCTTTTCCATTTCATCGTGGGATTGAGTTTTCTTACTAGTATTACCTAACAGATTCCTGTACCCCACATCTCCGTTGAGTGGGAAGAGATAGTCCGTGGGAAGAGATGGTTACGATTTCCAAAGTGTTCAGGATTTTCCAACGAGAGAGGAAATAAAATCAAAAATAAAAAGGGCTAAAACGCTGACATCGTTGACTAAAAGAACCCAACTTTGTCAGAATTTAGTACTTTGGGTACCAATGTATATTTGGTACATTGAGCAGCTTAGGGTGAAGAAATTGTTTTAACTTGAAAATTTATACCCGGAATTGTTTGTTTTCATGTTCTTATATCAAGCTCAGTATTACTAAGTGCTTTGTTCTGAAGAACGCCTTACATTCGATGTTGACATATCAGCTAAGTAAGTCTCATTGAAGCAAATTAACTCAAAGAAGGAAAGGAAAGGAATATTTAATGACTATCATTGACTATGAGAGACTAGCTGTGCACCTAGTAATCAAATAACAAGGTCGTGTAGGCCATTTTACAAATGACAGATTTTCAATTATCAACTATTGGTGCTGATCTCTTAAAACAATGTCTATGTCTAATATAGTACCTTTTATTGGATTTGCCTTGTCACCAAAATATTTTGAACTTGAGATAGTAAACTGCTGTGTTCTGAGTTTTCAGAAAAGGATAATTTGCTCTTTGTTCTAGGCGTGTTAGAGAAGCATTGTTGGTAATTGAAATTAGCAGTTTAACTAAGCCCATTTTAACATTCCATTAGCCTTGTTCCTGCAGTGGTTACACTTTGGGCTTTATCTGTAAGGTCAACAGTTCGAAACCACTAGCTGCTCCTAGGGAGAAAGGTGGGGCTTTCTATTCTGGTAAAGAGTTACAGTGACACAGGGCCAGTTCTGCCCTGTCCTGTGGGGGCTCTATAAATCAGTATCAACTCCATGGCAGCGAGTTTGGTTTGGTTTTGGTTTTGCTTTACATTATTGTACTAGAGGATAAAATCAAGCAGGAGTTGAGACAGTAAGATTAGATTATCAGGTATGAAAATCTGTGCCACCTCATTTCAAGCTTACAAATCAGAATTATTGAGTAATGATTCATGATTTCTCCTCCCTTTTCATTAAGTGTTGGAGAGAGATGAGGCAGGCTCTTCCAGTAAAGATCTGTCCTCTGGGAAACCCCCGAGGAGCACTTCCACCCTGCCCTAGGGTCGGAATTGACTCGATGGTAGTGGGGAACTGGCAATTTCTTTAAGAGCACATGTACACTTGACTGAAATGCATGTACAGTAAATGATTTCTCTGCAAGCCATTACTAAGCAAATAATCTTAAAATCAGTGTTGAAAAGTTTCTTTTCTTTGTGTGTAGCAAAAGTATTTGAAGGATTGAATTTGTCATTGCCTAGGTGAGTTTTCATCTTTTGTCAGTATTGGCAAATTTAGATACACATTTTTATAAAGATCTTTTTTCCTTTTCTTCTTTAAAATAATACAACTGTTTATACTTGTTATGGCTTTAACCGTCTTTTTTTTTAATGATGATTGAGTGTCCTCACTTTTACTTAAAGGAAACCTGACCATATACTTTTTTATTGATTATATGACCTGAAAGACCTAATTCCAGTATTATCATTGTCATATGTTCAAACCTAAAATATTTTCTTGAGTTTTAACATTTGTATCATGTTTCAAAACTTTAAAGTCTACCCAAAAAATCTAATAATTTTAGAGAATATTTGTAAAGCAACATTGCCTGAAACATTCAGTATTACACTTATTCTTAGTATTACATAGGACCTTACTGAAATTGTTCAAAACAACCAAACATACTTTGGTCTTCATTATACTCCGAGTACTATCAGAATTTGGTGGTGGTGGTGATGGTGACATAATTCCTAAATTAGCTTACAGTATTTATCCTATATATTAGTTTTATAAAGCATAAATATGTTTTGATCATATGTCCCACACAATTTAGTAGAAACCGATAGGTGTTCTCGTCGAGTGAAATTTCTTTACCTGCATTTGAAGGATACTATCCTAGTACCTTTTCTGGTGATCAACAATGATGACTCATTTTTAAAGTAAAGTTGGGGCATCCTAAAAAACTTTCATGTAACAAGTTGTTAAATATTGAAGTTAATGTTCCAGTTGGCACTTAAAGTCTTTGTTTAAAGTCTATTTCAATTACATTTAGTTTGGTCTCAATGAGTTAAAATACCTTTGTTAGTGTAGTATTCAAAAGTGTTTCCATATACATTAGCATATCAAGTCCTTCTTCCTACCTTGCAGTCTAGTTTCTGTAAGTGGAAGAACACATGGCGCTAGAAAGGACTTCTCCTAGAGTGAAGTAACAGAATTTCAAAAAGGTATATTGTAAATCCAGATACTTCTTTACTCTGGGAACAATAGGAGGTATGGGGCTGTACCATGCTTTGTTTTCCAAAGTTCTTAGTAGATTGGTTCTTTTTAATGACAGTCTGATTTCATATTGCCTCTTTAGACTAGTTTATGTGTATTTTTCTTATGTATGTCCTCTAAAGTTCATACCTAAATGGTTCTGCTTTGTCTGTTGCTTGTATAATCCATTGAAAATCTTAAAAGTAAATTTGTTTTAAAATGTATTTTTCTTTAATTTTAAATGACACTTTTATTAAGAGATATAACATATATCACAATTACTTTTCATAGCATATAATTCCTTATTTTTAAAATGTTCAAAATGTGCCACCCTCACCACTATGCATTTTCAGAGCGTTTTTTCATCCCAGAAAGACACTCCATGACTAGTAGCATCACTCCCCAGTTTTTCCTCTCCCCACTCTCTGACAACTCCTAATCTGCCTTCTCTAAGAGTTTGCTTCTGTGGAGGTTTCATATAAATGGAATCATCAGTGTAAGCTGTTTAAATAGGGCAAGGCTTTAGGAAGGGCATTGTTAACTGAAATGGCATGTTCCAGTGCACCGATTTTTGTGTTATATGAGTAGATCATTTTTCTAATCTGTATAGGGACTTTTCCTGTTTGGTGTTCATGCAATAAATAAATCTGCTGACGTGTGTGTTTCCTTGTTTTCGACCTTTGCTCTTCACATGTCTTAATAGTGTGTTCATGGTGTTGTGTAACCTGTTCTCAGGGCTCAGATATCTGTTTGTCTAAGTAACTTTTATTCTTAGTTGGGCACTTTTACCTCTACATTAAAAAAAAAATTGTTTTTAAAGACTGCTAGTTTGTTTTAAGGCTCCTTGAAAAATGTAAATTTTTCTTAGTGTCTTGTAAAGTAAGGTTTCCCCTTATCGGCCAGTAGATTATTTCTGTTAGGACAGATGGTAATGATCCTTTTTCCTCCAGGCTCACCCATTCCATTAGTCCTCGTGATTATCACTTGCCAGTAGACACATCAGTGAGGACTTTGCCACTGGAGTGAGCACTTTGCTACATGATTCACAGTCTTGTTTTGTGTAGTAATGGCCCCTGCTCCTCTCAGTGTTCCCACTGCTTCTCTGGGTGGACAGGGTACCCTGAAGTCCAACTTCTATAGCTTTCATTTCCAGACTTTCGAGCTTGTGCTACCATGTAGGCTTGATCCTTTCTTGGATGCTTGAACCCCACAAGCTCTCAATTGCTAGCATCCTTCTGAACCACCTCCCATCTTTCTCACCCTTTTACTGCATCTTCAAGGTTTAAAACCTTTGTCCTCTCCCCCCAGGTCTTTTCTGCCACCTCTATACATTACCTTTACCCAGTCAGGTCAAATTACTTCATCCCTGTCTGCTCTACTCTCAGCTTGTCTCCTTTCTCCCTTTCAGCCCCGTGCTTGTTTTTCATGGCCAGCTGAGCCAGCCTTTGGCTCTTTTATAGCAACCTTTTGCTTTAAGGAAGATTTCTCTGTCTTCTTTCTTCACCATTTCAGTCAGTCGTGCCACCTCCACTACACTTTTCCTGGCCTCCTTTCTTTAAACCATAGAGGGAGGGTAGCAGTCTCTATCCATCCAGCCTCCCTTTGAGTCCCCGTTCCTCCATTTGGCTAATTCTCTCTCTTCCTCTAGTTAAGGAGCTTTGGTGGCATAGTGGTTATGCGCTGGGCTGCAAAGTGAGCAGTTTGAAACCATCAGAGAACGACAGGGCTTTCTACGCCTGTGAACAGTTACAGTCTCAGAAACCCCCAGGGGCAGTTCTACCCTGTATCCAATAGGGTCACTATAGGTCAGTGTTGACTCATGGCAGGGAGTTTGGTTTTATTTTCTTCCTCTAGTTAACTTCTCCCTTCCCACTCTCTCCTCCAGCCTATCAGCATACTCTAGCTTTATCTTTCCAGAAAGAAGGCAATCTCCCCTCCCTCAATTTCAAACTTTTTAAAAGAGTAATCTCTCCTCACTGTCTCCACCTAGCCCATTCATTTCTCAATCAGGACACACACACTCTGACAAACAGAGATACAGTCTCCCGGACTAGACTGATGCCTTCTGTCCGAGATGGTGTGTTGGTGAGGCAGTTCTGGAGGTAGTGGACAAGGTGGCTTACGTCAAATTCTGCGGTTAACATGGTAGTAGTGTAGGAATGTGGCAACCCGAACTTTCTTGGCTAGGTGGTTCCTGCGGGAAGCAAAGAAAGCCTGAGTTCACGTCGAGAAAACGTTTAGTGACCGGGTATTGATGGAAGTTTCTCACCGTACACTGCTGCTTTCTTCAGTTCTGCACAGTAAAGGTTATGATTCTCTTTGAAAATCATACGCGGAGGCTTCAAAACGTTTGTAGGAAAATGCCAATACATTTTAAGTCCATTGTTTCATGAAGTTTTTAAAGCCCCCATGTGTGTCATACCTTCAAATCTCCAGGGAAGATAAGCCACTTGTATGTATATTCTCACTGGCTTTAAGTTTCAATTTCTACACAACCTAAAATCTTAATAGAGGGTGGGTGGTATAATTTTCAGCTGAAAGAAAACAGGAACTTCCAAGGTGTTAGATTCTTCTGTGTGTGTGTGTGTGTGTGTGTGTGGAGCCACTGTTGTGGCTCTCATAATGACACATGAAACAATTTCTAATTTGCCAATCTCATCTGCCTCAGTCAGCATTCGACTGGCTGCCCAAACAAAAGTCTGCTTATGTTAGTTCAAGTGAGTGCAGGGAAGGTGAGAAGAGGCTATTTCTAGGATCCAGGGATCTCTTACAAACTGGAGACAGTGACATGATACGCTCCCTTCTTTTTCTGCCTCACGTTCAAGGCAGTGTGGTTACACCACATCCTCTAGGAATTGTGAGTGTGGGGACCCATGAGTCAATCTTGGCAGGTCACTAGAGTGAGAAAAAAGCAGTGTTGTGTGTGTGTCAGAGTTGGCTAAAGAGTGTCAAAGATAGCACAGCTCCTCAAGTTCCCACCACCACCCTTGGTCCAAGTTTAAGTTCTTTCGTTCACCTCTAGAAAATGAATTTCATTTATCTAAAAGTATATTTTTGTATGTGTGACCTTTCTTTTTCCAAGAAGTTTTTTCCCTCAGATTCCCTGCCCCCCATAATCAGGGAGAAATCAGCAGGTTTTCTGTATGATTTCTATTAATTTATCAAGGCACATGGCAAGTAAGTGGTGAACTTAACTATGCCTTGAGAGCTTAGTGACAATAGCAAGCTTTTGAAAAATAGTCCTCGAGCCATATGTACTGTATTTAATTTATTGTTGAACATAGATTATTTCCAAAATTTTACATATCTTTGTGCATACATCATTTCCTTTTTCAGGGTGGTTTCTAAGAGTGGAATTGTTGGGTCAAAAGGTATCAACAAATATTACCAAATTGATTTCAAAAAAGATTTATATCATTTTATCCTGCACTGACAGGGCCACTTACCTTTTTCGTTTTTGATGGGCAAAGAATAGTCACTGGTTAGAATTTAAGTAGCATTTTGCTTTTTATACATTTACGTAGATCAGGTTAGAGCAACCTGGATAAGGGTGTTTAAATCTTTGTAGTAAGATTGGTCTAGGATTATTTATTCAAAAAGTTGTTGTTCAATGTTGTTGGCTTTTAATGTGTACTGATATTTAATGTTGACTACTAAATGAAAAAAACTCTTCCTTTTGCAGACCCTGTAAGATTTGGATATGTCCTTCATCTTTGACTGGATTTACAGCGGTTTCAGCAGTGTGCTGCAGTTTTTAGGTAATGTTGGTCCTTTCTTCTCTATAGTTATCCCATTTTATTCTGTTATATAATAGTGCACTAAAGAAGGCTATGATGCTTGGAAAAGTAGAGGGCCAGCCAAAAGGAGGAAGCACCTCAATGAGATGGACTGACATAGTGGCTAGAATGCTGGACATAGCAGCGATTGTGAGGATGATGGAGGACCAGGCAGTGTTGCGTTCTGTTGTAAATATGGTTGCAGTGAGTCAGAAGTGACCCGAAGGCACCTACCAACAGTGGCATTTGTGTAGACTCTCTTCATATAGAACCCAGTAGATAAGAAAGTAGGCTTTAAAATTACAGAGATTTAAGTTCATTTACTCACTGCATCCCTTATAAGTTATATAACCTTGGGCAAATTATTTTTTTCTGCCATAGCCTGATTTCCGTATCTGTAAGATGATAATAATTCCTGCCTTTTACTCTACAGGATTATATAAGAAAACTGGTAAATTGGTATTTCTTGGATTGGACAATGCAGGAAAAACAACACTTCTACACATGCTAAAAGATGACAGACTTGGACAGCATGTTCCAACGTTACATCCCAGTAAGTATATTCCCCCATGTAGTGGTGCACCTTATCAAGTGGAACTAATTCATAAGCACTATCCAGAAGTCTTTTGGCAGATAAATTATGTATGATCTAGTGATTCGATCCATTTTTTAAATAGCATACTAACTGGTAGGTAACACCAGTCCTACGGACTATATTTAAATTTTGAAATAATACCCATACCTTTTTATCAGCTAATGCTACCCCTCTCCAGCTAGAGGAATTTTACTCCCCTCTCCAACTAGAGGAATTAAAGAGTTTATGTTTCAAGGATTGTAATACAGTCTAAAAATAGTCATCGTTACCTTGTTTATATAACCCGACGCTATATAAGGTTGTATAAATGTGTACTGTGTGAAAAGGTAGACTTAAAGTTCAGGTGACAAGATTGTTAGAGGTAGTAGCCTAATTTACAAATACCTGTGACCCTGCTATAACTAGTGAAAAGCTGATGAAACAAGTAGATCTAGAATTTTAAAGATGAGTTCATCTACAGATTAATTCTGAAATAATGAGTGTGACTTTAATGTTATTTGCTATTGAGTCAGGTCTCACCCTGACTGCCCCATTGGGAACTGCCCCATTGGGTTCTCTGGACTCTTCACCATCTTTAGGGGCCATAGTGCCATGGATTTTGAACCGCCACCTTTTGATTAGCAGCCACGTACTTAACCATTATGCTACTAAAGCTCCTTAGTGATGAGTATAAAATTATAATCTGGGTGAAAATACTAGTTATTTAGTTTATTAAATGTTCAAAGATCACAGAAGAGAATAAAACAACTTAAAAGTATCATTTTACCTATAAAACTATTAGTTTAAAAATGGAAGATTTCATAAAATTGATAAATCTTTTTTTATATTAGGAGAAGGGAGCTTGGTAAATAAGGGGCTTGGCAAATAAGATTCTGACACAAGAAAATACTGTTTAAGAAAAAATGGATCATGGTGAATGAAGTTGCCTGTATAAATTTGTCTGCAAATCGGCAGAATTGGAAGAGACCACAGAGTGGGCTTATAGTAGGTGGAAGTCCTTTTAAAAATCTTTTGATGTTGCTCTTTCATTTAATCAGCAATGTTTATGAGCACCTACTTTATATCAGACATTGCTTTAGGCACTGAAGTACAAGTCGCACAACCTTCCTCTAGCTCATACGCATTTTAACCTCTCTCATCTTTTCTGACTGCCGTCAAGTCAATTCCAACTCATAACGACCCTATCGGTCAGGGTAGAGCTGCCCCTGTGTATTTTCAAGACTGTAACTTTTTACGGAAGTAGAAAGCGTCATCTTCCACAGAGTAGCAGGTGGTTTTGAATTGCTGACCTTACAGTAATCAATCCATTGCATAATCTACTACACTACCAGACAACCTTCATTTCAACTTATATTTATTTCCATCTAAAGGATATGTGAAAATGCAGGCATTGCTATTAGAGTTATCTGATACAGTAACGATGTGCTATCTAGCATCATGATAAAAATCACAAACAGCAGAAGATAATATAAATAAATAGGATCTCATGTAAACTAGAGACTTTTGTTCATGAAAAGACTTCATTAAAAAAGGAAAAGACAAACTACCAACTGGGAGAATAGCTTGACAAACCATATATCCAATAAGAAGCCAAAATATATATAAAACAATAAAATGAGAACAAAAAGAAAAGTACTATAACTCAATTATAAAATGAATAAAGGACTTGAGTGGACATTTCACCAAGGAGGACATCAAATAGCCACTAGTCACATGAAAAGATGCTCAGCATCATTAGCCATCAGAGAGGTACAAATCAAAACCCAATGAGATACCATTTCATTCCCACTAGAATGGCTAAGATCAAGAAGTACATGTTGTCAAGGAGCTGAGGAAATTGGAAGACTTCTCTATTGCTTGTGTGAATGCAAAGTGTTATAACCATTGGAGAGAATGGTGTAGTGGTTCCTAAAAAATAAATCCTAACAGTATTACCATAAGACCTAGCAATTCTACTCCTAGGTACATATGGAGAAGAGTTGAATGGAAAGGCCCCCAAAGAAACTTGTACACCAGTGTTTGTTGCAGTGCTAGAGTACTAGTCCAAATAGCCAAAAGGCGAAAATAACCAAAATGCCCATCAACAGATGAATGGATAAACAAAACTTGATACATGGGTACAATGGCATACCACTCAGCCAGTGGGAGAAATTAAGTCTTGACATTATGCCGAGTGAAATACATCAATTGAAGAGGACAAATATCATTTACCTCACATTAAAAAAAGAAGAAGAAGAAAATCCGAAGACTGAATTTTATGAGTGGCTATCAGTGACAGGAGGAAGTGGGGGCGGGGAAGAAGGTTAAAAATGATGGGATAGGAGAAGCACTAGCAGTCACTGACGCTGAGCCATGATGTTTCCTATCGAGGGCCTCGCTCGCGCCAAAGATGACCCAGAGGAAATGAAACTGAAGATGTGCAAGGACGTGATCGCCTCCATACTGAACTTCCTTAACTAGGTGGCCCTGCTACGAGTCACTGCATTTGTCCTAAAGAAATTGGATGGCATATGAATGTGGCATCGCATGAGAATGTATGATATGAGAACCTGGTTCCAGTCTCCTCCCCTCTACAAGTGAATAGACCCAGAAAGATACTCCAGACCCTTTGAATGGACTTAAACATTCTGCTTGATAAGAACGAGTTTTTTTCTGGTGACTGAAACGTTACCACACATTGGGAAATGTGAAAACATTTCTTGTGGTCATATTGCATCTTTTGGCTTCTGATATTCGGCCTCTGGGAATGTTGATATAATTGTAAATAATGTCAAACTTCATTTCCCAGCAAGTATTAAAAACAAGTGTCTGAAATAGTTCTCTCACCTGTCATTTTTGTGGACCTCTTCTTTCTGCCCAGAATGTGGTTGTGAAGAGTCCATTAAAATTAGTTCCGTTTTGTGGAAGTCAGCACAGAACCACAATGATATTTGAGCACAGAGCCATTAGTCTATATTTTTAATATGGATCAGTGTGGGGGGAAAAAGTTGGGACAAATCAATTGCTGTCAATAAGTTGTACTCCCGTAAAAAGTTGAGTTGGCAGAAGTTATTAGAGAAAACAACAAAAAGGTAGCTGTTAAGGCTGGTTCCATGCCACAAAATACCTCATGGGACTTTGCTTAGAGGTTTAGGATTATAGTTTCATGATTATACGTCCCAATTAATTGGTCAGTGTTTTCTTTTCAACCTTCTGTTTGTTGCATAGTGCCCCCGGTCTTCAAAGCTTACAGTTGGCCATCCAAGGTACAACAATTGAGTTCTGTTCACTTTGAGTAATAGAGGAAGGAGGAGGAGGATATGGAATGCGTAGCGATCTATCTTCATGAACAATGGCCTCTTTTGCTATGAGATCACAACCAGATGGTGCCCAGTTACCCTTACTGGATTAAGGATTTCATAGAAGAATTCTGATCAAAGGGAGGGAAATACAGATCTGAATTTCAAATTTTCAGAGACTAGCTATTTTAAAAGAAGCCCTGGTGGGATAGTGGTTTATGTGTAGGGTTGCTAACTCCAAGTCAGTAGTTTGAAATCACCAGCCGCTCCACTGGGGAAGGATGCAGTTTTCTACTCCTGTAATGATCTAAAGATTCAGAAACCCACAGGGGCAGTTCTAACCTGCCCTAGAGGGTCACCATGAGTTAGAATCAACTCAGTGGCAGTGGTTTGGTTTTGGTAGAATATTTGGAGCCATGGAGGATAGATGAACTTCTAAAATTATTGTCCTGCAATCATCTTTAAACCTTACATTAAAAGTATCCCCTGAAGTCGTCTTGAAACTAAGCAATAGTTTAGCTTAACTAGTAGAAAAAGATCTGCCTTGAGCACAATGTTTCTTTTAAAACATCGGCTCAAATTGACAATAGCAAATTGAAAGCTTAGATTACCAGTCATAAGAAGCAGTGAGACTGAGGGAGGAACCACTAGAAAAGTAAGCCCCTCCCTGGGGGACAGACGACAGAAAAGTGGGTTAAGGGAGACATTGGACAGTGTAAGACACGACAAAATCATAATAATTTATAAATTATAAAGGGTTCATGAGGGAGGAGGAAAATGAGCTGATACCAAGGGCTCAAGTAGAGGAGATGTTTGGAGAATGATGAGGACAACAAATGTACAAACGTGCTTGACACAATGGATGGGTGTATGGATTGTGATAAGAGTTGTACGAGCCCCCAGTAAAATGGTTAAAAGAAGAAAAGGAAGGTAAGAATGGACGAACAATGCAGTCAGTGTCACTAAATGGTACATGTAGAGTCTGTTGGTGTATGTTTGTTGCAGATACACTCACTAACAAAAACAAAATAAAATTTAGGTATGTGGGAGAGAAATGTGAAAAGATAACTAGGGCCTAGTACAGGGTTTCCCAAAGTGGGTGATACCACTCCCTGGGAGGGGCTGGAGGAGGAAAGACAGGTGAGCCTGAGTCATAGCAATAGAAACTGTACAAAATAAAGCACAGAGAACAGTGATTGGACAAACATCTCGAACAGAGCAAGGGCCTCACAAATCTGTAATCGGAGGTCCAGAATAAAAGGGAAGACAAAAAAATCATCAAGAAAATAATGGCCATGTATGTATGGATTGTGATAAAAGTTGTATGAGCCCCTAATAAAATGATTTAAAAAATTTTTTTTAAATAATGGCCAAATTATAATTGTGTTTATCATTAATGCTACCTGTGAGATATGCCAGTCACGAGGAATAAATGAATGTTGCCCAGGTAAGAGGAATTATGTGACAAATTATTAGATTGCAATAGTCATTTGAATTCACAGCAAGTAATTGCAAAGAACAACATTATCCGCAGGAGGGGCAAAGAAAGGAAAGTAAGTACCGTATATACTCAAGTATAAGCTGACCTGAATATCAGCCTAGGCACCTAATTTTACCACAAATACTGCATAAAAAATGTGTTGAAAGCTGACACCAAGGACTCAACTGGAAAGCAGGTGTTGTGAGAATGATGAAGTCAACTTATGTACTAATGTGCTGGACACAAATGATGTATGGATTGTGATGAGTTGTATGAGCCCATAATAAAATGATTTTTAAAAAATAAATTAAAAATGTGTTGAAAGCCTCGGTTTATACATGAGTGTATACGGTAAATGTTGGATTTGTGGTGGGTAGTGAAAACCAGAATTGAATATTATTATATATATTATATTAATATGAATTCAAGTAGATTACTTACAACAAAGCATTCTTTCATCAGTTCCTAAAAAATAACCAGGTTTACAATTATGTAAATCACATATTAAATAGTAATATGGTCCATGAATGGATTTGGTATTTTTATGTTATTAAAGTACTTTCTATTGTTACTTAGCTTCAGAAGAACTGACCATTGCTGGCATGACTTTTACAACTTTTGATCTGGGTGGACATGTTCAAGGTAAGATTCTATTGCTCCTATAGTCACTTTGTTCTATTTTAACTTAAAATGTACCTTTTGGGTACAGTCCTTGAAATCTCATTCTGCTTAAACGAGGCCTAGGTAGACTTCAGTTTTTTAGGAGCTTCTTAGGGGCTCCTTAGGAATTATTGCCCCAGACAAATGCTTTAAGAGCAAAGGCTGATTTTCACAATACCTTCTCTGGTCAGTTGATTTAGTTATTGATTGCTTTTAGTGCTAAAGCATATGAGTCAAAGTTATCCTCCATTCTCTCCAATCAGCCTCTCACTGTTATATTCATAATTCTGAAGATGTTATTGTACCATATTTTTTTAACTTTAGTAGACAGGTATTGGTGTATGAGAAAATAATATACTGTAAGAGAGAGATAGGAATTAAGGAAACTGGGAAGGCCATTGGGAGGCTTGATAAACTGCTGAATGCAAAAACAATGATATATAAACCTCCACCTAGTTCACAATAAAAGGTTTTCAGAAATACTCTGAAGATAAGATTACTCAGCATTAAAAAAATTACGATGTTGAGAAACGATGTACAAATGCGCTTTACACAATTGATGTGTGTATGGATTGGGATAACAGTTGTATGAGCCCCTAATAAAATGTTAAAAAAGAGAAGAAAAAAAAAAATTATGGGCTAAGATGAAAAAAAAAAAAAAATTTACCATGGGGCTCAAATAGAAAGTAAATGTTAGAGGAGGGGAGGAAGGGGGAACTGATCACGATGATCGACACATAGCCCCAGCCCCCACCCCTGGGGTGGTGGGGAGGGACAAACAACAGAAACCGTGGGGGAAGGGAGACAGTGGTCAGTGTAAGATATGAAAATAATAATTTATAATTAATAAAGGGACCACGAGGGTGGGGGGGGGGAGAGGAGCTGATACCAAAGGCTCAATAGAAAATAAATGTCTAGAAAATAATGATGGCAACATGTGTACAAATGTGCTTGATACAATTGATGTATGGATTGATACAAGAGCTGTAAGAGTCCTCGATAAAATGTTTTTAAAAAAATCAAAAAACAACAACAAAAAAAGTAAATGTTTAGAAAATGGTGATGGGAACATATATACAAATATGCTTGATACAGTTGATGTATGGAATATTATAAGAGCTGTAAGGTGGGGGAACAAAGGGGGAACATCGCAATGATCGGTGTACACCCCTACCCCAGGGGGACAAACAACAGAAATGTGGGTGAAGGGAAATAATGGACGGTGTAAAATATGAAAAAATATTGCTTTTTAATTTTTCCAGGTTTCTTGGGTTGGGGGGTTAAGGGGGGGGGGGAAAAAGAGGAGCTGATACCAAGGACTCGAGTAGAAAGAAAATGCTTTGGAAATGATGGTGGCAACATTTGTACAAACGTGCTTGATACAATTGATGTGTGGATTGTTATAAGAGCTGTAAGAGCCCCCAATAAAAGGATTTTGATAAATAAACAAACAAAACACCATTTTCAAAACCAAACTTCAATGGCTCACTCATTGCCTGCAAAATAAAGACCAAATTTGCTTGGCATTTAAGGTCTCTATGCACTGGCTCCAGCTTACTGTTGTAGTCTTCACTTCCCTACCCCTCCTATTCTTTTGTACAACCAAACCAAACCTTGGTGTTCTCCCACCTCTGCTTTTGCGGATCTCACCCCTGTGTGCACGTGAGTACTTCCATAAGAGCCCAGTGTAAGTGCTGCCACCTCCCCGGGGAAGACACTCCTAAGCAGTGCTCTCAACTGGATTTCCTGGAATGCAGCACACTTGTGGACATGTGTAGAACAATTTTGAAAGACTCCTTTACACAGCTTTCTAGGACTACAACCCTCCTTATCTTTAAGTCCCACTCATCTTCTTTATCTCCCAAAGCACTTGGCAGTGTAAGGGACAACGAATGAGTATTGCAGAGTTGTTGAGCATTCTAAAAACCTGATAGGATCCGTAGTTGTTGAAAAGATTATAAATGGTTGTGGCTAGTGAAAGCCGATGCATTTGATCCATAAGAATTGTTTGAATACACATACACACACATAGTGATTAAAAATAATTGGAACCTAATGGAATTTGTCTTAGACTTTATCACTAGAATTATACTGTATTACTATATTTCAAGGTGTGTCATAAAACTCAAGTCACAGGAAAAAGTTATCTTTTCCTGGGGTATCCTCTAAATGGTTTTACCTTTAAGAAAGCGTGCCATGGGAAAAATCCCCTAGTGTTTCATACACTTAGTTAGTTATTAATATTGGAGCTTGTTTTCTGTTTTGAGAACAGTTTGCTTTTGTTAAACATAACAAGCATGTACCTAATAATAGTTTCCTTTGGCCACTGACTCCAAATTTGTCACTGACTAAAAAAACGAATAAACTAGAAATGTGAAAAACAAAACACTGAACACTTCTCTCCCACACACACACATGCAGAGAGCCTTAGCTCTTCATATCTTAAGTTCCCACGGTGCACCTGGCAGTGCTTCCTGAAAGGTGGGTCCCAGCCTTGAAAACCCTGTGGAGCAGTTGTGCTCAGTACATACGCTCACCGTGAGCCAGAGGGGCTCGAAGGCAACAAACAATAACAGCTCTTAGCTTGTGTGGTAGCCGCCCGCCCGTGAGCTTACTGTACATGAGTGTCCAAAGGTAGCAATTTTAATTTTACTTCTTATATAGGAAAATCAGGGAAGACATTCCCCATCTCTACCTTTGCCTGCTTCATTCTGTCCACTAGTGGGGAAGGCATATTCTCATGGCATGCTTATCCGTAGTTCATTTGTATTTCTAAAAATATTTTTATTGACATATACTTCACATATCATACAATTTAATTGTTCAGTCATATTAAGAAGAATTGTGCAATCACCACAATCAATGAAAGAAAGCCTGATATGTTTTCCTTCTGATCTTCTGGAAAGATTCTGGTACCTTTGGGTAAAAGATTAACTTGAGTATATAGTAATGTAGAGCAGTTAAGGGATACTGTGCTTGTTATCTTGTTGGGCTGTTCCATCAAACACATGTTAGGTTTGACCAGCCAAGAAAATCTAACTCCTGATTGTTTTTGTTAGCTCGAAGAGTGTGGAAAAACTACCTTCCTGCTATCAATGGCATTGTATTTCTGGTGGATTGTGCAGACCATGAAAGACTGTTAGAATCAAAAGAAGAACTTGATGTAAGTCAAAAAACTAAAAGTAAACTTAGTTCAGTCACCCTGCTAAGCCTGAGGAAATAGGTTGGAGATGTAGGTGTCAGAGCGGAGCTTTTTCTGCAGACTATGATGTAACTCAATGTGGTGAGTCTACTTAATTCGTTTAAGTAGTGATTACTTAGACTCTTAAGGGAGTCACTTGGAATCATTGTAACTATTGAGGAAGTGCTAAACAGACTTCCTTCTTGAACTTTTAAGGAGCTCACCCTGTGCAGGTTGTGCCCTTGTACAGATTGCCTGTACATTCCTGGAGTGGGTTGGTGTGAGTCCCTAGTCATCCACGGGTGTAAGTTTTTTCACCATTGGCAAGAACCTGTACGACACACCATTTTTGTCACCACTCCCGGGAGTGAGCAGCTTGTCCAGGCCAGGTGCATCCTAAAAGGTCTCCAGAGCAGCACACAAGGCAGCACTAGAGCTGGGCCACTGTGAAAATGAGTCTGTCATTTGACGGCAGCTCGACCTGAGCATTCCCCTGCTAGGAGCAGGCCAACATGTTTGTGTGGGATCGGCCAGGTGGGTTCTGTGGCCAGGGAATTCCTGAGTTCCTAATTGTGTCAGGCACTGTGCATCTGTTACCTTGCTTAGTCATCAGGTCAGCCGTGTAAGGTAGGTGCCCCCTTCTCAGTTCTCTTTGAAGTGCAGTGAGGGCAGCCCCTCCGAAGTCGCAGAACCTGAAGTCTGCCTGCTGCCCAGGCACTGGCCCTGCTCACTGTACCTCCCGCTTCACTGAGTGACCGTTTACAGAAGCAGCCTTGGGAAGACAGAAGCAATGGATTTATGGATCCATATCCCTCCCAACTGTGGGGAGCTTCGCCACACAAAATTGGCAAAGTTGCCATGACATGGTCAAGAATTGTGTCCTCGACTATGTTGGTGTCTTGTCAGAATCAGCCTTTCAGAGATTTCATACTAATTTTTTATGTTTTCTTTTTCAGTCACTAATGACAGATGAAACCATTGCTAATGTGCCTATCTTGATCCTTGGAAATAAGATCGACAGACCTGAAGCTATCAGTGAAGAGAGGTTACGAGAGATGTTTGGTTTATATGGTCAGACAACAGGAAAGGTAAAAAAAAAAATTGACAAGGATTAATTTTTTCACTGTATAGTACAGCTTTTGGAATTATCTGCACATTCATATCTTTATCTTTTTCCTGCTTGATTCTATTCACTAATGGGAAAGGCATATTGTCGCTGTATACTTGTCAATAGTTCATTTGTATTTTTAAAAAACAGTTTTATTAGCATATACTTCACAAATCATATAATTTAATCATTAAATCATATTAAGAATTGTGTAGCCATCACCACAATCAATATCAGGACATTTGCTTTTCGTTCTCATTGTTATTAGCTCCCCATCCCTTCTCCCCACCCCCACCCACCATCCTCCCCTGCCATGCCTCTAGGTAATATTTATTTATTTAAATCATATTGGGGCTCATACAACTCTTATCACAATCCGTACATACATCAATTGTGTAAAGCACATTTGTACTTTTGTTGCCCTCATCATTCTCAAAATATTTGCTCTCCACTTACGCCCCTGGCATCAGGTGCTCATTTTTTCCCCTCCCTCATGAACCCTTGATAATTTATAAATTATTATTTTGTCATATCTTACACTGTCCCATGTCTCCCTTCACCCACTTTTCTTTTGTCCCCCAGGGAGGAGGTTATATGTAGATCCCTGTAATTGGTTCTCCCTTTCTACCCCCCTCCCCCCTCCCAGTATTGCTACTCTCACCACTGATCCTGAAGGGATCATATGTCCTGGATTTCCTGTTTCCAGTTCTTATCTGTACCAGTGTACATCCTCTTGTCTAGCCAGATTTGTAAGATAGAATTGGGATCATGATAGTGGGTGGGGAGGAAGCATTTAGGAACTAGAGGAAAGTTGTATGTTTCATTATTGCTACACTGCACCCTGACTGACACATCTCCTCCCCGTGACCCTTCCATAAGGGGATGTCCAGTTGCCTAGGGGATGTCCAGTTGCCTACTGATGGACTTTGGGTCTCCACTCCACATTCTCCCTCATTCACAATGATGGTTTTTTTGTTCTTTGATGCCTGATAACAGATTCCTTCAGCACCTCGTGATCACACAGGCTGGTGTGCTTCTTCCATGTGGGCTTTGTTGCTTCTCAGCTAGGTGGCTGCTTGTTTACCATCAAGTCTTTAAAAGCCCCTTGGTAATATTTAATCCGGGTACTGTCTCTATAGATTTACCTATCCTGCATTATATACACAGAAAATCATAGGAAACACAAAAGGAAGCAACCAAGCAAAAAAAAACCCCAATGACATTGACTAGACAAAGCATCGAAACCCCTCAATCTAAAAGAAAGCAGAAAATATCAAAAACTGGAACAACTTTAAAATGGGTCAAAGGGAGATCACATGATTAGGTATTACATTTTAACTTACATATGCCATAATCGGCTTTGCAATACTTTGTTTTTAAAAATATTTTCTTTATATATTTTAGTGCTATGCTAGCACAGAAAGGATCACAACACATCTTTATTGTAAGTTAGACCCCTAATTATTTTTTTTAAACTGCTCCTCTTGACAGAAGAAAAAGATACTTGCTAATGGGAGTGTTACCGAAAAGCGCCAATGGAAAGCAATTTGTTTTATGAGGCGACTGAAAAAGATTCATGGAAAAATTCTGTTATCTTTAAAAAATATTTTCCACACTGCCATCAAGTTGATTCCAACTAATAGCAACCTCTTAGGTCAGCCGTACTGCTTTCTAGGGCTTCTGAGACTCCATTTTGTTGTTGTTACAAGTATGTTCTTAAATTAGTATGGTTCCAACTACATAAGCCCATCATCTTTTTGTTTCTTAAAGAAAGACTGTCAAGAAGCAGAAGAAAAGCTGGCATTTGTACCATTGTGTGTTTTGTGTAGTGTCTTTGTTTCTTCACTTCGATCACCGTGTGCAGTCTCGTCAGCATGATAGCAAAGTACTCCAGGCTTAGTTATGCCGAGGATAGTGTTGATGGGGAACTCAAGCTTTCAAAGTTTTATTTATGCAAAGTGTCCAGAATTAGCTATCAGATCATTGAGTAAACATGCCAAAAGTTGTGTGAACTCTGCAGTTCAGTACTGAGGTCCTGAGTGTATTATGGACGATAAGACATAAAGATGGACATAGGAGGATTTTGTGGGGTTTGAACTATGCATTTTATAACTCGGGCACATTATTTTTGCTTTTTTAATTTTAACTTGGAAAACTTTAACTTGATTATAATACCTCATCCTGAGAGATATGGAATAAGTTTCAGTGTTTTAAGAATTTATTTTGTTGTTGAGAATATGCACAGCAAAACATAAACCAATTTAAGTTTCAACATACACCATTTAGTGACATTGATAAATTTCGAATACTTTTTTATGACCATTCTCACCCTCTCTTTCCAAGTTGTTCCTTCTCCCTTAACTTAAATCCACTGCCCCCTAAGGTTCTCACCTAGTCTTAAAAGAGCTTATTGTTCAAGCGTAAATCTCAGCTCTGCAAAGCGTACTAGTTAAACTAAATTATTATTCGGTTTTAAGATTTCAGGGTATATTTTGGTTTAAGGTCTATAAATAGTTTCATTCCATCAGAGATTTATTCAACCTTCATGCCTCCATGAAGTGTGATTCCATGAGAAGATGAAATTCTCTTCTGCATTTCCCCCCCTTTTGATCAGGATTCTTCTAAGGAATCGTTTAGCAAAATGCTCAGTGTTTAAACCTTTACAATAAAATGTTGTTTGTTTATTTTTTTTAAGTTCTGTGTTGCTAGCCGGGCACCATTCAGTTCTGGACTCATGGCAAAGGAGGACTTGTTCATGGAAGCAGGTAGCACACATGCCATGTCCTCCTTTTATACCTGGCTCTCCTCCTCAGGTTGCTCCAAGCAAATAGACGTTGTTGTGCCCTGGAGACAGGCTCTTGAAAACTTTTAAGACCCCAGCCCCAGCACTATTTGTGTTCACTTGTGCATTTTTAAAGGGATGCGCTGTGAAGTGACTTTCAGTATTGAAAACTCCCAGCTAAGTAGTGGAAGAATCCCGTTAAAAATTTATTTGCTTTACATAAACATTTTCCTTTGATTTACATATATCTCATCTTTTGAGTTGCTGTTGTCAGTTTGCCTTCAAAGTTCTTAAAAGAGCACACGATTCAGGCCAAACATTCTTTGTTTAAATTTTTTTTTTTTTTTGCAAACATTCTTTACCTACTAACCTGAACTGTTGCCTGATTTAAAGACGACTTGGGATATTTTTATTTTAAGGTTTAAAGTTGGGAAATCATGTCAGGGGTTCATCTTTAGTATACGTGGCTCCAGAAAGTTTAGATTCCTTCAGAATATGAAATTCGGTTCTGTATTTTTCACCTTTTGATCAGGAATCTGTAGGATCTCTGACCAAAACATGTGGTGTAAATCAGATTGTTTTTCATTCTCATCATCTCACAAACGGTCTCCTCTTTCTCACTGAGTGGCTCTCCCTTAGGGCACTAAGGGAGACTGACAGAGGAGGCTTCTTGGACACCACAGCTGCCTCGTAGTTGTCCTTTGTTCTGGATGTCTAGCCTGCAGTTCTGGGGGTGGAGCTCTTGTCTTGTAAAAGGGTCTCCCAGCCTAATGTCTGCCTTTTCTTCTAGGGCAGTGTATCTCTGAAAGAACTGAATGCCAGACCCTTGGAAGTCTTCATGTGCAGTGTGCTCAAAAGACAAGGCTATGGAGAAGGCTTCCGCTGGATGGCACAGTACATCGATTAATACCCACCCACAGGGGTTCCAGGTCTCTCCACTCGGGCCTACTCAGAGATTTGATCACCCAGCATATATAACTTGAATTAAATAGACTTTTGTTGGTTATAATACAGATGTTTTTTAGATTATTAATATTTTATCAATTTGAGTGAAAATTGAAAACTGATTGAAATCAGTTTGAATATCACAATGTTAGCTTTCTAATTCCATGAAAATAATCAGTTTCTACCGTTTATAATCCGACATGTGTCTCCAGCTGCACCATTTGTAAAAGAGGCACTTTCTAACACCATGAAAGTACAACTGTAAACCATATTGAAAAGCTCATATCATGTTAAATTTTTTATGTATTTTTTTTGAATGCATTTAAAAATTTAAATTATATGTCCATCTATCTTAAGTATACAGTTAATAATAATAATTAACTTATCGATGGTTGCATGATGCCTTACAATTTCAATCATTTTTCTTATGCAAATGTCATGCAATAAAACAAACTCTAATGTTTGGCAAACGTTTCATTTTAATGTGTCTTATCTAGCTGGTGGACTCTGAACATTGGAGTCTTCTTCTATCAAAGTGCTCGTGAGAAAGAAGATTGCTTCTGAGCATGTAGAACAACGTTTAAGCCTTTAGTGGCCCTTGCATTGACCAGGAGCACTGTTGTGGTTGGTTGCAACTGCTGCCCCATTATCGCAGAATCATGTGTGCTTTCATCAGTAAGGCTGCTGTTCCATGCTGATGGGGTCCATGTCCTTGTTCTTTTGAGAAATGAAATGCCCCTGGTGCCGCACAATGTTGATTCTTGGTTTGGTAGGCCCTCATGGTGTACTGGTTCACACACTGGGCTGCTAACTACAATGTTATCTATTCAAACCTACCAGGGGGAAAAGATGAGGCTGTCTGCTCCCCTAGAGATTTCAGCCTCAGAAACCTAAAGGGGCAGTTCTACTGTGTCCTTCAGCCTCACTGTGAGTTAGAATCTACCGCGTGGCAGTGAGTTAAGAGTTTTTATAGTTTCGTCTCAGTGGTCTAATTCAGCAATGCTTCACTTGCCCTGGTACCTGGTTTGGAAATCTATGTATCGTCACCAAAAGTCATTTGGTAGGCACCATCGTAAGTGGCACTCCCCAGGACAAGCAGCAAGCCAGAACTTTGAGTGCAGTGTCATTGTGGAGGCCGCCCTGTTCTGAGAGACACAGACAAATACAGCCTGCTCAGTTGTCACCGAGGTGTGGGGGTAGTTCTTGGTAGGAAGAAAATGAATGCTTGTTCTTTGTTTTCGTCTTCTTTAGTTGCTATCACCTAGTTCTTACTTTGTGGCAAAAAGGCTTTTTATTTTAGATGTAATGCTGCCTCACCGATAGTCCAGGGAACCAAAGTTTTAGTTATTCTGAAGTATTACAATTCTCTGAGGGTGTGAACTCCCCCTGAATTCTTTCTTCCATGTCTGAGACCCCACAATGAGTAAGATAAGATGAAAGGTAAGTGCCATACACATGTTTTGAAAGTCTCCAACTAGTGATTGCTCTCTTGGTTATAATCCAAATATTTTATATTGTGTTTAGCCAATCCTGTGAATAACTTTTAATAGCAAAAGTCATGTTTTCTGTGGGTTTTCTCCCAGTCAGAGCATTTGTGGCGTTGTCATTGGCAGTATAGCCCCCGAGTCAGACAAAGACCAAGGACTGTGACTAGAAGGAATGGTTTCATCCCAGGAGCTACACTGACGGGCCTTTCTTCAGAACATTTGGTTTCAGCGACATTGCCTTTTCCCCCCCTCTACCTGCCTAGAACGAAGTCACACCAAGGGAAAAGTAGGAACTGGAATATCCGCCCCTCGGTTAAGCCTAAATGACGGCCTCCAAAGTCTGACTAACTGAAACGCCGCCTCATGGGGATGGCGTCTGTCTCCAGGGCCTCGAGGGAACTGGCTCTTGAGGCAGGCCCTTGGTCGAGGAGAAATATTTCCTGCTACAAATGATCTTACTCCAGCGTTCTCATTCTAGCCTGACCGGGGCAGGGGTGGTGGTGGTGGTGGTGGTGGTGCAGAGGCGCATACTACAGTCACAGCACGACTGTGGGTGTTTTCCCAAATGATACGAGAGTCTTATGGCCTGGACTTCTAGAAATGAAATGGTACAACCCTCTTTCCTCACAGCTTTAGTGGGGTGGGTCTGCTGCGCTTGTCAGCTACTGGGCCTTCAGCCCTCGAGTGCTGAGAATCCCTTCACGGCACATACACTGGGTCACTACCCTTCAGGAAAAGCACAGTAAAAAACAATAGCAGCACACTGAAAAACAGACACACTGTGTGCGCGCGCTTATAGACTACTTCCTGGGTAAATGTTAAGTGTTAGGACACTAACACTATGTTTTGTTTGAAAACATTTACATGTAAGTTAAGATTGGATTCCATTAGTTGGGCAGTGTTCAAAGAGTGTTTATTGCAGTTTTAAAAGTGTTAATTCCCAAATCTAACCACAAAGTCTCAGCTCACTTTGGGGTGCTCTTTTTTGTTTTGCTTTGTAAGGACATTCTTATTCCACAGGTATTTCATATGAGTGCCATTAGTTAAACTTTTAGGTCATAACTGGTTATATTCATTGATTCCAGTTTCTATCTCAGTAAATATTTAGAATGGACATTTTATAACTACATATTTCCTAAATGATGGGGGTGGGGTGGGTGCTTCCCTGTTGGCTTTGTTGAACCAGTTCTTTGTATGAGTGCCAAAGATAGTGAACTCAGCTATTGCCTTCTGAGATCTAAGCTTCTGTGCTCTGTGGCTGAAAGCATGGACAGTGTGGTGTGGGACGCAGAGAACACTGTGTCCTTAGTTTTCACCTGCCTCAGACGTCTCTGGAGTGCTCTGGAGTGTGTAATCCATTAAAATAGGGTGAGAGGTGCGATACAAAATTACTTGCTCTATCCTATTCAAAAGTCTCAAAATAAAAGTAGTAGACTTCCAGTTCACGTGATGGGACCGTTTCAGAGGGAAGGCTTGCGTTTACTGAACCGCTGTCCTTGGAGTGTGACTCACTGAAATTTCAGACCTGTTAGGGATTTGGTGTGTGACATGGCGTGTGTAAGGATTTGTGGCCAAATCAAGTTTGACCTGATCTTAGGAACTGCTCATATGAGAGGGAAGTCTCTCAGAAATACCCTGTGTTCAGGGTATTTAGGGAATATTGTGTAGATCATGTAGAAAATCTATCAGAAAGTTCATGGTGCATTGCATCTATAACTACATAGATAATTCGTAACTAGGGTTGCCAGGTGGAATACAGATGCACGGTTTTGTTTTCAGATAAAGAAGAATGAAGAAATGTATCAGAAATGTAACTGTGTCCTGTGATCTAATTTGCTTAATCTTGTGGTCTTATTTCAAATAAATGGGACAGGACAGCCACCAAAGAGCAAACGTGTGTTAAACCAGACTTTATCTAGTACTTTAGGGTCTTATGCCAAGGAATGGCTAATGGACTTCTCCTATTTGCTGTTCTCTCTCTTTCCCTTTGTGGGACACTATCTACTTCTTTGTGGTTTGCTTTCCAAACCATTTTCTCAAACAGACCTAGTTTTATTCCTGTATTGAGTGATGTCTCTTGCTTATGATGACATGACCTCTTTACAAAGAAACAGAGAAAGGTGGCCTTCGTGTAACTCCTAAGGATGGGAACCTCAGTGCACTTGGTAGCCTCAGGGCCTGGCTGGAGCGGCTCAGCATTTGATTCAGTAGGTTGCCATTCTTATTATGTTGGAGGGAGAGAGGGACAGAATTGCTACTAATGTGACCATGTATGATTCTTCTTCCCCCCCATTGTTTTCTTATATACGGCCTCAAATAGGATCTCAATAAATTAACTCAGCTTAAAAAATTGAGGAAGCTTCAAGAAAACATTTTTAAAAGATTAACATTTAAATTATTTAATGCAACTTTGATAGGGAATTAAAGGTAGCCTACATTAATATAGGGTCACTATGAGTTGGAACTGACCTGATTGGAGTGAGTGATTATTATTATTATTAATATAAACACCAGAGCTTTTGCTATAAATATGAAAGTTCAGAAAATGGTATAGCTTCAATCAAGCACTAGATTCTCAAAGGTACATATTGATGTGTTCCTGCTTGTTTCTATTATTGCTCTTTCTTTTAAAATGCAAGTTAGTACTTTTTAGCAACAATAAAGTTGAGCAAGCTCTTGAACGTGACTGCCTCTGTGTAAGGGGTTGGGGATTTTATTAAAACTGAGTTGTTTCAATGCAGACCCTACAGCCACGCCCCTTCAAACACCCCCACACGGTTCCTGGGTAAAAAGATCCCTCAGTCTGAAGGGAATCTAGACTATGAAAGGTACAGTTGTGAGCAAACACATTTTTCTCTTAATAATTTAGAATATTAAATAGCTGATATGTTTAATGGTGTTGCTTTATTGTTCAGGGCTCTGACCATGCTTTTAACTAGAATTCAAAATAATGAAAGTTACCCAAAGCGAACACCGTTTCAGAGTTACCTCTATCCAAATGGGCTTTAGGACAGAAATGGGGATTATTCGGGGGAACAGCGATGAGGTGAGTGTGTTCTTCAGCTTGCATTGTAAGCTGGGGACCAGGTTTCATTTTAGGTTTAAATGCTCTGTGGTAGGAGTAGGTAAAGATTCTATACTTTTTGGCATACAGATTTCCTTCAGAATTGTTTCCAGTAAGCTGATTCCCTTTAGAACAGCCAACTTCCTGTGGATGTCGGTGTTCCCTGGTGCTGCTCTGAACTGACTCCTAATCCACTGCCACACCGAGGCAAGAGCACTCAGGATGAAGGTCCACACCGGCAAGAGCACTCAGGATGAAGGTCCACACCGGCAAGAGCACTCAGGATGAAGGTCGTTACACTGCTCTAAAAGTGATACAGTGTTTCCAGGATGAGGCCTTCAGTATTTTGCTGAATGCAGACTGTGTTGGAGGGGTAAGTCAGTGATAAGTTGTTCATCACTAACCTTATTTGCACTTTTGTACACCACTGCTTGCACTAGCATCTTAGTGTTAATTTTAACAATTGGTTTACAGTGTATACAGATTGTTAAGCATAACTTATATAAAATATTTGTTTACCTTTATGTATTTGACAGAGAACAGTTGTAATGGTTAAATGTTCTTTTGAGTTGTGTTTGTGTGCTATTTTGATTGTTCTATTATCTTTTCATGCCTTATGAATTTGACTGTCAGTAATAGAGAAATAAAATGCTAACCTGTTCTTTAAGAACTACAGTGTCAAGTTGCATTTTTATCATAATTTATAATTTTCATTTTGCTCATTAGGAGTTTCTTAGACTTTGAAATTGTAAAGAATTTTCCATTTGTAAAGGTATCGCAAGGAAGCTGCTGAAGCACTAAGGCCTAATTTGCCTTATCAAATGATGTAAAGCCTTGTGCAGCCTGCAAGACAGAATATAGCAAAGGAGCATATGTATCTCTTTAAAAAAGACAGAAAATAGCTTATGGGTATGGATAGGTTTCTATAACGTTGATCCTGAAAATGAAAAAATAGGCAACCAGTTGGCTGTATCTCCATTGAGATTTTTTTATCTCCTTAGAAGCTTAAAAATTACAATGGAAAACATTCTCACCAGAGAGTCTGGCTCAGTGGGTTTGAGCCAAACATCAGTATAACAATACTAAATACTAATAGTACTAATCGATTATTGAAGGAAAAACTCAGTAAGGATTGTCAAGCTACTTTTGAGACTTAAATTCAAATATAAAACTTTTAAAAAAAATAATTTTATTGGGGACTCATACAACTCTTATCACACTCTATCCATCCATCCATTGTGTCAAGCACATTCGTACATTTGTTGCCATCATCATTCTCAAAGCATTTTCTTTCTGCTTGGAGCCCTTGGTATCAGCTCCGCATTTTCCTCTCCTTCCTTCCCCTCCCTCCCTTATGAGCCCTTGATAGTTTATAAATCATATAAAACCTTTCTACAGCCGTGTCTTTATGCTTGCATTAACAATGTGCAGCACCGAGACAAACTTGTGCTAGGTCTTTTAATGTAAGCAGTCACAACTTTGATCACGTTGGGCATGTCCTCAGTACCATCTGTCAGAACAAGGCCAGTAGCAGACCCGAACATAAATTGTTCATATGGTAATTCATGTCAAAGCTTAAAGCTTTTTTTTTAATTAATGAGAACCAAAGTACAACCTTCGTGTAGCCCACCTGAATTTAAAAGTTTGATACATTAAACACTGGTGACAAGCCCAGGGGGTCGTGCTGTGGCATCAGAGACATCATGCGTGAAGAGAACAACGGGCATTACACAGTGAGGAAGGAAAGAAAGACCAAAATGGATGTGATAACAAAATGAAATTTGCTCTTGGATGTAGAGTAGGTAAGCTGCATGGACGGGATAACAGAGCGGAGCAGAAGATTTCATAAGGCAGCTTGAAAAGACGAAGTATTGGGTAGAGGAGGGAGGAAAAGATGAATTCATACAAGGGCTCAAGTAGAAAGAAAATGTTTTGAGAAGGATAATGGCAACATATGTACAAATGTGCTCGACACAATGTATAGATTGTTATAAGTGCTGTAAGAGCCCCCACTGAAACAATTAGGGAAAAAAGATGAGAAAAATGGGGGGAAATACAATTATATTAGTATAATGAAGCAATTATTGCCACATTTTTTAAAAGGCAAACTATCAAGATAAAATGTACAAATACCTGGTATTAGAAAATTAAGTACACTCTGTATTTTTCAAGCTGAAAGAGCTGAAGAAACACATTTGAGTTGCAATATTGAAGGATTTTATAGGCAAGATAGTGAATGATGTAGGAAACACCAAGGGAGGTTGAAAGGGATATATAGTCACTGTATCAAAAATAATAGGTCACTATCCTACTGATGATCCTTGGCTCTGCTTGATGCTTACTCTCATGAAGAGATCACTGAAGACGGGTGCTGTACCAAGGTGTGGTGAAGAAACTAGATGGTGCTGGCTTTCAGAAAGAATAGCATCTGGGGTCTTAAAGGCTTGTCTTCAAACAAGCAGTCATCTGAGTGAGTTGTCAAATAAGTCCACATGGACAAGCACACCAGCCTGTGTGATCCAAGGGTTGTAAGTAATGTAATTTAAATCTAAAGGAGAGAATGGCATCAGAGCTTAAATTGCGAACACTTGGTTTGCAGAAGGTTGACAGTGGAAGCCCAAAATCCTTCTGCAGGGCCCACATCTGGATTAAGCCTCTAGTTAACTCCTTCCAATCACAGTTGAGGGATGTGAATAGTCCTGTTATCAGACAGAGTGGTAAAGTCAATTAAGGGTAGCAGATATAGTGCTATCAAGTCAGTAGTGACCCCTGTGGATATTTGAGACTTTACTTGAGTAGAAGGCCCAGTCTTTTTCCCTCAGAGCTGTGGGTCGTTTCAAAACACTGACCATGCGGACTGCAGCCCAATGCATTAACCACTGCACCACTAGGGCTGCCAAGGCAGACAGAGTTAGGTCAAAATGTAGTATCATTCATTTGATCTCCCTTTTGACCCATTAAAGTGGTTCCAGTTTAAAAGTAAGTAAGTGAAGGAAATACCCATGGATTAATCCCCTGGTGAATTAGTTCCCTCTGACCATGGGCCAGAGTTGTGAATAGTCTTGCTATCATGCAGAATGCACTGGAAGGTGGATTGTTGAAGATGCAATTAGGTTAAAATTTAATATTCTATCATTTTATCTTCCTTATGATCAGTTTAAGTTTATTCTAGTTTTTAATATTTTCTGCTTTCTTTCCATTGAGGTTTTTATCTGTTTTACTTGTTATTCTGGTTAGTTTTGTTTTCTTAAAAATATGTTATTCTGTGCATGCAATCCAGGACAGGTAAGTCTATGGAGACTATGGATGACTGGTTCCTCGGGGGGTGGCAGGGGAGGCTGGGGGGAAATGGGGAGCTAATAAATAGGACTACAAGAATGAAGAACATGCCCTAAAACCGATGGTGGTGAGGACTGCACAACTCTTCTTGATGTGATTGAACTGTTGAATTGTCTGATATGTGAATTATATGCCAACAAAGCTGTTAAGAAGTAAAAAGAACGGATGATCTTGAAGAAGTCCCAGCTGCACTGAGGCAGTAGCCAAAAGGAGAAAACAAGACTCCAGGAATTGGTGGAATATAATTGAGATGTTTCATCAAATGGGTGCAACAGTCCGTGCTAAGAACTTTAGAAGACAGCTACCGGGCCAGTCGGCTGGAAGAGATCCATGCCTGTGCTTATTCCAAAGAAAGGTTACCCCACAGAACATGAAAATTACGAAACAATATCCGTGACACCACGCACAAATTCAGAAAGATTGACATTGAGCTTCCAGAAATCCTAGCCAGATCCACAGGACTTGGAACAAGGCATATCATTGCTGATAATCAGATTGGTTGAAAGCAGAGAAGGATATTGACCTGTTTTATATGCAAAGTCATCTGACTGGATCATAACTAATTATGCATAACATATGAAGAATGATAATTCTAGAACACTTCATTGTGCTCATGGGGAACCTACTCATAGACCAAGAGGCACTTATTCACATATTACACCTTTACATAATAAAAAAAAATCTCACAACTGGACCAATAAACAATACTATGGTAATGGAAAAAAAGACTAAAGTCAGGGATTTCATCTTACTTGAATCTACTGTCAATGCCATGGCCAAAAGGTCTCTTGAGTGTTCAAAAGCAAAGATGTCATTTTGAGGAGGTGTATTTTAAATCACCTCATGTGCATGCAAAAGCTGGACGGTGATTAGGAAAGACTGAAGAAGTGATGCTTTTGATTTATGCTATTGGCAAAGAATCGTGCATGTACCATGGACTCCCAGAATGAATCCGTCTGTCTTGGAAGAAGTGCAGCCAGAGTGATCCTTGGAAGCGAGGATGGTGAGACTTCATCTCACATATTTAGGACAAGTTAACAGAAGGGTCCAGTCCCCGGAGAAAGGCATCATGTTGGATAGAGGATGAGTCAAGAAGAGGACACTGAGGATAACGATGAACTCAAACGTGGCATTGGTTGTGAGTAGGGTGTAAGACGAGGCGGTGTTTCTTTCTATTGGATACAGGGTCACTATGTGCCACACCTGTCAACTCTATGGTTGAGCTAGAAATGACAAATAGACGTAATGAATTCACTGAAGAGACCAGTGCTGGAAATAGGAACTCCAGTTGGTTTAGCTAATTTTCTCAACATTGTTGTTGCTGGGTGCTAGGTTTTCTAGAGAAGCCAAACCAACTGTACTTGTCTGAGTATATGTATAGAAAGAGATTTATATTGAGATGGCTCACACAGTTGTAGAAGTGGGTGAATCCAGGCCAGTTCAAGTTCATTGGTCAGATGTCAAGCTGAAGGCCTTCTGACTCCTGTAGTTTCAAGGCCCGATGAACCAGGTTGGTGACTACAGAGTTGGATAAATCCAAGGGTGGCAGTTTGCTGATGGCTCCTGAGATCAGCAAGAACTATGGCAAAAGGTCATCAAACCAGATGCAGGACCCAGATTCAGCAAAAGTGACAAGCTTTCCCACAGAATTTACTTAAAAAGGGGCAGGTCACAACCCCAAGGAGTCTTTTTCCCAACTGCATATCAAGGCTGTGACCCAGTTCCTTGACCCTAATTGACCCAGCGCCGTAATTCAAGTGCATCGGTTCTTCGCAGTCTTCCCCACTCAGTGTCCAGCGCTCAGAAGCATGTGAGGCCATCCAAAATACTGTCAGGCGCACCTTAGTCCTCAAAGTGATATCCTGATTCCACAACACATTTTAAAAAATCATTTTATTGGGGGCTCGTACAATTCTTATCACAATCCATACATAACATCCATTGTGTCAAG
>NW_022111373.1:5612848-5614546 GCF_000313985.2 Echinops telfairi
TGTTCTGGGATTCCCCTTCCTTTCAATGTTATCCATAGTTTGTGATCATCCACACAGCTGAATGTGTTTGCATAAGATATTTTAGTTACTGGGACATCTGGTATTGCTACCAAAGGTATAACTTATACAAACAAGTGCCACCGCCCTCCGCACAGTGTGACAGGCACTGGGTTAGGGAGAGTTGGTCCACGGCTGCTATCTTAACAGCTCTGGAAGCTGATCCTCAAAACAAAGGTCCTGAAAACAAAACAATGCAGAGGTCCTAAGACAGGTCTCATTTCAGCTGAGTGTTCTACAGGCTTCAGTGGAGGGTTCAGTTCATTGAAGCAGGTCGGGGTTTATATTTACAAAGCCTCTTAACCCTAACTCCTCTTGTTTATTTAAAATTAGACACCCAGGCTCAATCCATTTCTGGCTATTATTTAGTAAAATAAAACAGATCTTGCGATGGAATGTGAGCTTTTATTTGGGGTCTATGGAGAACAATTTAAGATGTTTATTAATGTCTTTTATGGATTTAAGTGCTGGCAATAGGCCACTACAAACAAGTTGATCATATTGCAAAAGAAGACCGGGGAGCTTTCTTCCTTAATTGTATTGAGGAGGCTTGCGTGAATGCTTAGTAGGTTTCTCTGTCAACGGCCCTTGGATATAGCATGTTACCTATCAAAAATGGAAATGGGATAAAAATAAGTGGAGGTGAACTGAGAAAGAAACAGCGCTCAATATGCAGATGGGTATTAACTGCTTTATTGAGCTTAAGAGGACTTCTGTGACATTCAACAGGGGAGATTTAGTCCCATTTTGTGGGGGATTAGCAATGTCTCCTGGAGCCCGGCGGTGCCGTGGGCTAGCCCTTGAGCTGCTGACCCCAAGGGCAGCATTTTGAGCCCCAGGAGAAAGATGAAGTTGCCTGCTCCCCAAGAGATTTAAAATCTCAGGGACCCAGAGGAGGCCGTTCGTAGGGTCACTGTGGGTCAGATTCAACGTTAGAGAGTTTGTCAACATTAAAACAGCATTTTTAAGGGCTTTCTCCTAGCCCTGGGATTTGAGTTGAAACCTCTCTCAACCTGCTTCCTGGTTTCGGAGCCAGACCAGACTGATGGGAAGCTGGAGAGAAGTAAGCTGATTTTTTTTCTTCTCCACTATAGAGTTGGTAGTGGTAGAGCTTCGGGCCCTTGAAAGGGTACTGGGTGGAGTTTTGAGGTCGGAGTCCCAGGCACCTTCTTTGGGAAAGGAGTAAGGTAGGAGACCGTTAGGCCTGTTCCCAACCTCAAAGAGGTGACGTTTGCTAGTTCCATCCACTCACCACACAAGACGCAACCATGACACCTCCAGAAGGAAGCCGTACGATGCAAATCTCTCTCCTGGTTGCTGACAGCTGATGGGGGAGCTACAAAGCTATTTAGAGAACAGCTGTGGGTTTTTTTTTATATACTCTGGGCTATATTTGGGGCTCAGAATATTAAGGCCCAGTACGTCTGCTGGCAGTTGGATCCCGCCCTCTTGGATTCTCAGAAGTCTCATTTGCCTGCTTTGGAGAAACGGTGCTCTGATCCTTCTCTTGATTACATGGTAACTAGGCAACCTTTTTTTTTTTTTTAACTTAGCAGTCCAAGTGCCAAGCTAGGCTGGTCCATGCTTAATGGGTTTTCTCTCTCACACAAAGCTTTGTATATGGGAACTTGGTCTCATTTT
>NW_022111373.1:5615785-5631738 GCF_000313985.2 Echinops telfairi
TCAAGAGGAATGGTGTGGCATTGATCGTCAGAAAGGACATTGTAAAATCATTCATGAAGTACAATGTTATCTGTGATAGAATTAAATCTATCTGCCTTCAAGGAAATCCAATCAATACAACTATTGTTCAAATGTATGCAGAATACACGAAAGTTAGTGATGAAGACATTGAAGAATTTTAGCAAAAGCATCTGTTGGAAATTGATCAAACATACAATCAAGGTGCGTTGACAATTATTGGTGATTAGAATGCAAGAGTTGGAAACAAAGGGGAGGAACAGTAGGAAAGCACAGAATCGGTGATAGAAATGAAGCTGGAGCTCACATGATAGAATTCTGCAAGGCCAATGGCTTGTTACAGCAAATCCTGTTTTTCAACAACACAAAAGGTGACTATGTACACGGACTTCTCCAGACGGAATACAAAGAAATCAAACTGACTACATCTGTTGCAATACATGAAGGAAGAGCTCAATATCAGCAGCTAAAACCAGACCAGGAGCTGACTGTGGAACAGACCATCAATTGCTTAGATGCAAGTCAGTTTGAAGTTGAAGAAAATAAAAACAAGTTCACAAGAGCCAAAATGCCATCTGTAGGATGCCTCACCTAAATTTCAAGAACATCTCAAAAAGAGATTTAAAGCATGGAACAGTAAGGACAGGACTTGATGAGCAGTGGGAGGACCTCAAGAACATCATTCATAAAGAAAGCACAAAGCCATTAAAAAGACAGGAGAGAAAAGATCAAAGGGGACGCCAGAAGAGACTGTGACACTTGCTCTTAACCATAGAATAGCTGAAGCAAATGGAAGAAATGATGAAGTCAAAGAGCTCATATAGTCTTAATTAGTGTCCACTACTTTACCTTCCTAGTGTCTACGATCCACTGGAGTGGTGGCTACAGGATGACCCCCATGATGAAAGGCTTAGGAGGGAAGTTAAACAACTGTCAAGCCAGTGAGACCTGCTGGGAAGTTGCTCACCAGGACATGCTACTAAGTTTCAGGTCTGCTAATAAATGCCCAAAGGGGCCTACCATTCTGTTGTAAGCCTTAGACCAAAGGCATTCAGCTCCCTGAATTTAGTGCCCAGAGGCACCCCACGCCAGTAAGTCTCAGCTCCCCTTCTGTGGGTCAGCAAGTCCAACTCCCCCAATTAAGTGCTCCAAGGCATCCCACTCAACAAGCCAGCCTCCTGCACAAAAGTGCTCACCGGAACTTGCCTCGTAGGTTGGGAAGTCCATCACTCTCCTCCAGGCTCTGGCTCCTGGTTCAGCCGTTGCTCCTCTGACGGTAAAGCTGACATCTAGGTCCAGAGAGCACACTTCCCTCCTGGCGTTTGCCGGTAATGCGATCTTCTCTCCTGCTTCACAGTGGGCTCATTTTATACACAGCGAGATGCAATTCCAGGGATAGCCTGTTCACAGTTACTCACAGGTGAATCCTATGAGTATCTTCCCCCACCTTCTTAGCAGACCCATGCAAGGGAAGATCATTTGGTGAGAGCTAGAGGCTTTGGCTAGGAGAGCCACATTAGAGAATTCACTGCCCCTGCAGAGTTGAGCAGAAAATTTTGAAGGACGGCTTGAAAAGACAAAGTAACATTTTGCAATGAAATGTGCAAAGACCCACAGTTAGAAAACCAAGGGAAGAACATGCTCAGCGTCTCTTAAACTGAAAGAACTGGAGAAAAAATGCAAGCTTCAAGTTAGGATATTGAAAAATTCTATGGCGAAATATTGGATGACGCAGGAAGCATCCAAAGAAGATGGGAAGAACACACAGAGTCACTGTACCAAAAAGAACTAGTTGACATTCATCCATTTCAGGAGGTAGTAGCATATGAGCAAGAACCCTGGTGCTGAAGGAAGAAGTCCAAGCCGCACTGGAAGCAATGACCAAAATCAAGGCTCCAGAAATTGATGGTGTGCCCACCGAAATGCTTCAACACGCTGGTGAAGCATCGGAAGCACTCACTATTCTGTGCCAGGAAACCTGGAGGACAGCTCCTCGGCCAGCTAATGGAAGCGATGCATATCTGTGCCCATGCCAAAGAACACTGACTCAGTAGAAATTTCAAATAATACCACTGAGCTCACACGCAAGTAAAATTCTGTTGGCAATCATCCAACAATGGCAGCACCAGCACATTGACAGGGAATCCAAAAGGGTTCCGGCAGGATGCAGATGAGGACGTGGAACAAGCGATACCATTGCTGATGTCAGATGGATCTTGGCTGACAGCAGGGAATCCCAGAAAGATGGTTACCTGTGTTTCATTGACTCTGCAAAGGCATTCGCCTACGTGGATCATAACAAACCGTGGATCGCCTTGAGAAGAACGGGAATTCCAGAACATTTCATTATGCTCCTGCAGAACCTGTACTTGGGTCACGGGTGGTTAGTTGTGCAAACAGAACAAGGGAGTACTGCGTAGTTCAAACATCAGGAACATGCGTGTTAGGGCTATGTTCTCTGTATGCTGGCTGAGCAAATCATCAGAGCAACTGGGTTCTATGAAAAAGAACGTGGCATCAGGATCAAAGGAAAGCTTATTAACAACCTCCGGTATGCAGATGACACACCTTGCTTGCCGGAAGTGAGGAGGACTTGAAGCCCTTGTGAGGAAAATCGAGGACTAGAACTCAATGTGCAGAAAGCAGCCCCCCTCACAACTGGATCATGACTATTCTGTCTGATATGTGTGTGCCAAGCACCAGAACCAGGGCATCTCTGAGAGTCCCAGATGGCCATGCTGGGCACTCCCAGGGCCAGCTTGTGAGCATGTTGAGTCACTCTTGGGCCCCGGCTTCCCCTGCAAACCCTTGGCCGCACTTCTGAGGCTCATGTTGATCACAACACCCAATCCCTGGCAATGGAATGTTTCTTCTTTGCAAGAAGGGATGAGCGGGGTCAGAAGGGACATCTTATTCCACTCCCTCCCCCTTCTTGGGTTGCAAGGTTTCAGGTGCACAGGCCCGCCCCAGGGCTGAGCCTCGCGTCACTGTCCCAGGAAGTGGCCCAGGGAACATAGAAAGCTGTGAGCCGATGGAGTTTTAGACTCAGACCTTTAGGCACACACATTACTTGACCGATACCCTGATGACTGCCAGCTGTTTACAGCCAGCCCCTCTCTAAGGTCTGTGAGTGGCCGGTCCTCACACTGATGCCAAGCCACAGTTCATCCTGGTCTGGCGGCAGAACTTGTAAATAAATGAACTCACTGGCTCAAATTCCAGGGAGAGAGCCAGTGCTGGTGGACACACCCCTCTGGCCTTCTTGTCCCGGTCAGTTTGCCAGCTCAGTGCAATCTTCTTGTCACCTTCCCTCCCCCCTCCCCTAACCCCCTCAGGGGTCCTTCCTCCCCTTTAGCCCATTTTGAGTCTCTCAACCACCTGCATGGTGGGGGGTTCAGTAGCAACTTATCCCCATTTAATAGTTGAGAGCCAGAAAAGGCCAGAAGGTAGGCTTCCTAGCTTATCCATGACCCTAACGCCCAGAAAATTCAATTTCTAGCCATTTCCTCCTTCATGGTGTATTTAAGAAGGAATTGTCCAGCTCTGAATGCCTGTGTGCTGCTTAATGTAAGTCGAAGGTAGAGAAAGTATTGTAGGTGATTGGAGTCAGTCACCCCTCGCCTCCTAGCCAGGGCCAGCCTTATTCCAAGATCAAGCCTCTGGCTCATCTTGTCCTCCCACTGGCCCCCTCTCCTGGTGACCAATGGCTCTGCAGCTGTGACAACCTCCTGCCTGTGTGAACGTCTCAGGCTGAGTGCATAAAGCCTCCTCGCTTTCCCTCTGCCAAGTCCAGTTCAAGTCACAGCAGGATCCACCCCCCCTGGCCAGCCTCAAGGTAAAAGAAAGAGCCCTGAGAAGCTCTCGCTGGGCCCACACTGACCACAGGTCCTCCTTTCAAGAGTGGGCATTCGGAGATCACCGGCGATCTTCCTACCTCTTCTCCCCGTGCACCAATGGGGGAAACTGAGGTTCAACGTGCTAGTGGCAGAGAGAACTAGAACCCCGGTCGATTCTTCTTGGGTCAACCGTATTTCCCCATAGCACTGCGTAAAAAGCGTTGGGGGAAGGTGCTTAGTAGTTTTGTTTTTTTTTTATAAAGGCTTGGGGTTGAGTTTGAGTCGGGGGACCACAGTGAATTAGGGGTGACCCCAGAAAATTCAGAGAACCCGCCTGCACTCTTGCGATGTTGAGCCGGGGCGGGAAAGGGTGTGTGTTTCAAAGGGCTCTAGGGAGCAGTGGCCTCCCATGATACCGGGAGCTCTGCTCGGCCTCAAGTTGGGGTACGAGGTGCAACAGCGGCTGTGGAGCAGATCCGGCAGGCGGTGGCAAGTCCGGCTGGTGGTGGCAAGTCCGGCGCCCTGTACCCCTGGCTGCAGCCTCCTTTCCATTGCTCGCACGCTGCGGACAACCCTAGTGCACCGGACAGCGTTGTCTTAGATTCACTCCGGTTTATCAGCAGTGGTCAGTCACTCACCACCCTCAGCCCCCTGCCTGGGGCCCAGTGGGGACGGAGGACAACCTGTAGTAATGCAGACATGGTTCCTCTCGGGCTTGGAGCTAGTTTGCGGCAAGATGGCCAAATGCATGAGGAAGGTCGGGATCGTTGGTCAAATATGCGACCTGTGGTGAACACGGAAATCAGCCAGCGTGCCAAGTCCACTTGCTCCGTCTGCGGCAACACCAAAAGGAAGAGACGCGGGCCCTGTGGGCATCTGCCTCTGTGGCCCCTGCTGAGAACAGCAGCTGGTGGGCCAGGACCCACAACACCCCTCTGCCGTCACAGGAAAGTCGCCAGCAGACGACGGAGGGTCTGCAAGGCCGGCCGAAGCTCCACGATTGGAAACACCTGTGGCCTGTGATAAATGGGTTCGTTTATGTTTAAAATTTAAAAAGGCATAGGAAAGAATTAGTTGTCATCTATTGAAATTTGTGTTGATCTGTCATGTGTTCTTATGGCTAAATCTGGCAACCCTACCGACCACCTCTGCTCACCAGCAGAGCCCAGATGCGTCCAGGCTGGGGGCCAGCTCAGAGCACAGGGTGGTGTGCACCAGCCTGCCCCATCCTTTGTCCCTGGTCCTCACCCCCGAGTTTCCCCCTCTCCCTTGGATGCATTGAAGGAAGACCAGCCTGAACACCCAAAGGCTACACTAACCTCCTCATTTGATGACCCTTCTTGGATCCAGGACCATCATCGGGTGTTTTAGAATTCTCACGTCTGTCCCCAAGCATGTCTCTCTCATCAGGGGGAGCACTTGTCCGGGGCAGACACACATCCGGGGGCAGCGAGGGGCTCAGCCTTCATAGTGTGGGGAAGCTGGTTCTCCTGGGGGAACCCTCCAAAGCCTAGCCAGGCGAGGCTGAAATGAGGAGGGGGGTGGTATCTGTGAGACCCCTTGGAGGAAACTGTGTCTCCCAGCTCAGCTCCGGACCAAGGAGCCTCTCCCTGTGAAACGTCTCTCCTGCAGGGCCCCGTCTCCATGGCCTCCCCACCACACCCCACCCAGGGCTGGGCCTCCAGCTGCACTCAGTGAACCCCTTATCCCCCCAGAGGCACTTGCCCCTTCTCCGGGTCCCAGTCCCTGAGGACCGTCTCCATCTCTGCCTGAGCTGGCTAAGGAGAGGGAGGCACCGGCACGCGGGAGCCTGAAGGAGGACTTTGGAACAGGGAGGCTGGAGTTCTGAGGCTGAGGATGGAGGGCCGTCGCGGCCTGTGTGCCGTGGTGGCTGGAGCGGGCGGAAGCTGGACTTGGCCTGGGCGGGCAGCAGGTGGCGCCCCAGATTCATCCTCAGAGGGGCTTGGGGAACTCAGGGGGTTCAGAGAAGGCCCCCTAGTCTCCCTCACTGTCCCGGGTCCTGGCGCACTGCTGACGTTGATTGGGATGGTCTGAGACGCTTGCCTCCTGCACCGGCCCAGCGGTCTATGAGGGAACGGTGGTCCGTGTGCGCCCCCTGCCAGCAGCAGGTGGTCCACGGAGGCTGAATCAGTGCAGGAATAAATACGATGGCCCTGTCCACGAGACACCCACGCCCAGCCATCTCTGCAGATTTCCATATTGCCGGCTGCCAGCAAATCTGGCTGCCTGGGGAGCATCCTGCCTCCTCTCAGAGAGCAGGGGCAGCAGCAGGGATGCCCAGGGGCTTCCACAGGACAGCAGCCACGTGGACAGAGATGGGCGCAGAGAGGAGGGGGATGAGCTGAGAAGGGAGGGCCAGGGTCCGCTGTCCCTCAGTCGAATGAGACAAGCAGGGGGAACCAAAGGGCCTGAGCGCTCCCAGCCCAATGAGCCCCTCCCCACACGCGGCAATTGTGCACCCGACATGTGACTAATGGAGACGTGTTGTGCGTGTAAAACCCACGCTTACGCTAAACACAAGGCTTCGTCCAAGGAAAGCAAGTACAATGTTATTCTATACTGATCTCGTGGTGAAGGGATCATAGGGTTTTTTGAATGGGTTAAATAAAAGATAAGAGAATTCATTCCACCCATTCCTCGTTACTTTAAAAATGGGAGCTTCCAGGAACTCAGAATCCTGTATGTGGCTGGGCACCAGCTCTATGGGCTAGCACGGGTTCAAGCCACAAGGTGCCCCCATGCCCCCTCCCCCATTTACCAGTTGCGGGTTTGGGAAGGGCCCTGCAACACTCTAGCCATGACCTTGACTAGTCGTCCCACCGCAGGCCTCACCTTGGTTGGGCTGGGTTGTTGGAAGCCCCACACTACAGTTCCCTCCACCCCAGGCCCAATCTCCCACCAGCACCTCACTCTGACCCTACTGCCCAGGGCTCTGAGGTGGCCTGCTGGGTCCCTGGTGGACACCCACATGGCCCAGACTGTGGAGGTGTGTTTCCTACGGCCCCTGGAGTGGGGGCGATTGTCACCGGAAGCCCTCCCTGCCCCAAATACCTTCAGAGCTGGGCACACACTCCACCCAGGCTCATCCACAGGAGCATGGGCCTTGTGGACGGGCAGAACCTTGGATTCGTAAGGTTCCCTGGTGCCTTCCCACCCATTCTACGGGCACAATGCCACACAACACAGAAGCTACATGCCTCGTGCCCTAGTTCTACCCCCTTTCCACACAGTTTCCCCTCGAGCTCTAAGGGGTGCTTCAAGACCCTTCTCAGAATCGCTTGGTCCATCTTTGTCCCTGTATCAGAAAAAGTACTCATTAGTTCCAAAACAACAAACCAAACTTGCTGCCATCAAGTCAGTGCTGACTCACTGCACCCCACTGTGGGTGTCGGGCTGTTTGTGGGAGTCGAAAACCCAGTCTTTCTCCTGTGGAGCAGCTGGTGGTTTTGAACTGAGGATTGTAGTGCGCATGTAACCACTACTTCGCCCGGGCTCACGTCCTAGTGTCCCTTGGCTCAGCTCAGGAAACTCAACTGGAGCAAACTGTCAGGCAGGGTCCCAGGGACGTGCTCAGCATACCACCAGGCACCACCTGCTGTCAGTGAGTGGTGTGGTCCATAGATGACGTGCTAAGTGAAGGAATGCTGCTGTCCCCGAGAAGGGGACAGGGTGGGGCCCCAGGGCAGGGATGGCCGCTCCATTCCCCAAATGCTCGGTTGAGCCTACAATGGAGGACGTACCCCCTAAGTGACAGAAACACACCTGGGCCGAGGGGCAGACCCCACAGGCTCCCTGGGAACTGACCCACAGCCCTGGTTCAGATGTCTGCTTGGCGTTCTCTGCCCGGAGATGTGATATCCCATGTCTCTCACCTGCCCTGCACCGGAGGGGTGCAAACAGCCGGGGCCAGCACACAACCCCTGGGGTGCACGCGGTCTCACTGTTCCTGCTTCTCAGGAGGGAGCAGCAGGAAGCCCAGGGAGACTCCGAGGCCACCGCTGGGCGGGTGTTCGAGCAGGAGGCAGCCCGTCGGAGCCCCAGGGTCCTTGTCCCTAAAGCATGAGAGCCTCACACCAGCCAGCACGGAAAACATTGCTTTATTAACTGCATTTGCCAACACACGAGGAGTGCAGAGGGCTCCTGAAGAACAGGCCCTGGTAGGGGGCTGGGGGCTGGGAGGCCCCTGGAGTGAGCAGGACAGGACGGGCTGGGGGCTACGCAGCAGCGGCCACACGGATTCATGCAGGGCACAGCGGGCCTGGGCCACCCCGACGCGGCCACACATTCTATTGCTTGTTAAGGGTTGCGAACACGGACGATGTACAAAAGGGAGGAATAGGTCTTTGCGTTAATGAAAAATACATTTTTTTTCTCTACAAAGGAATCTTTTCTAATACAAGAAAATAAATATTGCAACATAAGCCAAAAATAATTTAAAATTGCTCTTTTCAATATATTTTTCAATATTTCTCTTGTGTATTAACAAATGGCACATCACTTTCTTTGAAACAAAGACAGAAGGTGTCCCCTCCTGTGACATTCAGAGCGTCCCCTCCACCACCTCCGTGGAGCACAGTCCTGTGTGCACCCGAGGGAGAAGGGGGCAGGAAGGGCCTCAGAGAACCGGGAAGCTCCAGCCTCCAGCCCTGGCTCTCTGGCCAATGTGGCCAGCTGGGCCAGGGGCGTGGGAGAGTGGATGCCCCGAGGGCCTGGCCTCGGGGGTCCAGATCACTCTGCAGAGCTGTGGGCGGGCCTGGGCAGAGGTGGGCCGCATTTGGTGGGAGCGCAAGTCCAGCTGCTGCCAGCGCCCAGCAGAATGGGGCAGCTGGTTTAGGACGTGTGCCCATCTCCCACCCCCACCAGCACGCTCACACACCCACAGTCCAACACCCAGGCCGGACACCGGGCGGCTTCTCCGGGGACACGGAATCCCCGGCTTCACAAGTGCGTGCACACTGTCAGAGTTAGAGCTCATTTAACAAAATAAACCCTCCTACCCCTCTTCTCCTTGTTTCAAAATACATCTATGATACACAAAAATACTCTCCTTGCATGTCATCCCTTCTCGCCACGAGGGGGAAGGAGGAGGGGTCTCCATTTCAGGGTAAGAGACCCGTTCCTCCCGGGGGGGAGGCTGGGAAGGGGGGCAGAGGGGCAACAGCCAGAATGAGTTACGGAGCAGCTTCTCCCTCCTGAGGAGGGCCAATGAGTGTGGGCAGAGGGGCGTCAAGGCAGACCTCGCTCAGCATCCGACCTGGAAGAGGCCTCCGCCTTCTCCCCCTGCTGCCCACCTTGACTTCAGGGGTGGCCAAGCCCTCGACATTGTGGACAGAGGTCAGAACACTAGTGGTGTGACTGTGGCTGGTGGGAGAGAACGGGGCAGGGACAGGTGGCCTGTCTTCCTTGCAGCCTGGCGGGCATGCTGGAGGTGAAGGGCTGGCTAGTTAAGGACCGTTCTGGGGTCTGGCCTGGGAATGAAGGTGCCACCTGCCACACGCAGGGCATAGGCAGGCCCTGGAGGTGGCCAGTCCAGAGCAACAGCCAATCAAGCAGAGACCAGAATCCAGAGGCCAGCCAAGTGGAGCAGAGGCTGTGTAGGATGGTGGCCGCCACCTTGACCGGTCCAGCCCCACTCCTCTCCCCAATTCCTCCTCCGCCCGCTTCCCCCAGAGCACCCGCCCAGGCTAAGGGAAGTGGCAAGGGAAGAAGGGCTGTAAGCCTGTTAGGCCCGGGTCCTGCCTGGCACACCTAACCTCTGGCAGGAAGTGGCTGTTCTTCAAGCTTTGGCCCTTTGCTTCCTGAGGGGTCAGACGGGCTAGCTAGCTAGCACATGGGTAGGGACCCAAAACACGACGGGAAGAGGACACTCTGTTCAGAGGCAGTACACCAAGGCTGGGATTGGGAGATGCTGACCTGGATACAGCACTGGCCACTACTACCCAAGTGGGGCAAGGTGGCTAAGCCCCGCGGAGTGGCCCAGGCCACCCACTCCTTCTTAGTCCACTCCCGCCGGACACATTTGCTCGAACCTTTGAACGGAGTCATGATCTTTGCTTCCCGTGTTGCTAAATTTCAAATTTGTACCGTGATCATTCTGGAATCAGGGGAAGGGGGTGGTCACGCTGTTTTCCAGCCTGCTCCCCGAGTTCAGCCTTCTGTGCGTGTGCGTGTGAGCCTCACATGAGGCTCTTTCTGGGCTGGTCTCCTGCCCCGCCGGGACCTGCAGGGTCAGGAAAGCCCAGCCCAGGATTGGAAATGTAGCCTCAGCTGCAGAAAAGCATGCTCTCCGAAGAGCCTGGACTGCGTATCCTTGGGCGAGTGTGGCGAGCACGATGCTGCCCTTGGCTGCTAGGGAACTCTGTGTTAAAAAAGAGTCCGAGCGACAAGTTGTCAGGTCCAGGCTGTGCTGTATTTAGGGTCAAAATATTCTTTGGCATCCACAGAATGATTCGACTGATTCACGGACGTTTGTAAGGTTCTTGCAGGAGGAGTTCTGGCTTGAGCCAGTGGCAGAAGTGACCCAGGAGAAATTGGTAAGAAGAAAAGAAACATGTTTTCACGGAATTCCTTTTTGTTTGTTAGTTCCCTGAGCTATCACCCTGGGGCCACTCGCTAAAACTCTTCAGGGCAACTACCTGGGGCAAGGAGGTGGGACGGAAAGTGGTGGGTGGGAGCGGGCGGGGCCGGGGCCGGGGGACTTAAGGCTCTAAGGGACAGAGGAACACGGGGACATCCAGGGACATCCAGCGAGCCTTCAACCAACCCTGGCAGGCCCACACTGGCCTGCCCCGGGCCCCGGGATCCCACTGCTTGTTGGAAGGACGAGTTTCCTAAAGGAAACCGAGGAAGAAGCTCATCTCTTAGCAGGACTGAGAAACAGGAAAAGGCAAACGGTCTGGTCTGGTCAGCTGTCTGCGAGGGACCAGACTTAGGCCGAGACTGGCCCCAAAGGGCGAAGGAAGTAGGAGCCCCGGAGTGCTGCTCTGTGGTGGGCTTGGTGGGCAACCCACGTTTGGGCACTGGCCCTCCCTTGCAGCTCCTGGCCTGCACTGGCGGCTGGCTGTTTTGGGAGTTCCCCTGAGTAAATGGCGCAGCCTAGGAAGGATCTTGGGAAGCTCTTCCCAGACCCGCCGGGCTGGGCTGGGCTGGGCTGGTCTGGGCGCTGCTGGCAGGGGAGGAGCAGCAAGGGAGGGAGGGGTGCAGGGTGGCGGGCAGACCTCAGACGTCGTTGGGTCGGTCAGGAACGGCTTTGGGCTCCCCTGGAACCCGCTGGCGGGCCCTCGGCACCCCTCAGTGCTTTTCTTAGAGGCTCGTTGTGCTTGTGACTGCGAGTAGACTCTGGCCGGGGAGTCACGTGGTATACTTCCTTGGGGATCAGTGGAGTGCAGCAGGAGCCCCCCAGATGGATTCCATTGGGATTGGGGGGCAAGGCGGGGCAGGCCAGGGTTGGCCCATCTGCCAGGAAATAATGCCCTAACAAGTGTGTGTGCCCCCCAGTGGCAGCAGCCTGGGATCCTGGGCTCTCGTCACCTTGCCTATGTCTACCTAGGCGCCCGGGACCGCGGGCGAGGGCCTGGGCAAGGAAGGCTGCCCTGGCAGGAGCTGGCAGGGCCCCTGGGGCCTGAGCCGTGGAGGAGCGCTGGCGTCCTAGGCCAGCAGAGAGGAGAGACAAGAGTGGAACCGGAAACTCTAGTGGAACTAAAACCATAACGGGGGGCAGCCTCAGGGGGTTGGGGCACTCAGCAGAGACTGGGAATGGCAGTTGTTACTGGGCTGAGGCCTCGTGGGTGACCAGGGCAGGGTGAGGGGGCAGTTAGGAGGCCAGGACACCCACGCGGACTACCTCCTCAGCCCCTGCTTCCCGGGGCCCCCGCTGCACCCCACTGTGCTCCGTCCCGATGTCTGAGTCGCTCATCTCCCCATCTGAGAAGTAGCCATCAGTCTCCGGGTCAAAGTGTAGCCTGACCTTTGGCCTCTCGGCCACAGCAGAAGGCGGTCCTGTCCCAGCATCGGGCCTGCTCGCCGGCAACCTCCGGCTCCCCTTGCTCTCTCGGGGCAGCCGGAGCCGGCCCATTGGCTTGGGGCTCACCGCCGTTGGGCCAGGCACTTGGACATTTGAGTCGGCAGCCGTGGGGGATGCCTCTTCTGGGGTCTCCGGGGCCAGTGGGGGTGGGCTGTGGGGGGCCGCGGGGATGGGACAGTCCCCGGCCGTTGGGCTGGACGGCAGGTGAGAAGGTGTCCGCCGTGGTGGTTTCCTCGTGGGGGGTCCTTGGCCCCCCTTGCCACTGCCTGCATCCTGGCCCCAGGGCTTCTTGGGGGGTTTGTCTGGGGTGGTCCGCGGACCCGGCCCATCCTGTGGGGGCGGCGGTTTCTTCTTGGCAGGCAGGCGGGTGCGGCCGCGGGCTTTGCGGCCCGGGTCCCCGGGTCGCAGTGCGGGGTCCCGCATGAAGCTGAGCAGCGTCTCCTCGTCCTGCAGCAGCTCCTCGGAGAGCAGCCCCGGGGCTGGGTCCTCGTGGTGCCGGTTGCTCAGCGACCACTCGCTCACGGCCATGTTCTCCGCTGTGATCTGCACTGACTGCGCCAGCCAGCTGTTGAAGAAGGTGCCGTCGATGGGAAACGGTGTGGACAGGCCTGGACAGGGGCGGGGCGGAGAGGAGGCAGGTGAGACTCAGCTAGCCTGTGGGTGCCTCCCGCTCGGAGATGAGCCCCCAGGGCAGGGTGGGGTGCCCCGGCCGCTCTGCTACCCTGTCAGGTGTCCTGTTTTGTCCACCTCTTGGCAAGTGCCCCCAGAGCGGGGTCCCCAGTGTGGGGGCCTCTCCCTGGGTGTACTACTCACCCTCATGGCTGCGAACAAAATGAAAACGTGGTGCCATTTATTAAAAAATTATTAAGAAATCAAGGCATTCAGCCAAACCCAAGGCCCTTCTAAGGGTGGGGCTCTGGACAACTACCTCCACAGGCCCGGCCTGGCCCTGTCCTGGGGGAGGGGATGGAGAGTAACGGCCTCAGGCCCCCTGGCGGTCTGGACCTTGATGAGCTGTGCCGCCCATATGTGGGGAGGTGGGGGTCATCTGGATATACCCTCCCTCCTGGGTGTCAAGGCCAGCTGGGCTCTGGCTCCAGCCCCTTCCTCCTTCACTGAGGCCCGGGGAGGAGATGAGAGGAAGCTTCAGGAGGGGCGCCCTGGCCCCCGGGAAGGGACCTCAGGGGAAAGACTGGCCAGAGCCAGTGCCGAGGGCCCTCAGAGACTGCGGTGCAAGGGGCCACTTCTCAGGGTGTCTCGGGCCCCTGATGGACGCTGTGAGCGTGGGAGGGTCTGGTCACACCCCTCTTGAGCCCTGGCCTCCCGTCCTGTGCTCCTCGGGGCCTTGCTGGGTGCAGGTCGAGGGACGGTGTGGGCCCTCCATGCCCATGGGGCCCTCACTCACCCAGCTGTCCCAGCACAGACTCGTGGCCCGCCTTCACTTGCTCCTTCTTCTCCGGGCTGCCCTTGGGGCCCTCACGGCCTTTTCTTTTGGGGTCGTTTTTCTTGCCCTTTGCTCGCCTTCCAGTCCGCTCTGCACGGGGGACAGCCAGAGGGGTCAGGGGGGCCGTTACCCGATGTGGCCTCGGTTGGTTGGAACCACTGCACATGACCCCAGGAATCCTCCACCAACCCAGGGCCTCACCCACCAGTGGGCCAGAGGGCAGCCAATAGGGCAGGGATGGGGTCCCGGCCCACTGCTGTGGTGGAGGCTCGGAGGTACAGAAGGAGAGGCTTGGGCAGACCTGACCCACACAGAGATCGTGCCTGATGTGACCCACACAGAGATCGTCTCGTGGTGGGTGGGAGGCTGACGGAGGAGGGTGGGGTCTGGGCAGGGCAAAGCCTTGAATAGCAGCTAGATCAAGGAGCTGGACCGCATGTGGAGAGAAGAGCACCTGGGGAGTCAAGAGGTTTGGCTTCTAGTCCTGATGCAGTGGCCGGCTCCCTGAGCAAGTTCCCTGCCTAGGCCTCTGGTCTACTTCCCGGTCAGGCCGCAGATGGAGATTCAGCGTGCAGACCTTCTAGCCCTGTGACCACACAGGGACACGCAGCAGGGTGGGGTGGGGTGTGGGAGCCGAGAGCGGGGAGGCCAGCAGCATTCTGGGCCCAGCGTCAAGCCAGAGGGAAGGCGGCTTCCCAAACAGAGGTTGGAGAGAAGTTCGAAGGCCCCTGGCTGGAACGTCTTGCTGTTTATACCCAGCATGCCACTTCGGGCTGGACACTTCCTCACTGCTGGCCCCTCATCTACACACATGCGGTCAGTGCTGAGGTCCTCGACACACAGGGGGAGGCTTTTGTGCTCCCCTCAGAATAGACTGGGCTCCTCCCCAGGCCCCAAGACCTGCCCCTGCCCGGGACTCCCCTGCAGCCTTGCTGTACACATCTAGTTTTGGCCTCGGGGGCAGCCACGCCCACGTTCCTTCTCATTTCTCTAACCAGACAGACACTGGCCACTGCATCTCCAGCTCAGCAGAGCCCTTGTTTGTTCCTTCACGTGGTTCTGCCCACAACGTAAATACCACCTCCCACGGAGGCCTTCCATTGCTAGACCAGTACAGGCCTCGGCAGGGGCCCTGCAGCCAACATCACACCTCAGTGGTCAGGAGTCGTTATAGCGTGGCCATCACTATGCAAATGCGCTGAACAGAGGGATGCCACTCAGGTCTAGGAGCTGCAAGTGTCCCTTGTGCAATGTGGGGGTGAGGTAGGATGTCCCTCTAGGCCAGTAGTTCTCAACCTGCGGGTCGTGACCCCTTTGGGGGTTGAATGACCCGTCACTGGGGTTGCCTGATTCATAGCAGTAGCAAAATTATAGTTAGGAAGTAGCAACAAAAATAATGTTATGGTTGGGGGTCACCACAACAAGAACTGTATTAAAGGGTTGTGGCATTAGGACGCTTGAGAACCACTGTTCCAACGTGTGCTTGAGCATGTTTCTAGCACGGCTTCGGAGTGGTCTGAACTGGTGCAGTCATGGCCGACCCAGAGGAATCAGAACAGGCCCCTATTTGTAGGATGCGGGTGTCGTGGAGAGGTAAGCGGGATGAGAGATGAGTTGGAAGGGGTGCAGGGAGCCCCTTTAGAGCTGTCCAGAGCGATGCACATGCAAAGTCTGCCTCCACTTTGGAGCCGGGCACCGCTGTTTGCAACTCTACCTGTCGAGAGATGTGGTTGCTATGCGGCGTGCCCACTGCCCTTGCCTTCTACGAGGAAGATTGAGTTTCCAATTTTAGCAGGGCATCACACCTGGCAGGTTTCCCCTTCTGGCGATTGTTCCAGCAGACCACAAGGTGCAGATCCGTGTGCACTTCAGCATGACCTCTCTGAACGCATTTCTAGAATTCTGTGACTGAGGACACTACTCATGCCTTCCAGGAGGGCAAGCATCTTGTGTGCGTGGAGGGCGGGCGGCGGGGAGGGGGCTGCTGGAGCCTTCTGCACCTGTGGCCAGAGCCAGGGGCTGGGAGGTCTTGAGACGTGCAGGCAGCACAGCCGCCGATACTGTCTGTCCCTGCACTGGCACCAGTTGAAGCCTCTCCAATCAAAGTGTCCACTCCTTCACTTTGCCAGACAGAGAGCTTTCTGTAGCGCAGGAGTCTTATCCAATTGGTTGTGTGCAGTGTGTCCAGTTTGTTGACCTAGTGCCCCCTGAACAAACGAACAGAAGAGGGAGCCTGGAAAGTTCTGGAAGCCAGGGCACTGTCTCAGTCTTGGGGTCCATGGTGAGCGCTTTCCTCCTCTGCCTGGCTGTCGGTGCCCTAATCCGGCACGCTCACTCTGCAGTGCCGATGCCTTGGGCCGGAGCGGGCGGTGGTACCAAGTACAATGGAGGCAGCTCAGCTCTTGGGCAGCACTGGTTGGTACCAGTCCAAGATCCATTGCTCCAACAGTGCTTGTCTCCACTCGAGGCCAAGCCTCCCCGGGGGGCTGAGCCGGGAGCTCCAAGCTCCATAGCTCCTCATGCAGTGGTTCCGCTGCGTGTCAGTTGACATCAGAGCACCATGCTTCGGGGCCCAGCACTGTCCTCCTTAAAGGGCCAGCACTCCAGGAAG
>NW_022111373.1:5633091-5670134 GCF_000313985.2 Echinops telfairi
CTGGTTGCTCAGCCAAGGTTCCCATGTCCACAGGCCCTTGTGCGCCCAGGGACAGAGTTCCCTCAGCCACACCGGGCGAACCACTTAGGGACTCAGAGACCAGTCTGCTTCATGACCGTGCATGGACGCAGGGTGGGTCACGTTGTTGCCTGCCCACCCGGCACCTCGCCGAGGGTCCCACCCTCGGCAAAGGCTCCCACACTCCGGGGTAAACATCGGCTTCCTCTCTCGAGAAACCTCCCAGCTTGGGGTCACACTCAGCTCAGGACAGAGCATCTCAGCAGTGGGCCCAGCTGGCCAACGTTGTCGAACTTGAATCTTGGGTTCCCCTCCACTGGGGTCTCTGCAGCTGAAGTTAGCCCCTCTGTCTCCAGCGGGTTCTCTCTTCAAGAGTTCAGTGTTCGTATCCTGAAGCCGCTGCCGGAGAATGACCGTGGGTCCCAGAGCCCCTGCCTCTGAGCACACATGCCGTGTCTGCAGGCTGGGGGTGGGGGCCATCTCAGAGCCCCTGGCCCACCGTCTTCTTTCCCTTCTTGAGCTGCATCAGGAGGAGATTCCAGAAGCCAGGCTCCGTGCTGGGCATCCGGGGGCTGGGCTCTGCACGGAGCTCTGGGTGGCACTGCACACCGCACTTCCTGGACACGACTGGGAGGACCAAGCCACTGTCCCACCCAACTCCAGCATCCTGCAAGGGGCAGTCATGGGCTGTGGCCGCCTGGCTCTAGCTTGTGGCCCCTAGCTAAGGTCTCCTGGCTTGGTTGGACTTCTCCTCAGATCCAGCCCCCCCTCCCAGAGTCCTCTCCACACACCTCCCTCACTAAGCACAGAGGCTGGGCGCTGGGTGCAGCTGGGGACAGGAACTGTACGGCTCCTTACTTCTCTGTACACGGGTGCTGAGCACATACTGACAGGGCCAGGTCTGGGGGCACGGCAGTGAGGAAGGCTTCCTGGAGAAAGGGGCACAGCAGGTAAGTGCGACGTCTTGGTGTATGGCGGGGCCCCACAGGCTGACGGAAGAGTGGAATGAAGAGATCAGGACATTCCTCTGTCCACTTCTGTAGCCCCGATAGCCTCGCCGGTCTCTCCGAGCCAGAAGGGGCTCAGTGGCAGGACTTGCATCTCCAAGACTTGGAGTCTCCGGTGGGGTGGGGGGTAATCGAGAGTTGGCAGGCAGCTAAATAAAAGGTTGGCCCTTCAAGTCGACTGGTGGGGGCGGGGGTGGTGGTGGGCACTCAGGAGAAATGGTGGACAGTCTCCTTCTGGAGACCCCAACACTGGGCACCATGGTGGGCAGTCCCACTCTGACACTCACGGCGGTGCCGACCCCAGAGCAACCAGAGTGGGAGAGAGTCCCTTGGGAAGGCCCTTTCCCATTCCCATTGCAGCGCGTGCCTACTGTCAGCACCGCCTGCTCCCCGTCCAGGGGCCCTCCTGGTGGGCTTGCCGCTCCCGGCAGGCAGCCTCCGCACAATGCCGGGGGCGGAGGAGTGCTGGGGAGACCAGAAGAGCTACGGCCCAGAGGGGACGTGAGGTGACAATCTGGGGACAATACTGTCGGAGAGGTCTCAGAAGTGGGAGTCGAGGAGCCAGAGGGCTGGAGACTGAGGCTGCCTGGGGCAAAGGTGTGAGCACGCACCCCTCCCACCCACCCCCATCAGGTCGGTTGCAACTCACAGGCAGGCCGCACGGGGTTTCTGGGGAGCAGACACACAGCCTTCCTTATTTTTGTCCTGAGGAGCAGCTGGTGCGTTTGAACTTGCAGGCTGTGCAGCCCACAACCCAAAGCCTAACCCATGACGCTCCAGGGGACTCAACCTGGGCACGGAGCACAGACAAGTGGGGCGTGGCCAAGCGACAGGGAGATGGGAGTGGGCAGACGCGTGTGGGAGAGGGCAGGGCGCAATTCCTGGGAAACCTTCCTCTCCTCCAGAGAGCTCACAGAAGTGAGGTCTGACCTGCTTGTCACCCAGGGCGAGTGTGCCTGCCCGCCTCTCCAGGCCCCTCCTCAGGCCGGGCACTCCGTAACCAGACCCGTAGCTGCAGGTGTAGTTGCTAGGGGACATGAGCCAGCGCCGCCGGCCCAAAGACACTGCTGCGATTTTTCTGTTAGCCGAGGGTAACCCTGGGCAGCTGCAGTGGCCATGCCTTCCCGAGCTGCCTGACGGGGCCCAAGGCCTCAGGCTGATCTTAGGAGAGCCAATTGTCCAGGCTGATCCTACAATGGGATTTCAGCAGCATGGCCCTCGCGCCTCCTTCTCCGCACACCTCCTGCCCAGGCTCAGGGAGAGGGGCCAACGCTCCATCAGGAAGGCACCCTGTCCCTGGGGAGCCCACCCTTGGAGGGAGGGCAGGGCCCGGCCCCCTGCCTGCCCCACCAGGGCAATAGTGGCAGTCAGGCCACTAGCCGAGGGCACCTCAGTGCCAAGTAAGCCCTGCACTAACCTTCCCCGAGCCCCCACTGAGACCCTCAGTCCCATTTTACAGACTGGAAGGGGACACTCCAGAGTGGGGCTTGCTGGAACCAGACACAGATCCAGCTGACCCGGGCCCCTCGCTTAGCCTCTGCACCACCGCCCAACACTGGCCAGCTGCCCAGTCCCAGGCTGGGCACTCGAGGCTGCTGGCATTGGGCTCTGGTCAGAGCCTGGTCCAAGAAGGCCACCGGCAGTCCTGGGGCTCCGCAGAAAGCCTCCCCCACAAGCACACTTTGCACCCCGTTGGCTGTCTCCAACGCGTGGCTATGAAAGGCCTGGAGACGGGGTGGAGCTGGCACCCGGCTCTTCCTCTCTCCGCCCTGCCAGGGCTATTCATTCCACACCCTGCTCTCTCAGCTGGGGCTGGAGCCTGAACTCCTCCCAGCCACAGCCTGTCAAGCTGGTGTTCTCCAGCCCCGCCCAGCGGCTCCGGAGCCCCAGGCGGCACAGACTCCATCTCCTTGGCAGTCTCTGCCTAGTGGAGTGGTGACAGGCTGGCACTCGAGGGACCCCGCCCCCATTAGATGGATCTGTGCAGCAGCTCTGGGTGCCCTGGGACCCCAGGCTTGCAGGCTGTATCAGTACCTGGGGATGGATGAGGGGGGCTCCTGCTTTATGGCGTAGGGGGAACAAGTCTCTTCCCAACAGCTCCACATCTGAGCTCCGGCCCTAGAAACCCCAGCTGCCCTGAACTCTCCCTGACACCTTCGCTCTCAGCCTGGGCTCCTCGTCTGCTCAGCAGGCTGAGGCACTGCGTCACCTTCTCCTCCTCTGTTGACTTCAGAAGGGAGCTAGGGCCAGGCGGGTGAGCGGGCAGGCTCCCGGCTGCCCAGCACAGTCTGGGAGGGGAGGTCAGGCTGTGAGTTGCTAGGGAAACAGCAGGGTCTAAGCTAGAGCCGTGGTGGCCGGAGGAGGCCTCAGAAAACAGCTGTGGCTGAGAGGACTCGTCCAGGACGCACCTGCTGAATGTGCCCAGGAGAGGGGGCCGCGGTGCAGGTGGCCGAGCCTGGGGCATGCAGTCTCTCGCCTATTCACACCTGTCTCTTCCTGAGCTGGGGTGGAGCTGGCAACCGGCTCTTCCTCTCTCCGCCCTGCCAGGGCTACTCATTCCACACCCTGCTCTCAGCCGTTTCCCCCCTGGACCAGGCCCAAGTGTGGGCCAGATTTGGAACCTCCATCTCTTACTGCCCCTTACACACACACCTGCCAGCTTGCCCTACCCGTTTTACAGACTTGCCCACTGATATGCAGAGAAAAAAACAGCTGCCGGAGGCCATGCAAAACCACGCTTAGCGCTTCATTCCACGCAAGGCTGTTTCCGGACTCGACCTGGACCTTGGGCGTGTATCCACAGGGGGAGCTGCAACATGGCTGGAATCCTAGGGCCAAATGTCCCCGAGAGGAACAGGGGACCAGAAGCATCTCTGAGCACTGGTCCCAGGGTCCAGAAAGATGATGTTTGAAGCCAGGCTCCCCTCTCCCACCTTCCTCCTGGGGGCGCCTCCTAGCCCCGTCAGCTGCACTCAGTGCCCCCTCCCTAGCCGTGCACACAACTTCAGTGTCAACCTCAGCACCCCAGACTCTGTGAGCCCTCCTTCTGGTGTGCTCAGGGGCTCTGACCCCATGGGGGCATTCCCCGCTGAGAACCAACTCAGCCTCTGGATCTCCTGCCCTCACTGACCTGATGTCGCACCCCTCATGCCACGGCTGCTCTGTTGCGCCTGGTCTACCGGCCCGCCCGGCCCAGCACACGTCGGCTGGGCTGCCTGCATAAGCCTCTCCGCCCAGGTGAGAGTGGCAGCCTGGCAGGTCAAGTTCTTTGCTGCCTGAATCTAACTGGAAGCACACGTGTTGGGGCAAGGCTGGGCCCACACAGTCCACGGATGGAGGCAGTGTTCGCTAGAAGCCAGAAGCCTGGGCTGTTGGCCCCCCATTACTGTTCCCTAGCCTCCTGGCACTGGCTGGGTCCCCACTCTTCACCAGGGATGCAAATGGGCTGCTACAACAGAGACTCGATAAACTGGACCCTCCCTGTTCCTCCAAGTGTCAGCCAGCCCCCTTGTTCCAAGCCCCGGAAGTCCTCAGCTCCCAGCTAGCCCCCCACGGGGGCCAGAGCTCCTGGGCTGATCCGAAGCTAGTCCCAGGGCAGTGCATGTGAGGTGGCAGGAGCTCCTGGGATGCCCTCCCACCAGGCGGTGGGTGGGCAGCAGGGCACTCACCCTCTCGAGGTCCTGCCGCAGGTGCGTGAAGAGCTTGAGGCGGCGGTAGAGCACGTCCTGCTCCTGCTGGGCCAGGTTGTCCACCTCGTCGGTCTTGGCGGTCAGCAGGGGCTGGTTGGCATTGGCTTTCCTCTTGAGCTTCCAGTACTGGTAGACGAAGTCGACCAGCGCCTCGGCCAGGTCCAGCCGCTCGGCCACCTCGGCCGGCTCCACCAGCTCGTAGAAGTCCTCCTCCAGCTGCTGCAGCCGCTGCTTACGCAGGGTCACCTTCTCCAGGTCCTCACTAGCTGGGCTGGGCTCGGCGGGCTCGGCGGTGGGGTCAGTCTGCGGGCCCCCAGCACTGTGCTCCTGGCAGAAGGACTTGAACTTGACCTCGTCGTTGTCGGCTAAGATAGTCCGCATTTCCAGGCCGTGGTCGAAGGCGCAGGTGACGTGGAATGCCGTGATGCAGGAGGGCATGGAGCACTGGAGAGGGGAGAGGGGCGTCAGGCTGAGCGGGGGCAGGGTGACAGCGGGATCTTGGGGGTGTGGGGCTTCCCCAGGATGTCACGGAAAGCCCAGACCCTAAATCAAAGGTGCTGGGCTCCCAGCATGCTGAGAAGTATAATGCTGCAGCGGGTGGGAAGCGGGGAGCTCTGGGTGATGTGGGAGGACAGCGTGGTGGCTTGGTATCATGTACTCTCTAGAGCAGTGGTTCTCAACCTTCCTAATGCCTCGACCCTTTAATACAGTTCCTCATGTTGTGGTGACCCCACAGCCATAAAATTATTTTCATTGCTACTTCATAACTGTCATTTTTCTACTGTTATGAATCGGGCGACCCCTGTGAAAGGGTCATTCCACCCCCCCAAAGGGGTCTTGACCCACAGGTTGAGAACCACTGTTTTAGGAACAAGCCGCAGTATTTTTTTTTCCCCCTGAGGGGGGGAGAACATCAGAAAGCATCATATGAACAAGCCGAGCCTGACTCTTTGCCTCTCTGCAATGTTATCTAAGATGAAAACTATGTCCAGCCCCCTGCTCCCACTTGGTGTCACCTGGGAGGAGGGGCTGGACTAGGGCCCCATCCTTCTCCTCCTCCTCCCTCGATGACAGCTGGGAGCAGCTGGGGACCAGTGTAGTGACAGTCCATCGAACGACTAGGGACCATGATTTGGTCGGAAGGCATGCTGAAGGTCTTATCAAAGGGTGGAAGGTCCAGCCCAGCAACTGTGCTGTGGGAGAAAGGGCTGGTGATCTGCACCTGGGGAGGGAGCCCCTCTGGACACTGGATCCCAGGGGTCACAGTGAGCCCAAACTGACGTGGACAAGGGCCTGGTTAAAGGGCGATGCATGGGCAGGGCAGGCATATCTCGTGCTGGCCAGGACAGCTCGATTCTGGACAGATGAGGGAGAAAAGAGGACGTCCCCCATTAAAAAAAAAAAAAAAGATGAGGTCCCTCCACCCTACAGACCCCCTTCTGTGACTTATGGACCAGAAGTGTCACCACCAACTGAAACTGGTCAGAAAAGCCGATTCTCGGGCCCCATTCCAACCCACCGCATCAGAACTTCTGGGAGGGGGCCCAGCGATCTGCGTTTCACTTAGCAAGGCCTGGTTCTCGGGGCCTCACCCGAGCCCTGGTGCTTTCAGTCATCTCACACGCATGTGCGAGTTGGACTTTGCGTAAGGAAGACCCCCATCGATGCATCTGAATGATGGCGCTGGCTGCAGAAGCCAGCATGGAACGCCCAAGGGGCAAACAAATCGGTCCCGAGAGGATCAGCCAGCGTGCTCCTTAGAGCATGGTCTCAGGGCAGCTGCCCGGAGAGACCGGTCCCTGGAGGAGGAGGTTATGTTGGTAGAGCGGAGGGGCAGTGCAGAAGAGGAAGGCCCTGGCGAGATGGACGGACACAGTGGCTGCAACTGTGGGCTCAGACAGAAGGAGGGCTGGGAGGAGAGCAGGACCAGAAGGGGTCTCATTGTCCACAGGCCCACCTTGAGCCGAACGAACAACCCGGCGGCATCTAACAGCACCACCACTTGTGGGACTGTGTACTGCAAGGTCAGCAATTCCAACCACCAGCGGCTCCTCAGGTGAGAGATGAGGCTAGCTCTCCTGCTTGGGGACTTAGTGAGAGACTCTACCTGAGGGATACAGCACACTGCTTTGAGAGTGAGAACTGACCACGGCAGTGGGCCCCGAGTTCTGATGCACACTAGGGCTTGCTACAGACAGACCAGCGCGGCCCTGTCCTCTGTCCAGAGAGCCTCTTAGCTTACCTGGCGTTGAATTCCCAACTCTCCTACAAATCAAGTCTGATGTCAAGAGGGGGTTCAGTGTACTTCTCACACCCAGAGCACTTACTCTTGGGGCATGCCAGAGTTCTCAATACGGCAATGGGGCAGGGAACTTGGTTCCGCAGGCTCCCCTCCTCCCCTGGAGGAGTGCTCCTTCGGTGGGGTCCCAGTCCCACAGGCCTGCGGTGTCACGGAAGCCCAGGAAGGAAGGGTGCCAGCTCCGTACCTGGATGCAGGTGCCCGTGCACTCTTTGCAGAGGCTGCAGGACAGAGCCCAGCGGCTGGCCGGGATGTGAGAGATCTTGGTGATGGGCTCCATCTTCTCCGGGCAGCCGATGCTGACCTGGGCAGGACACAGGGGAGCTACGTCAGACCCTTCGCCTATGCCACGCCGGCCTCCACGCATCTCAGAGGAGGAGGGGAGAGGCCCTGAATCGCAGGTCTTTCCTGACTCCAAGCAGCATGGCCCCAAGGTCAAGCCCCTCCTCGCTGGCCCAAGCCAACCATGTTTCTGGTACAATGTGCACTCGTCAGCGAGTGCCTTCCAATGGCTGGTCAGTGTGGCAGCGTGCACCTGTGTGTCAGACTGGCAGGCTGCGTGTCTGTGGCTGGGCGGGTCTCAGGGCAGAGGTGCCACTGCGTGTATGTGTGCACACACATGTACACATGAAAGACCCCCATTCTTCAACAGCTCAAGCCTCTGTGAACAGCCTCTCCAGAGTTCTTCTTTACGGATCCTGCTGATTCGATCTCGTTATCCAACTTTTACACATCTATGTGGTTTTCTCTGGGCACCAGCCAGGGCCTGTGGCAACCTTTCTTCAGCGCCCCCTGCTCCTCTTACAACTCTTCCTACGTCTATTGGAAACAGCCCATCTGACCACCCCCAAAACAGGACAATGCCCACGCCTTAGACTAAAAGAAGGGCCCTGCCCCAGGTCCTGAACAGACCTGTCTCCTGGACACCACGCTCTGAGGCAAGTGGGCCCACCATGGGCACTCCCTGCTGCCTCTCTCCCTAGTGTGTCCAGCCCAGAGTATACTCTGAAGGAGGGCCAGCCCTTTAGTGCTGAGCTGGGGACATGTTCCAGCAAGAAGAGAGCCACCTGCTGTGTCAGGACACACAGTACGGTGGGGTTGAAATGTGCTGAGTTGCAGCATTTCACAGTTCAAATAGAATGGGCTTGGGTGGGTTCAGGTGCCCATGCGTCGTCATCATCGGTTCAGTGGCAGGGAGTGAGTGGTTTGGGAGGGGTTTGCTAACCCCAAGCTCGGCATTGAAAACCTATCTGTTGCTCCCAGGGAAAAGGAGCAGGCAGTCTGCTCCAGCTCCAGGAAAGATGGTCAGGCTGGGAAATGCTCTGGAGGGCCATGGTGCACTGAATGGATCCGATGGCAATGAACTTGACTTTTGGGCTCTCCATGAACCCAGGGCCTCTCCTCACCTGGGGGAACCGACCCCCCAGGTCTGCTTGATGCTGGATTTTCTTCAAGGTCAGTGGCTTTGGTTTGTTTGAAATGTATGGCTTCCCTTGGGTTGGGGCCACTGCCTAGCTTGGGGGGTGGGGGGGCTCCACAGCCGGCCTCCTCTGCATTCTGCTCCCCCGGCTACTGCCTGAGTTCTGCTGACACTGTCACCAGATGCTGTCCTGTTTGCACATGGGTCCATTGTCTCAGGTCCCCGTGTGTGCAGACCCAGCAGCTGCTCCCGCCCTCTGCTCACCTCAGGAATCCACAGGGCGCAGCTGACGTGCACCCACTTGGTCCCACTTCTGGTGGGCTTCAGGGCCCCTCCTCGCTTGGGGCACAGCAGGCAGTTCGGCTGGACGCCCAGGGCGCATGTCCGGCAGAGCCAGCTGCCCGTGGGCACCTTGAGAATCCCATAGCATGCCTGGGGAGAGAGCGGGGTGTGGTGAGCCGCTGGCATGCGCCAAGTCACCCCTGGAGGTCTCCGTCCAATCCCGGGCCTGAACCTCCGCTGTTTCCGACCCTGGGGAGGCATTCCTCCGAGAGCCCGAAATACCACCAGCCAGAGGAGCCCTGGGTGTGCTCAGGTCTGCCCCCCTGCTGGGGTTTGGCCGGAGGTTCACAGGGGGAGATGGTGGGGTGGGGGAGTTGTCCAGGAAGTCCCTTAAAGTTGAATGCACTGCCCAGTGACAAGGCTCAGAGCTCTCCTTTATCAACATGGGGGCTGGTGAGGAGGGCGCCTGCTGTCGTACCTCGGGCTTAGGAAGCGACACAGGGACCCTGGCTGATGCACCAGAGAAGCACGACTTACCACCTGCCGGGCAGGGGCAGCCGGGCTCTGAGCTCCCCAGGGGCGCGTCCACCAGCCAAGGGCATCTCGAAGTCACGCTCCAAGAGGCTTTCCCAGAGAGGGGCCCCTGGGTCCTCTCAGTTCTTTTGTAAACAAGGCCCAGAGATGCAAAAAACCCTAGCTCTTTGGGGCTTGCGTTGAGAGGACCGGACCGGACCGGCTAGCTGACACCTGGCTTATGACACCAGTAACAGTGACACATATTTACGGCCCCTGTCAGGGAGCTGCTGCTTTAAGCAAATGACTGTGGTAAGGACCTTAATGCGCTCACCTCATTGAGCGCCGAGGAAACAGAAGCCCAGAGAGGTTCAGAACCTTGCCAGAGCCCACGGCTTGGGAAGGCTTTTCTCCCTCCACTCAGGGTGTGAAGGGAGGTGTGCCTGGGGTGGGGCAGAGCAGGACCAGTGAAGGGGTCCTGGATGTTCCTCCTCCCCCATTCTCTTCCTCCTCCTTCAGGGTCTTGGCTCACAGCGCCTGGCGCTCCTGAGGCCACTAAGACCAGCTCCAGGTAGAGGGATGGAGGCCTGCCCGGGCTCCGTGTGTGTGTGTGGGGGGGTGGTGGGGGGGGACGGGACATTGGGGGCCACCCACCTGGTGCACGCACACGTTGCACTTGTCACAGAAGACCATCTCGTTGCCGTCCTCGCCCTCGGGAGAGCGGCACACGTCGCAGACCACGTCCTCGTCGTACTCGATGCCCAGCCCCTCCTGGGTCTCGATGGCCCGCGCCATGTTCTGGTGGCATAGCGTCTCCAGCTCTTCCAGCACGCGCTCCAGCGTGAGCTCGTCCAGCCCGGGCCTCTCTGCGGGCAGTCAGCGGGCCGGGTCAGGGAGCTCTGCGGGCCCTTGGCTCTGCTCTGGGGCTGCCCCTGGCAGTTCCCTCTTACCAGCTGTGTGACCCGGCAAGAAGCAGCCGCAGTCTCTGGGCCTGGGCATCATGGTCTGAGAACAGACTGGCTAGACCCGGTCATTTCCAAAGCCCCTGTCTTTTTATTTGGGGATTATGGATCTTATCACAATCCATCCATCCATTGTGTCAAGCACATTTGTACACATGTTGCCATCATCATTTCCCCAACATTTTCTTTCTACTTGAGCCCTTGGTATCAGCTCTTTTTTCCCCTACTTGGCCCCTTGATAAATTATAAGTTATTATTACTTTCATATCTTTCATTTTTTAATTTTTCATATTTTACACTGTCCGCTATCTCCCTTCATATACATTTCTGATATTCTTCCCCCTGGGGGGGAGGGGGTTTATACATAGATCATTGCAATTGGTTCCCCCTTTCCCCCCTACCCTCCTGGTATCGCTACTCTCATTATTGATTCTCAGGGGGTTATCTGCCCTGGATTCTGTGTGTCGAGAAATCTTATCTGTACCAGTGTACCTGCTCTGGTCTAGCCGGATTTGTAAGGTAGAATTGGGGTCATGGTAGCGGGGGGGAGGAAGCATTAAAGAACTGGAGGAATGTTGTGTGTTCCATTGGTGCTACAGTGCACCCTGGCGGACTTGTCCCTTCCTTGTGACCCTTCTGTGAGTGGACGTCCAGTTATCTACAGATGGCAAAGCCCCTGTCTGCTGTGGTATGCGGGCATAGACAGCCTGCCTGCCAGCGCACAGGCTCGAGTGCGTAGGCAGATCACGGGCCGAGGGGGGACTGGCCCTGGGATGAGGCTGCTCCATCGGAACCCACTGTCGGTGTTGTCTGTCTGAGGGGCTGTCTGAAGGGGGCTGAATACCACACAAGTGGCCCTTCCTGGGCCAGGCTAGTGGGCTCCGGTCAGGAGGCTCCTATCAGAGGCCTCCCGGCCCCCCATGGCTCATGGTGTATGTCCCCTTATTCTTCGCCTAACAGTCACACCGATTACTGTAGCCCCAAGGAGCCCGGGGGTGTCGTTTACATGTTGGGCTGCTAACCGTGAGACCAGCAGTTAGAGGCCACCAGCCACCCTGGGGGTGGGCTGGGGTGAAAGATGGGGCTTTCTACTCCCATGGAGTGACCGTCTCAGCAACCCACAGGGGCAGTTCTGCCCTGTCCTACAGGGTCGCTGTGAGTCAGCATCGACTGGATGGCAGGGAGTGATGGTCCTCAGAGCGAGGGTGGTCAGTTACGTGCCCCTGCATCCTCCCCACGGGACCGCTGCACACACACCCAATCAGAGGTACATCCTCCCTTCCATCTGACACAGAGATGGGGGCTTCTCCCTCCAGCTCCTCACTGGAGCCCGGTCCTAGCCACCACGGCCCTGCTGAGACAGGACACTGGTGCTGCCAAGCGCCCTCTCTATGCCCTAGCCCAGCCCCCACTCCAGACTGGGGTCACCTACCCATCTCCTTCAGCTCCGAGTTGATGAGCTCCAGCCAGGAGGTGTCAGTCTCGTCCAGGTCATAGCGGCTGCCTCCCGGCCAGTCAGGATGGGAACCCTCGCCGGGCTCGGAGCTGCTTGGGGGCACCTGGGAAGGAGGGCCTTCTAGCGGTGGGAGAATCCTAGGAGACCAAGTAGGGGCGCTGTGAGCAGAGCACCTGCGGCTCCCATCCCCACTGGGTGCAGGGACTCCCATAGGGAGCTCCTGCCCCACACCGGCTGGCGAAGGAGCTCACAGGCAAGAGAGGCTGCCCATGCTTCGATCCACAGCAGCCCCTCACCCCAGCCCGTACTTCCACCCCTCCTTGCCCATCTCCCTGCCCTGCACAGCTTCAGGGGACTCGGGTAGAGTGGGGATGGGAGCAGGCTGACCCACAGCCCCTGCCCACTCTCTAAACATCCCAATTGCTCGGAACACATCTCCACTAGCACCCCGTGCCCCAAAACATAGGTGCGGTCGGTCCTGAGCTGGATCTTCCCGGACCACGTCCCCTGTGCTGGCCACTCCAGCATACCCCTCAAGGCTGGGAGGGGTCTGAGATTGTCCATATGCCCTCGCTCGCCCCAGCCTCTCCTTCCCCGACAGCCTGCACACTCCACGGTCTTCTGTGGCCCTACGCAGGTGCAGCTGCAGCCTGATGACTGCAGAACAGGGGTCACCGCCACCTTCGGGGGCTCGGCACGCTGCTCCATCAGCAGGGCGTCTCTTACTACCCTGCTCTCCCCACGGAAGACACATCAACCGCAGTCCCAGCACCCTTCCCGAGGGACCTGGGTTCTGGCCGTGGTGGCGTGAACAAGCCACTTCTCGGTGGCCCAGCCTCTTCCCCCATGAAATGGGAAGCAGTGGTGGCTCCATCCTGTCGTGCTGGGAGGACGGCGTGCGTGAGGCCCCTGGTGTCACCCGCCCGTGTCTGAGGTGCAATACAGGAGCCTTTTGCTTTGGCTTTTGCACAGTTCCCCCTCCTGGCTCTGCTGCAGGCTGCCCCTCAGCTCTCGATGCCAGCTCCAAGTGCCAACTCTTCCCACCCCCCACCGGTTGCCATGGTTATTGCTGTAGAGCCTGGCCTCCATCTGGCCAGTCCTGCCAGGCCCGAGAGGCCCCTCGCTTGTCCAGGAGAGGCCTCCTGGGGGTCGGAGGCAGGGCTGCCAGAGCCTGTGACTCAGCTGCTGACAGGGGAGGGGAGGGCAGGGCAGGGCCTTGGCTGGCACAGAGGCACAGCTGAGCGGTGGCATGGGCTCTAGGACTCCAGGAAATTCCCTGGGCATTGGCAAGAAGGGCCTGAAGACTGACGGAGACAGAGGCCCAAGCAGGGTGGGGAGGGTGCCAGGTGAGGTCTCTGGGGATCAGGGGGAGAGTAAGCAAAAGCTTAGGCAATGATAAGAGCCCCTCCCCTTTCAATAGGGGTGCGCGTATGTCTCCAAATAGAAGCAACACTATTACTTAGCCCACCGAGGTCTGACATTACTTGTGAGGCTGTTCCTTGCATGCAGATACTCTTTAAAAACCAACGGCTTCTGGGCAGCCCTCCCAGGAATGCCCACCACTTACTGTCCTGACAAACCACACCTGCAGGTACCACCTGGCCAGACCTCATGCGGTCCAAGATCACATCCTCACTCTGGATGTATTTATGCAGGCTAATTCCCTGGGCTTCCTGGAGCTCCCCCTTCCATCTGTGTGACTTCTGGCTCTGGAGGAAGGTCCGTCCCCAGCCCAGGCTGATCAACCCTAAGGCAGAGAAGGCCTCATCCTCTTTGCTCTAGCCACAGCGGCTAGACGAGGTCAGTTGCAAGGAGGGTGGGCTGAGGCCCCTGGAGGGGGTGAGATGCAGTTCTGTCCCAGAGGGACCAGGAACCAGAAGACGGTTTCCCGGGGCTACGTCTTTTGGACACACTGGGCGTGCCTCACCGCTCAGCTCAGGGTCCCCAGGGAAACAGACGCTCCCGTGGGATGGACCCGGCGGACTTGGGGGCAAGCTAGCAGCCGGGGGAGGGGACCCAGAGGGGAGGGGACCCAGAGCACCCTTGGTCGTCCTCTCCTTGGGCCTCATGGGGGCACCCTGGAGTCCTTCCGTGGCCTGTTTGTTTCCTGACCCAGCCCACTAGGTACAGAAAGTCATTCAGGGAAGTCCCCAGAATTTCCCAGCTTCCTCATCTACAAAACAAGGGCTGATACGATCACCCCGTAGAAAACAACGGAGCCTGCTCGCCAGCGCTTGGAAACAGAAGTCCTCTGATGATTATGACCACCGTGAGGCCAGGCTGGCTTCCAGCTGAGGGCCTGGCAGGAGAAGACACCCAGGACAACCTGCGGGGGCTGGCGGGGGGGCTGTGGGGGAGGGGGCTGGGCTGGAGAGGGAAGGGGGCAGGCACTCTTGCCAAGAGGGCCCCTCCCACCCTCTGTCTGTCCTTTCCCTGGAACCCCGGGCACAAGGCTGGTGTTGTCTTAGGCAGCCATGTGCCTGCTGGGAATGTACTGAGACGCCTGAACACGTGCTTGCCCCTTGATGTCAACAGATAAGGCACCAGGCCGGAAGCCCAGCTAGGGGTGGGGCGGGGAGGGGGTGGGGCGGGGAGGAGAGCACCTGTAGTCAATTACCCAGGCCAGCAGATGTTTCCAGAATTACCTGACCCTGACATCAAGGAGAGAGGGCACACCTGCTGGGCCAAGCCAGATCAGGGATCCCCTCTCTTGGTCCAGCTGGTGGCCAGCCCGTCCCAAACTGCCCCTGGCCTGGCACATACCAGGCACGCAGGTGTCAACTTGGCTGACCGAATCCTTGCACCCAGCCACATGGCCAGACGCAGCGACTGCCAATGTACCCATTTCACAGGGGAAGAAACAGGCTGGAAGAAGTCATGCCATAGCTCGTGAGTCTGCAGAGATGCCGGCGAGAGTTTGGCTGGGGGTGAACCCGAGTTCTTGACTCCGGGCAAGGCCATGGAGAATAGATCCATTCTCCAAATTTTACATGTACCACCCCCCACACAAGGCCCCCACCCCTGGGGTTCCCATTCTCAGAAGACTCTGGACAAGTGTGGTAGGGGGCAGACGACACTGGCGCAGGACTGGTCCTGCCCATTGCCCAGTCCTGACCTAGGACCCAAGAGGGTGCTCAGGAGGTACTCAGCCTGTGTGAACCGTACAGAGCACAGGGCTGGCTGGCACGCGGTGGGTGGATGGGTGGGAGCAGCTGCCAGGGAGCAGCAGTGCCCATGGAGGGGACAGGCTGCAGTTCTGTCCCCGCCTCAGGCCCGGTCACCATGAGGCTGAACAAGAGCTATGGACTGTCAAGGTCACAAGTAGATGGCCAATGACCCAAGCTGCCCAGCCCGGGTGCTGTGAGGGCAATATAGGGCCATAGCCCCTGTGCCCCTGAGCTGGCTTGGAGGAGGCTCCAGGTGAGGAAGAAGCGCTTGGAGGCACTGAAACATGATACGGGCCTCCAGACACCGGGCCAGAATGCAGCTTGAGCCCAGGTGGAGAACTGGCCCTGCCCCCCTATCCCCTACAGAGGATGGTACAACCACTTCAGTCCATGTGGGGCTCTCGACTGCCGCTCTGAGGGCATTCTGAAAAGTTTTACCAGGTCCATCAAGAGCCCAGCCATCTGAGGAACATGAAGAGAGCTCGGAGATTCCCCACTGAGCGCCTGCCGTGCTGGGACCCGGCCCGGGTGGACTGGGGAGCCTGCTGCGTGCCAAGTCCCGTGCCAAGCATTTCCCACATGACGTCCGCCCAGACCACCATCACCACTATGCGACACAGGCGGTGGCACCAACCCTGCCATTTCACAGGCAAGGAAGCCGAGTGAGGTTAGATCCCTGCGGAACGTGTGGGGCCAAGAAGAATCTGAACCCAGCCAGTCTGGCTCCAAAGCCGAGTCTTGAATCTCACGGGTCGAGTGTAGGCCCTTCAGGGGTCTCACAGGCAGTGCCGGGGTGGACCAGAATGGCAGGTCAGGACGGGCAGGCCCTGTGCCCAGGAAGCAGCGGGGCGTTTCTTGCTCTCTGTCAAAGTGGGCGCCCTGCCGGGGGCCCCACGGCTCACCTCACCACGGGCTCTGGGATGGCCTCTGCCCCTGCCGGCACCTGTACTCCTTTCTCCCACTCCTGTCGCCACGGGTCTGCAAGGATGTAGTAGTCATCCGGGCTGAGCTGGTACGAGTCTGGGATCTTCATGGCTGTGATCAGGTCTGTCCGGAACACCTGTCGGGAGGGAGCGCGATTTCAGACGTGGTGCTCTGCAAACCCTCAAAGCTCAGTCGACTGCCACCAGGCTGATGGTGACATCCTGCCACCCTGCTGGGCAGGGTCGAACTGGCCCTGCAGGTTTGCACGGCTGTAACTGTTCCAGGAGTAGAAGGGCCCATCTTTCTCCTGAGGGGTGGCCCGTCTTTCTCCTGAGGGGCGGCTGGGGGTTTGGAACTGCCTACCTTGCCGGGAGCAGCCCAGCAGTGCACTCTGATCTGTCGATGGACAAAGTGTAAGCAACGGATGGGCGTGGCACCCGGGGGAGGGGGGGGCGCAGGACGGCTGAGGCAGGAAAACGGAGGGAAATGGGATAGCCGGAGGCTTCTGCGAAGGCAGGGCTACCATGGAGTGACAGTGAGGGGAATTTCCACCGAGGCTCCGGCGTACAATTGTGGTAGATGTGCAACCGCAGGCCCAGGTGGAGGTGTGAGCAACGGGTTGAGTGCCAGGAACGTATGCAAAGTAGGTGAGGGCCAGGATGGGGCTTGGGGCAGCCCAGAGCACGGCTTCACAGGGACCCCAAGAAGGCAGGAATGCATGTCTCCTAACTCTCTAGTGACTTCCTCGGACTCCCCCCAGTGTCTGGGGGTGGGGTGCGGTGGGGTGGGGGGAGACCGCAGGCTGTCTTCTGTCTTTACCGAACACATCCAAACCCTCCCAAGCAGTCATGCATGGCCATAGCGCAGAATGCTGCTTCAATTCCTACACCTGCTCACTCGGGAGCCAACGGCTCTTTCCGACATTGGCTGCTTCCTGTTGTTCCACGCCCCTCCAGGGCTGCCTGCCCCTGTTGGCTGATCTCACTGCGGCCCCCCCAGAAGGGCTGTCGTGGGACTTGATGTCTCTGCTACACAGCATCTCCAACCACCGGCTCCACGGTCAGCAAGTCAACACTCGGTCCACTGGGCACCTGGGAAGGAGCGCCTGACGGCCTGTAAAGTCAACCTCAGAAGCTCTGGGGAGCTCCAGGTGGCTGTGGGTCACGGCGCATGCGGCAAGTGGGTGGGCTCCAGGCAGCATGAGACCAGAGCCGGACGTTCCCAGGCAGCACAACTTGAGAATCACGCATCCAAGAAGGACCTGCATCTTTGAGTCAAGGAAGGAAGTAGGGAGCCTCGGAGGGAATAAGCCTCTCCAGCCCCGCTGCTCTGCGCCGGGGCCACGTCAGCTCGCTCAGGCACCCCGAAGCCCTGGCAGCAGTGCCCTCTGCTTGCGGGGGCCCGGCTGGCAGGCCATCCCCACAAGGAGAAGACTGAAATGGGGGCGCCGAGGGGGCTGGAAGCAGCCTCTTGCAGAAATCTAATTAACGTTTGCATGTAGCTGGAGAGGGCCCTGGCTTGAAAAAGGTCAAGTTTCTTGAAGACTCTATTTGCCAATATAATTTAATTGTTAAGACTAACACCCTAACATTTAATTAGGGTGCCAGTGTGAAAAAATTAAAACGAGATTACGATTAAATGCTAATTAAACAGAAGATGGAATGTGGCGAAGATTTCACAGCCCTGATAATTTGCATATCTTATTAGCAAGCAGTCAGACAGCTAATATAGGAGTACGTACTCTGGGAGCCTTTGGGGTCCAGCAGCAGCCCCGCCCCCCTTTTCTGGCTGGGGCTCGGGAGAGACTGCCATGGCTAAGAGGCTCCCGAGCCTGGCTGCTGCCGCCCCTTGACACAGGCCGAGGTGTCTGGAGCCCCGGGGCTGCTTCTCATTCTCGGCTTCCACGTCACCTCACTGGGATTCCTTCACAATCAACCGCCCAGACTCAAGCGTGTCACCTGTCCCCGACATGGACGCTGTCCTCACCAGACCCCTCTCCTTCACCTTCTTCTGGAACTGATACTCCCGATGCCGGCCCGGCTCACACCTGGGTGCTGTTGCCTGCTGCCTCCCCAGTCACCCAAGTCCCTTTGCTGTGGCCTCCGTGCCTGGCTATGGACACCCTGTGGGTGCTTAGTCAACAGCGGCCGAGTGAATGAAAGATTCTGATCAGGAACTAGCCCCCCTGCCCAACTCTTTTCCACCCTTTACGGACTGGCTGCAAGGAGGCCTGGTGACACCACACTTAAGCGCTCAGAGGGGAGCCCTATGTCTGGTGGCTTGAACGTACCCGGGGCTTCTTGGAAGAAAAGACCAGGCAATCTACTTCCATCAAGACTAGACCCAGAAACCCAACGGCATGGCTTTGTCTGACACACGGGGTTGCTGAGTCAGAAACCAGCGCTGCACCTGCAGCAACAATACCGACTGCCTAAGGCACCTTGGGGCCACACCCAGAGGCTCGAACACTCAACCACCTGATCCCAAGACTGCAGGTAAGGCAGGCCAAGGCCCAGGGCCCTGATCAAGCCGGAGTGAGAGACCAGTGCTGAGCCAGGCCAGTCAGTGGCGGCAGGGTGTGGGGAGCTGACCTGGGCACACACACGCTTGGTATCAAGGACTCGGGGCCGGAAGGGATCCTGGGCTCACCTCGAGACACCGCTTTGTGCTACAGTGGGGAGAGTATAGAGAGGGCTGAGAGGAGTCTGGTTCTAACAATGTCCTAAGTTTTGTCCTGGGTCCCTCAATGGGCAAGTGGCCAGCGCTACTGACCCTGTCAGGCAGAGGCCTCGTGGAAGCCCGGGGAAGGCAGCAGCTGACAGCCACGGGGCAGTGGCTACCGAGTACCAGCCCAAGGGCTGTGCCGAATGAAAGCATTTGTAGTCTTTAAACCAGCTCTGTGAGGGAGGTGCTACCACCACGGTTGGGAAGCTAGACTGGAATTGGGAATGAAAGCTGGACCAATACAACTCCTGGGCCTCGCTGCCCCTCCAGGCACGCGCAGGCTGGCTCAACACCCTCGGAGTTCACTAGCATCCAAATCAGATGGTTTCCCCACTGGCTGGGATATGCAAATGTGACTGGCCCTGGTGGGTCCGCACCCACTCTCCACTTCCCCGCAGCAGGGAGACGGCGGGCTCCTCCTGGAGCTGTCCTGCGCCGTGGCCTCCCAGGCACTTTTTGCCCTTTGCACACAGAGTGCCTCCGGCCTGGAACACTCCTCTTCTTCCGGGCCAGGTCTGGAACACTCCTCTTCTTCCGGGCCAATGGGCCATCCCCCTGCACCTTTAAGCTCTCACTGCAGGCCACAGCTGCGCTGGGAAGCCTCCTCCAATCCCAGGCGGGGTTCTGGGCCCGGTGTGCTCCTGAGTTAGACTCTCCAGGCTCAGTGAGGACTGGTGTGGTCTGGCTGGGCCTCGGGACTGGCAGCCAGTGGGTCTGCCACTGCTTTCTCTGGTGATGCTCAAGGCTGTGGCTGGTCACCGCTGGGCACTCGAGACCCACCCAAAGAGCCTCTGTGCACAGGGGTATAAAAGCTGTCCACAGGGAGGGCATGCAAGTGGTCATCTCAGTGCTTACTTGCTTTGGATTCCCAAGGTTAGGTTTGGGGAAAGGCTCTATCAGTCTCCTACAACGTCTTTGTTTATGAAAACAAAAGGAGTCAAACAGACACTGGAAAGCTGAAGGCCTTGGCATCATAAGAAACCAGCCAACCAACAAACCACTTCAAACTCACGGTCATCAAGCCTATTCCAACTCACGGGGAGAACTGTCCCGGGGGGCGGGGTGTCTCTAAGATTTTAGCTCTTTGCGGGAGTAGAAAGCTTCGTCTCCCGCAGAGCAGCTGGTGGTTTCAAACTGCTGACTTTGCGATCAGCAGCCCAAAGTACAACTGCGCCGCCACCAGGCTTCATGTGAACGAAAACTGGAATTTCTCAGCCTGCGAATGCTTCCTATTTTTCTCTTGCAGCAGAAATGGACCGATCCGTCCCGAAGGGTCTGTTGCCAAGTGACCAAGTTCTACAGAACTGATTGGGAGATGTTACCCGCGGGTTCTTCAAACAGTCTGAAGCATGTTTAAAAGTCTCAAACACTAACTTCACAGCCAACCTCAGTGCCCTGGATGCAGCTCTTGAGGGGCTGAATGCCCTGCTCTGCCCAGACGTGGGGTCAGGTCGCTGCTCCTAAAAGACAGCACCTTGTGTGGCTCTCAGATCGAGACCACAACACAAACCGACCTTTCTGCACCTGGGTCCCCAGGAGGAATGAACAGCAGGCTCTCCTGCGGTATCGGGATGACCCCCAAGAGCAAAGTGGGTAACAGAAGGCAGTCTCCCCATGTGAGCTGACCCCGGGCCCCAGAAGGCACTGTGTTTAGGGCTTTCATACACATCTATATGATGCGGGCATGCACTCTCCGACTGTCCCCCTCGGGGCTTAGTTCTCTGCCTCCTTTTTCCAAGGGCGAGTTATCCTATCGAAGAACAGTCCAGACCAAGGTGCACCAAAAAGCCACTCAAAGACCTCAGCAAAGGGCCCAGTCCTCACCACAACCACAAAACACAATTATCCGTGGAATTGTGTGCTTAATGCCCAGTAGTTCTACTGTAAGAAGGCAGAGGCTACACGCCCCCTGCTCATTGTGCCTGTGCGCGGCACGGCACCTGGCACAGACCTGGCACTCAAACCTGCTTGTGGGGCTGAGAGGGCAAAGGACTGACTGGGCGCCAGGACTCCTCTGAAGTGCGATCCAATTCGGAAGCTCCTGTCCTGCCACAAAAGCGTGAGTGCAGGCAGGTTCAAGGGCTCTTCCAAGCGGCCCTTGGAAACTAAGCTTGGTCACTGTCCCAAAGCCAAGGAAAACCAGCCCTGGCCAGAATGGTGTCCCCCCTGTCCCCTGCCTACACCAGGGATCTCTCAACACAGAGCCAGGCATGACCTCCGCCTCGCCCACCCCCTCCTATCAAGGAATGTTTGTTGACCCACTGTAGGAGCTAATTGCTGTCTGGTGGCATAGTGGTTACAAGTTAGGCTGAGATCCACAAGGTCTGCAGTTTGAAACCACCAGCTGCTCTTCGGGTCAACGATGGGGCTTTCTACTCCGGCAAATGGTTACTGTCTTGGAAACGCACAGGGGCAGTTCTACCCTGTCCCATAGGGTCGCTGGGAGTCGCCATGGTAACTCGATGGCAGGGAGCTTGGTTTTGGTTGTTACTGCTGTCCGCTGTCATTGAAGTGGGTCCCGCCTCTCGGAGAACCATGCACAATGGAATGGAACGTTGCCCAGCCCTGTGCTCATCCCATGACCTGCGGTGGGGTCAGGCTGCTGGGATTCCCAGGGTTTTCACTGGCTAATGCCAGAAGTAGTTTGCCAGGCCTTTCTTCCTATGCTCTCTTAGTCTGGAAGCTGCACTCAAGCCTGTTCCGCATCACAGTAACAGGTGGAGGCTGTGTCTGCGGTGTGTGCACTGGTCGGAAATCGAACCTGTGTCTCCCTCGAGGGAGGTGAGAATGCGACCTCTGGACCACCTGGGCCCAGACACCCCAGTTTAACACAGCTAAATGGAGTCCCTGGAATCGTTAGACATCCTATCCAAGAGTGAAAACAACTGCCCGGCCAGGGTAAGCCAGGTAGCACTTACTGTGCGAAAAGCTTTGTCCTGTACCTTCTCACCAAACCCATTCACAGATGTAGAGACTGAAGCTCAGAGAGCTTAACACACTTGTAACAGGCCTTGGGGACGGTCCTGTTTCGTCAGTCCCTCAAGCACCGCAGGGCTGCCTATAAGCCAGCCGGGTCGGTCTCTAGCTTTATATTGGATGTACAATTCACCAAAAGGGCCCTGGGAATAGCTCTCCTGAACCCAGCTTCATTTCACACTGCCACTGGACTGAGATGGTCAGAGGCTTAAAAAAAAACACACACACACACAACAAAAACCACTCAACCTCTCTTTCTCTCACAAGGATAACAGCCCTCCTGTTCTGAAAGGGAATGTATTACGCATATTTCTTTTGCAAGACAAGCCCCAAAGGCCAGGAGCCCTCTCCCGCTGGTGAGAACAGCTATGCTTGCCGACTGTCCTGGACATGGACTCTCCCCGGCCACAGAGACAGGCAGTGCGGCCTCTGGAAGCAGGCATCCAGGCCAGTGGAAGCACTCTCCCAGAGCCCCCTGAGCCTCCCAGGGTCCAAGTGGAACTGCTGGTGAGCTGGACACCTGGCTCAGAATGACAAGCAGACACAGGACCTGTGCTTGGATGTGCTCGTGCCCGCTAACTCCAGCTCGCGGGCATTCTGCCTCCCACTAACCACACGCTAGTGCTGAAACAGACAGCTGCAAACATCTGGGCCACCCTTTATTTATTCTGTGGTTCTGAGGGATGACGCTACAGGGACTCCTGGAGTCAAGCCAATGGGCTCTATCGTCACCTGCTGCCTATTCCAGGGGAATGACGTCCACATCTGGGGCCTTGAATGGACACTGGGTCTCTGGGACAACCCCTTTCCGGTGGCAGAAGCTGTCCACAGAGACCACCTCTTTCCTCCAGGCCCTGTCCCCAGAGGGATAGGGCTCTTCCAAAGGCCAGCACACACAGAAGCCTGTTTCTGCCCCCTGGGGTATACTAACACGTTACTGACTAGGGAATGCAAGGAGCCAACAGTTGGATCCCAGCTCCCACCCATCCTGTTCTGGGACCTGTCCAGGCTTCTAACCCTCGGAGGTCAGCTTCACCTGATCCCTCCCTCCTCTCAGCCCTGGGCCCTGGCCCCCTGTGTAAGAAACAGTTCACAGGCATGGCAGGAGCAGGATTCTACAGATGAGGACCCCCAACGTTCAGAGAGGGGCAGTCACTTGACCAAAGTCACAGAGCACCCGGGCAGCCAAGGCGAAGGCCACCCTGGCGGCATTTCTCAAAGGCACCTTTTCCTATGTGGCACCTGTGTCCTGCCAACACTCTGTGGATGCTCCCGGGGACAGGGCCTGTTCCCTCTGTCCTCCTAGTACTTGGACTCCGCCAACTAAGCGCTCGCAAGTGCTTGGCTGAACTGTGCCAATCTAAGAGGTTCCTGGGCCCCAAGACCGACGTCTCAGTCTGCTGGTTGACTTCTGGGGACTCTCACTTCCTGAAAACACAGTTTTATACTTCAAGACAGCCTGCCCAGGGGAAACCCCATGCCTTTCCGCCTGTCTCTCTGCCCCAGGCCTGAGGATGACATGGCCTCTCACAGTAGCCTCTGAACCACAGGGCTGGCCTGCGGGTCTCTTCCCAGCTGCCCTCAAGGCCCCTTCTAGACCTAGGACTTGACAGAAACTACTCCGTTCCCTTGCCTGTGTGGGGTGGGGCGGAACAGGGGCTGCCCCCACCCACATCTCCTGCCTTTGCTTAGGTCACTGACCCCAGCAGAAAGGGTTCTCACCCCTCTTCAGCCTCGACTCAGCTTCTATCCATTGAGAAGCTCCCAAGAGAAACCTAGATAGGGAATCCTTGTCTTAGGCAAACTGCGCAGAGAGAAGTTGATGGCTCCCAGCAGAAGGGATTTAACAAAAAAAGGTACAGGTACCCAACAACCCCATGTAGCAGAAGAGAACCGTGCTCCCCGGGATTCTCAATGGCCAACTGGAAATAGATCAGCAGGCCCCTCGGGGGCCTTGGGTCCGCCAGCTTCCAAGCTCTTGGCTACCAGGTGCGCTCTGTCAACCATTTGCACACATGGGACCTGTGGGTCAGGAGCCTCCTTGGCAACTCTTTATTTATTTATGATTCACTTTTGCTTTACAAGCACCCAGGCTTGCACCACCTAACTCAGTCTTGGGGGTGGGGGGAGCAGGGAGGTTGCTGCTGGCATTAGTATTGAAAGATTCTCTGTGGCTTCCGGCAGATTCTCAGAGGTCCATGTCCCACAAAGGATAAAGTGCCAACAATAGCTATGCCATTTGGTGAACCAGGCCAGAAACACAAGGCCTCCCTCAGCATCGTTCACACAATAGTATCACTGTCTTGACCACCCCGATCCCTTCCCCTTCCTTCTGGGCTCCACGGGACAGACCTCGGCTTGGACAGGACCCACCAGGTCTGAAGAAGGCAGGAGCCTGAGTCCTGGGGGTCAACCTCATCTTTTCCTCCCACTGGCTGGGGGAGTAGGGGTGTATGAAGTATGGAATCCTGGGCTGACTTCAGATCTTATGCACTTCCACCAAAAATACTAACCCAACCTCCTAGGAGGCCTACAATTTGTGCCTCCTGTTCTCAGTACTGATGTCTGCCCTCTGCCTCATTCCTCTGGCTGAAGAAGGGCTTAGCCACCAGGTAAAAGGCCAGATGGGCTGGCCCTCAGGGTCTCAGCTCTGTCCAGGGTCCTGACTCCTGCTCTGAGAACCCTCTTCTTCCCCAGGCACCTGAGGGAGCATACCTTGGGCAGTACCCAAGCCCAAACCCTGCCGCCTGCCCATAGCCATTGGCTTGACTGGGAGCCCAAGACAGGTATCCTGCCAAGCAACACAGTGCTCACAACCTCACATTCCTGGTTCCGCCAGGCAGGGGGTCCTGACCCCGACACATCACTTTGCAGCAACTTCTGCACAGGACACTGCCAGGCTGGGATCTGAATGGGTGCCCAGCCTTGTCGACCACCCCACCTACCGGGGACTTACTCAAGGGGTATAAGAAGGGACTCCGGACCCCTTTCCTGCAGGGTGTCTGGAGACCCTGCCCCCCAGCAGATTATAAAACCCTTCTCCTGCCCTCCTCTAGGAACCCTGGTAGAGTCCTGGTTACTTGTTGGGCTGTGAACCGCAGTTCGAAGTCACCAGTCACTCTGAGGGAGAAAGATGAGGCTTTCCATTCGCTGTGTCACCGTCCTGGAAACCCACAGGGGGCAGTTGTAATGTCCTGGAAGTCATGGAGTTGTAACTCCGCGCAGTCTCTGAGTCCCCGCCCCTCCCATCCATTCACTGGGACAAGGGAGCAGCCCAGCTTGGAGATGTTGTGCCAACGTATCTGCCGCCAAACCCTCGTTTTCATCTCCTCCCTCTTGTGAGCCAAATAATTTGGAAGCTTTCATTGATGGTTTCCCCTCCGCCCCGCGGTAACTCGGAATTAATGCCGGCCACGACTCGGCCTCCCCCAACCCTTAGAGGAAGAGGTTGCCCTGCTGGGGTGGGGTGGCGGTTGGGAGCTTGCGCTTGGCAAAGGCTCAAGGTGGGGACAACTTCCTCACCCTCAAAGGCACCTGCAGAAGCTCCTGGGCTGGCACTGGATGGGGGTGGGGGTAGGGGTGGGCGTATAGGGCTGAGCCGGCGGGACCAGGCGTTGACACCCTTTACAGAGGATGGGCTAATTTTGGGTGAGGAAAGGTACAAAGGCTCTGGGCTGGAAAACCCAAGAGGCCGGGGAATTTTTGGCCCCATGCAAATCACTCTTTCCCCAGGCCTCCGCAGACACCTGTTTCCTCCCGCCCCTGCGGCGGCCCCAGGGTGGGGAGGCAGCCCAGCCCCTGGCATCTTCCAGCCCCCCGCCCCCCAGGTGGCCCCGCCCCCGGAGGGAGGGGGACTCGGAGGGAGCTGAGCAGGGGGAGGGGCTCGGAAATCGAGGGAAGGAGTCAAGCTTACCCGCCCCTTCCCTCCCCACGGAGAGCGAGAGAGGCAGGGCGCCCATCTTCAAAATGGGCACAGAAAGGTGGCCATTATCCACTGCAGCAAGTGGGAGCCACGGGGGTCTCCAGAAGCGGACCAAACACACACAGGAGGCGGGGCCCAGCACCCCCAACCTCCAGCTTAGGGACCCCACGGCCCCACGCAACCGTCTCGCATCTCCCCTCCCCCAGCAGGTCTGGAGCGCGTCCTCCCATCCCCCAGCCCAGCATTCCTGCCCGGTCGGCATTCCTGGAGGTAGCTCCATCCTTCCCCACCCACCACTCCCAAGGACCCCTGGGAAGGCACCGCGTTGGGATCCCAAGACCCAGGGTAATTAAGCTGGGGGTGGGGTGGGGTGGGGGCAAGACAGAGAGAATGCTAGGGGGCGGGAGCAGCTGCAGATCACAAAGTTTTGGCCCCCACGGGGCGAGGGCAGCTTGGGGGGTGGAGTCCTTTTTCAGATGCAAGTCTGGAAGGAAGACCCTCACAGGGCCGGCAGACAGGTGGCGTCAGGATTGCCCCGTGGAGAGGGCTTGTTGGGCAGTGGAAGAGCCTGGCTTGGAACAAGGGCCTGCCACCTCAAGGGACTTTGTCCCTGGAACGCTGGTCTCCCAGTCCCGGGACCTCGAGCACTTCCAGGATTTCAAACGCGAGCTAGCTCTGTGCCCTTGGGAAACCTTCGTCCACAGTTGGGCTGAGAACCGGGGTTAGTTTTAAACATTAACGAGGGGGCACTCTCTGAGAGTGTTCCACCCACTGGCTAGCTGCCCTGCAGGCTACCAGACAATGTCGGGGTTACCAGCCAGGTTCAGGTTCAGAGCCTGGCACATGTCAGCCCCCCCCCCCCACTCATCCACTCTGGCCAAGAACCTCTTTCACGTCTCAGGCCCTTGACAAGTATTCAGGACTGTGCAGGCCTTCCCCAGTAACTTGTGACCCTGGTAGGGGAAGGGTAGGGGGCCTGCACCACCCAGCATTTTCCTGGGCAGCATTAGGGACTAGAGGAGCGAGCCCTCGGGGGTGTTTGGAGCTTTGCAAAGGCAGCAACTGCAAGCCATCAGCCGCTCTGGGGAGAAAGCCTAGGCTAAAGGGTAGGTAGTTTTGGGTCTCGATGACAGTGCGATTGGTTGTTTATGTTTTGTTGGGGACTATGGGGTGTCCTCATGTCCATCCCTCTCGACATGATCAGATCAAAGTAAGGAAGGCTCCCAGCGCAGATGTGTGTGAAGTAAGCAGGAGAGGGTGACTCTAAGGACACCCCCTTCATCCCCATATCAGCAAACCGTATCACCCGTGGTCAGCCTCCAAATGTACAGCACCCTCCTGCTTCTGACTCCACCACCACCCAGCCCTCAGCCTGCTCAGCTGGATGAACAGCAGCTTCTCTGATGGCCCTCCTGCCCGCCCTGCTACAGTCTCTCCTCTTCCTCACAGGGGCTGCGAGTCGAGGCCATACCAAACTGTCCAGCTACCCTGCTCATGGTCCTCCAGTAGCTGCCCCTCCTGCTCAGACCAGTAGGAACATCGTAGCTACAACTTCTAAGGCGTACCTGCAAGGGCACCTCCGTTGTCACCCTCTCCCATCCACCCACGCTGACCGTATCCCCGCAGGAATGCTCTTCCCCCACCTCCCGGCCTTTCTGATACTGGTCACTACCCACCTCTGACGGCTTCTTTTCGTTCTGCCGGGGCCAGCCCGACTTGGTGCTGCTGGGCAGTTTGGAGCATCTTGAAGCAGAAGTAGTGTGGCCTGCAGAGAGAACACAGCCTGTTAGGAGTGCCTGCGGGCCACCCCTCCCGCCCCTGGCCAAGGAGAGGAAGCCTCAAAGGAAACCGTGGCCACTTACTGACTGTGTCACCCCGGGCAAATGACTCAATCTGTCTGAGCCTGTTTCCTCGTTTCTAAAGGGGGGCAGGAGAATAACTACCTCCCAAGGTGGTTGAAAGGGTGACGTGATACCGCACTTAGCACAAGCCCTGGCGCACAGCGATTCCTCAATGAACCCAGTGGTGTCATCACGTGCCGCTGAGTCTCGTCCGACTCTTACTGACCTCTGTACCACTGCCTGTTAGTTGCCATTATTGGGGTCTAAGGCCCTTGCTGGACTACGAGTCTGTGACTTCAGGTCCTTTGGGGTAACGGAGCAGCAGCAGGTAGCAGGGATGGTGGTGGGAGCGAGTGCTCCCCAGCCTGGCCCAACCTTGATGAAGCTACAGGGCTCATGGGCCTGAGACCCACCCTCGAGCGAGCGGTGCCCGCCCTCACTGGGTTCCTTTGCCTGCCATAAAAGTAGAAGCGGACAATGCAGTTCTCGCTGGCTCTCCTGAGCCAGTCCACATGCAGTGTGCTGCGGCCACAGAGGGGAAGGGCTAGCCGGCTTGGACATAGGAGCCACGCTGCACAAACAGACCTCAGAGGACAGAGCCTGTGAGAGCGAAGGGGCCGGGACCTGACCCACCATCCCGGTCATCTGATCTCAGGCTCCCAGGAAGCTGCAGGGCTTTGGATGCTAGTAGGGGGCCTGAGACATCTTTCTAATTCCACCCGCAGACAGACTATGAACAAACGGAAGCCAAGCTGGGCCTCTGGTACTGCAGCCCATGCTCTGGGCCAGCACGGCTGGTGGGATGGTCCCCAACAGGTGGTGCTTCTCCCTAGGCAGGCCTGGCTTCCTGGGCCACCTGAGGAGCTGCCTTGTGACCTCACTCGCTAAGAGCTCTCACCTGGGGCAGATGTTCATTCCCCAAGCCCCATTCTCTCCTTGAGAGCCTCCTTCGCCAGATGTCCAACTGCATGCCACGCCCGCCCATACACAAGTCTACCGCTGAGATTCTACCCCGACTGCCACGGTGGCCACATTTCTCCATGAATATCTCAGCAAACACCGACGAAGCGCCTGTGTGCCAGACCTTCGCTGTGAGCTGAAGAAACACCAGGTAGACGTGACGGCTCCAATCAGTGAGGTTAGGAGGTGACACCTATCAGGTCGTTAGAACAGAGGGGCACAGGTCTGTGTCTGATGTGTTGGGGTTTTCTAACTGGGCCAGAGGGGACAGGGAAGGAGCGTAGGGAGACCGCAGTGAAGGACAGGGCTTCCTCAGGAGCAGAGCGACATGACTACACTTCTGTGACCAGCATGTTCCTGACTGCTTGGCAGAGCTAGGACCAGGGCAGCCTGCCCCCACCTGGGCCCAAGAAGAACCCTAATGCTTTCCCGACAGGAATCCCCAAGCCCAAGGCCTTACTGTCAGTGGTGTCAGAGTTGTCGCTGCTGATGGAGTATTTTCGCCTCTTCTCTTCCATCTGCAACACAAGACAGGCCAGTGACGCTCACAGAGGCTTAGGAAATCCTCCCTCTCACAAAGCCCTCCCCACTCACTGGACTGCAGCAGCAGCAGCAGTAGCAGAAGGCAGCCTGTCCCTGGTCTCCGTGAGCCTCATTCCCACCCCAGGGGGTCCTGGGGCTGGGAGAGGGGCCTGCACCTCCCATCTCCTGAGCCCATAGCCCTTGCGTCTGGTCAGAGATGACCGAGGAGGAGGACAAGAAAGGTCAGCAGCCCCAAACTGAACAGTGATGACAGCTGCTGGACCTCGGCTTCCCCTCCAGAGTCCCCCCTTCCATGGTAGTGCCCAGAGTTGTAACCGGTGCCCTGACGGATGCCAAGGAGAGAAAAGGAGCCGGGGTGGGGGAGCCTTTGGACTGACAGTGGAGGACACAGCAGGCTTCACCAGTGAATACATTCTTAGGCTAGGCTCTCCCGGACCCCTGCCCCAGTCACACCCCTTTCTCAGAGGAAAACATAAACCATCTTGTACTCAACATCAGTTCCTATCTTCAAGTTCAGTAATAAGCCACTCGCAATTCCCACTGGTCTGATCACTCTGCCCATGCTGAGCGGCCTTAGAGCCCTCAGTCAGCTCACTGTCTCTCCCCGCATCCACCCCACTCCCACTAATCCTGTAGTCCTAGGCAGCCAGTTTCCTTGACAGGAGGTGACTGAGACCTTCAGTGAGAACAGATCTGGGTGGGGGCTCAGGGTCCAGAGTGCTCTCCGCCCAGTCCCAGGCTGCCTCACTAGCGGTGCAAATCAGAAAACCTATGGGCCAGGAGCCACCTGCTCGCCACTCCTGGCCCAGTCTCTTCATGCTGAACCCCATGCTACCCCTTGTCTGACCGCAGCCTTGCAGAGACCAGGGGTGCTCATCCTCAGGTGAGGCGTGATCAGCCAGATCTAGGTGAGCAGGGAGGTTCTCCCTCCCACCTCCCTCGGACTTTTCCAGCCAGCGGCCTCCAAGGGCAGGATCGGAATGACAGCCAGGCTCATGGGGCTGGTGAGGCCGACAGCACGACTCCCTGGAAGGCGGACACAGGGGTGGTGAATTGCTGAGCACCCCTGGGGCACCCTTGTGCCAGGGAGTTGCCCAGGTCTTCGGAAACACCTGTGGGTTGGTAGGTGCATCCTCATTTTAGAGGAAGAAAGTGGCATTCAGAGGAGAAGGGGTCATAGACAACAGTCAGTGCCCCTGGGCCCATTCTGATGCAGAGATCCTAGAGGGGAGGGTAGAAAGCCTCGTCTCTCTCCCACGGAGCGGCTGGTGGTCTCAAACTGCTGACCCTGAGGCTAGCAGCCCAGCGTGTAATCCACTATGACACCAGCGCTCCTCCTCAGTGGCCATGGTGCTTGTACCAGGTCTAAGGAGACAGTGCCCTTGGCCTTCAAACACTCCTGCCTCCGAGCAGCGCAGGGCAGGCGGCCGGGTCACGGGCTGAGTGGGGTTACGTACCGCCGCCCACCCTGTGCTCAGCTGCCCCTCGCTGTCCTCCAGGCAGACTCTGGCAGTCGAGTTCCAGCCCACAGCTCTCCCAGCTCCAGCGCCGACCAGATGAGAGCAGGGAGGGGCAATAAAAGGCAAAGAAAACCCTTCACTGCCGACTCCCAGCGACTGTGTAGGACAGGGTAGAACTGCCCCTGGGGTTTCCAAGACCGGAACTCTTTATCTTAGTAAAAAGCCTTGTCTTTCTCCGGAGGAGTAGCTGGTGGTTTCAAACTGCTGACCTTGTAATTAGCAGCTCTACAGGTGACCACCAGAGCTCCCGTGTAAGAAAGCAGGGAGAGGGGTCTCCCTGCAGCCAGACACTTTCTCCTGCAAACAGTCCATGACTTCCAAGTCCCCTGGGCTTCTGGCTTCCAGGCCAGGGTCTTTCAGAGCAAGCATTCAAGGCAGGAGATCTGGATGCAAGGGTGCTCTGTTCAAATCCTCACTGGACCCCTCACTAGCCCAGGCACCTTGGGAGACCTATAACTCCCTGAGGATACACACACGGGACCTGGAGTTTTGGGTGGAATCTCCTGCATTTAAAATATTGGCAACTGCTTCGGGATTTTTTTTTATTGTTTTATTAGGAGCTCATAACAACTTTTATCACAATCCATAAGTACATCAATTGTGTAAAGCACATTTGTATATTCATTGCCCTTATCACTCTCAAAACATTTGCGCTCTACCTAAGCCCCTGGCATCAGCTCATTTTCCCCCTCCCTCCCTGCTCCCCGCTCCCTCATGAACCCTTGATAGTTTATAAATTATTATTTTGTCATATCTTGCCTGTCCGACGTCTCCCTTCACCCACTTTTCTGTTGTCCGTCCCCCAGGGAGGAGGTCATATGTAGCTTCGGGATTTTAGAAACACGTTGAGAGGGCCAAACTAAACACGTCTGTGGGCCAGAGTCAGCTGGTGAGGATAAAGGAGCACAGGGCACGGCCTTCACCCCCGTGGCAGAAGTGGCACAGTGTTGGTGATCGTTAGCAACCCCACGGCAACTTCCAGTCAGGGGCAGAGGGCTCTGGTCAGTGCCCACCCATGCAGCTCCTTGACGCCCCAGACAGAGAGGGAGGCCAGTCCTCCTCTGCTGTCAGGAAGGTTCTCTGAAACTGGCATGGTTCGCCGCCCATGCTCGTCTCTCCCCAAAATGAGGTCTCCTGCTGCCCAGGGACCAGGTGGTGACCGGTCAGCAGGTGGCCCATCGGCATGCAGCCCGCACCCTCCCTCAGTCAGCTCCCCTCCAGCCTGCCTTTCATGAGACACTGCGTGCCACTCCCAGATCACACTCCGCGCCACCCCCCACCCCCCCCACCACTGGAGGCTGTTATTAAGGAAAAGATTTTGTGGTGATTTAATTAAAATAATCACTAGGCTTCGCAGGGATTTTGTGAGGGAAGCTTCTTTCCTTTGAACTAAGTCTGTTCCAAAGGCCTCCCTGTCTCAGGTAAGCTCCCCACCCCCACCCCTCCAGTCACAGTAGTAAATGAAGGCCCGAATGAGGCTTGGGTTACCCCCTCCCCAAAATGTGGCCTAGTTCTTTGCCCCACTAATTCCTCACCTGGGCCTTTGGGCCCAGGGCCCAGGGCCCAGGTGAGGGTTAGGATTTGATCCTGGACTTTGGTTTTCTGTCCTCCCTGGTCCTTTAGCTGGCTCCTCAGATCTCTCCAAGAACAAGGTTTTGCTTTGAAGAGACAGAAAGCAAACCCAAAACCAAACCTACAGCCATCGAGTCAATTCTGATTCACAGTGACTGGATTACAAGGTTTTCCAGAGGCTGTACGTACTTATGGAAGCAGACAGCTGTGTCTTCCTCTCAAGAAGGGGCCGGTGGGTCTGAACTGCTGGTCTTGTGGTTAGCAGTCCCACGCTTACCTGACAGCGCCACCTGTCTCCATTTGGGAGACAGAAAGTGCTCCTTAGATTGTATTTACAAAGGAGACCTTGGGAAAGAAACGGTCTCCAATTCCAATCATTCAGACTAGCCCCAGCCTTGCACACCGCACCAGGATGCAGGGCGCATGTGCCAGAGTCCCTGTGACGGAGTGGCAGCCGCAGCCTGCCAAAGCTAGCACCCCTCAGCTGGGAAGCCTAGTGGACTGTCCATCTACTACAGTTGCGCTCCTTTCTTCTCCTGCCTGGACCCCTCCGTTTATCCTCAGCTTCCACCTCTGCTCCCCTACAACCCGGGCTCCGCACAGCAGCCGGAGTGTTAAGTTCTGTCCCCCCCAGAAGATGTGTTGTAAACCCGAATCTCTCTGCCTGTGATTATAATGAGCTGTGTTTGTTAGAGCGATGAAGCAGGATGTGTGGAGGGTGTAACGGGAGCCAGCTTGTTGAGATATAAAATAGGCCAAACCCAAGGAAACAGAGATGGCTGGCACCCTGAATTCGGGATTCTAGCCTCCAAAAACTGTGAGAAAATAAATATGTTTGATGGGGCCCCCAGCTCATGGTATTTCTGTTATAGTCCTTGCTGGTAGGGGCCGTCAATTGGTTCCGACTCAGAAAGACCCTGTGGACAACAGAATGAAACACTGCCCGGCCCTGGGCCACCTGCACAATTGTGCCCATGTTTGAGCCCACGCAGCCACTGCGCCAGTCGACCTTGTTGAAGGCCTTCCTGTTTTCTCCCACCTTTTCTTGTACCAAACATGATGGGCCCCTCCTGACGTCTGTCTCTCCCCAGCCTAACTTCTACGGAGCACTCTGGCTGTACTTCTTCAACACATTGGTTTGTCCCACGGTACTTTTAATATTCTTCACCAGCACTGACCTTCAGAGAGGCACGGGTTCTTGGTCGGTTACGGTAGCTAGCACTAGATAACCAAGTCACTGAATGCTCTCAGAGAAGCAGGATTCAGATCACGCCGTGCCCGGACTTGAAGTCCTCAAAGGCTTCCCTTTGCTCAAAAGACCAAACATAAGCTCTATGCCACAAGGTGTGCTCATCTGCTGCCTGGACACATTCTATCAACTACTGTCCCCTTCCTCACTGCCTTCCAGCCACCCGGCCTCTTTCCATTTCCTCAGACAAGCCCAACATTCTCTGATCCAAGACTGGACCCAGGCTGGTCCCTCTGCCTGCAGAGTTCCTCCGGTGGCTGAAGCTTGACTTCTCCTCTTCGGTGTCACCAGAAGCCTCTCTGCCTGTTACTTGAGCTAAAGAAAGTTCTCCAATCTGTCATTCAATTTCTTCAGAGCCCCGGTCACACTCTGTTTAGTTAGCTGCTGGTGTCGCATCCTCCTTGGGATGGTGCGTTCCAGGAGAGTCAGAAGACGGAGCCCGCCTGCATCCCTGCGGGAGCCCAGAGCCTCGGACCTGGCACATACAAGGGGCTCAACGCAAGCCGGCTGCACAGTGCGCTCCGCTCTCAGGCCCTCCTTCCAGAAGCGTTGGGGACCACAACAGCCCAGCTGGCCCACCTGCAGCTTGCAAGAACAAACGCCCTAGCCCAGGATTTTGTCCTGTTTTCCCAGCCCGCCTTCCCCGCCTTAGGCTCACACATTTTCCAGGAGGCTTATTTGGTTGGACTCCGGGCTAATGATCAATGTCAACTCCGGAATAGGGCAGCAATTTGGTGGCAGATGTTTTCTTGGCTGCACTAGCCATTGGTCTTTAGTGGGGGCCCTGGGCCTGCACTTGAAACACCCATGCCTAATGCCAACCCCCTTTAAAGACCTCTCCGCAAATAAACTCAAATAAACACTCTGGGCCTCCATTAACGCCCTTCAAGCTGACCCTGGGAACAGTGGGCCTTTCAGGCGCGCTGCAGCAGCAGCTCCCTGGGCAGTTAAAACACCCCAACCTGGCCTCCATCTCCGTTCTCCAGGGGCCACCAGGCCTGCCTCCCTGCCACCACACACAGCAGGATTTCGTCCTCCTCCTTAAAAAAAAAAAAGCAGCTTTCAAACAGGCAATTTACCATTCCAGACACAATCTTTCAAAGAGAAACAAACTCTCCCTGTCTGAGGCAGACCGCTAAGGCATGTGTGTAATAAGATGCTAATACAATTTAATGATATTTCGGCTGGAAAACCTGTCCTCAGAGCCTCCTTGTGTCGGGAAGGCCAGACTTTCAGAAAACAAGAGCTACACACTCTTAAAATCGCTTTAAACGCGGGTCAGAGCCCCATTCTTTCCCATCTTTCATGAACTTTAATGCCTTCCCAGGGACAGTAATTGCAGTCGCAAGAACAGAGAGGCTGCAGCCTTGGTTCCTCAAACCTGTTTCTCCAGCCTGCTTCTTTAAGCCGAGGGGAGCCTGAATGGTCCTCCAGCACCCATCACCGCCCACTCCAAGTGGCCCAGATGGCACCGGATTCACACAGCATGCTGCTGACTTCCACCCGACTCAGTTCTTGGCGCATACGCCGGGAGAGAGTAAAAGGGCTGATGCCTAATGTTGACCTCCAGCCCCTTCTCACTCCCAGAGCCGGCTGCCCACTGGGTCTTCAGAAAAGAAAGTTGGCTCCCTGGCCTAGGCTAAAGGTGAGAGATCAAAGGTCAGAGCTGCATTGGACCCCTCCCTAGGACGTGAATAAGACCAGCTCACTAACCAAGCGTACCTGGCACGGTGCACTATAGTCCTCAACCCATACCAGGCGGTATTACTGTAACTAATCCCATTTTTACAGATGTAGGGATGGGGGCACATGATTCCAACTTACCAGATCTGACTCCAGTCAGTATGTCCTGATCCCCCCCCTAAGCTTAAGTGCAAAGAGGGGGTCTACGGCTCCAGGGTAGGATGCAGTCCAGAGACCTGTGGGTTGTCTGAAGAGGAGGCTAAGAGGGTTCCCTCAGAACTAAAATTTCTGCGCTTCCAAGTTTTGAGCTGGGACCCGGGAGTCTAAGCTTTGAGCCACATGGTTAAGATCTTGTCCAGCACGGAGAACAAGGCAAGCCAGGGGTCTCCCTCTCCCCAACAGTTCCCGGCCCCTCTGCAGAGGACAACCTCAAGGGAAAATTGTGAGGTCCTCAAAGAACCTGCTGGATATGCCTATTAAAGAATTTGGACAGGAGGCCTCTGGCCTGGGGCAATCTTTCCATTCAAGAGGACCCCAGTTAACCAAACACCCCCCATATCCCCACCCCAGGATGGGGGGAATCCCTGTCTAAGACCCCGAGGTGCACCTGGGGGCTGGGAACCAGGTGGCCCCCACCTCACCTGCCGTTGAAAGCTAGGGAGCGATTTGTGACAGCCTCTTGGCTCCGTGTTACTGTTTGGCCAGGCAATTGAGCGAAAGGCAAAAGCACATTGGATGGGAAAATATTCTGGAAACATTTATTGCAGCATCGCAAACCCAAACACTCATGTCTTTAAACACTTCATCTCCCAAAGTGCTGCGTAGACCCTTGGCTAAACAGTTTCTAAACCAATATTCACTTGCTAGTCTTGCTGCCCGCCAGGGCAAGGATTCCCTCTGGGAGGCATTTGCTGTGGAACCAAATGCTTCTCCCTCCAAACAACAGCCCGAAGCACTCGGGACAGCTGAGAGGGCTCCAGATCAAACAGACGGCCCTTTTTCCCCTACCATGCAAACTTTCTCAATAAATTATTCGCCCACTTCGGATCAAAGCCTGTTTTTGCAGCCTGTGACCCAAAAAGCAAATAGCATCTCTTAAACATGAAAGCCCTCCTCCCTGCCCGGGTCAGCTTTATTACTCATTCCTTCCCCTTACAGTTATTGTTATTTTCCTCCTCTGCTGGTTGGAGGTAGCAAGTCCAAGCCCGCCTGAGGAAGATGGGAGGGGGGGTGGGGGGGAAATGGTGTGTTCCCTCGGGGATTTAAGGTGAGAGGGGAAGTCTGGGTAGGGAAGAAGCCAGTATCCCGGGAACCCAGAACACAGGGCCAGGTCTGTTTGGCAGCCCCTTGCCGCACTCTTTTGCCAAATGCCCTACTGGGAATTTTACCAGTGCAGGGAGGGAATAAATTAATGCCACCATGGGAAGGGACGGGCTGTCTACCACCTACTATTAAAGTTAAGGGGGTGTCTGGAGAGCTTGCCTTAACTCAAACAGGTCTCCCCAGTCCTACAAAGGTAAGGGGCCAGAAGGCCGGAAAGCCCGCAGTGCCCCTCTCAGCCCCTCCCGATCCCTTTTGGCAGTGGAAATAAACTTGGGGTCTCGCGATGACCCCTGAAAATTCTGCCCCTGGATACAACTTTGGAGTGTCGGAATCCTGGACGAAGATGAACCGGTAACGCCAGCCGAGGGAGGAGGTTTGGAACTCTGCAGGGACCCGCTGCAGCGAGCCGTCATCATGGACCAAGGGGTGACTGGGCACCCCTCACCTCTCCCTTGCCCTGTCCCCAGCCGCCCTAGTCCCGCCGGAGGCCTGTCGCCAAGCTGGGGGAAAAGTGCCTGCCGCGGCCGGCTGCCCGGGCTCAGGGGACGCGGAAGGGGAGGCGCGCCTCCAGCCTGCCCCCGGAGGCCGCCGGCGGGACCGCAGGCCGGAGGCGCGCCGGCGTGATTCCGACCGCGGGAGCAGGAGGAGGAGCCGGAGGTGGCTGCCGGGGGCTCCGGCTCAGGAGATGGAAGGGCAAGAGACGGTGCACGACTCGGGCGACGCGGGAGGTGGGCGTGACGCCGGTGGGGAAGGTGATGCCAGGAAGGGCAGCTGTTCCCCCTTGGGGAGCGGGCAGCTAGATGTCGGGGGTGGGTGGGGGGCTAAGGGGCTAGAGTGGACCGAACCCCTCCTGCCGGTGTCACAGATAGCCCTTTCCTCCAGTCGAAAGCCGACGCTCGCCCGGCTAACCCACTCCCACCTCCGGGTCGGGAGGAGAGGTGGTCTCCGAGCCCAGGGATAGGCGGGAAGGGACCGACCGGAGGGAGCTAGAAG